>NW_024412377.1:60866774-61287587 GCF_014898765.1 Herpailurus yagouaroundi
GTGAGTCAGTGCATGTGCGGGGCTGAAGAAGGAAAGAAAAGGCTCCCAGCGCCCCAGCCCCACGCTCGCTGAATACCAAGCTGCAGGCGAGCTGCCGGGTGCTTTTTTTTTTTTTTTTTTTTTTTTTCCTCCTCCAATTCAGAGTAGAGGAGCCACACTGATTTCTTTGCAGGGGAGGGGAGGGGCCGGGCAAGGGGTCCCAAGTCGCACACAAGTCTTCGCTGCCATGGGGGCCGTCATGGGCACCTTCTCGTCTCTGCAAACCAAACAAAGGCGACCTTCTAAAGGTAAGCCACCTCCTTCTTCCTTTTGTTCCCCTGGCTGGGTTTGGGGGTGCTCCGTGCTGAGCTGGGGTGTGCCCCCTGCCTTCCTTGGCCTGGGCCCTCCTCTCCATCACGAGCGAGGGCAGGTCCTTGTATCCGAAGGAGTCAGAAACCTGGCGGGAGGTTTGGTGTGAATATCGTGAACACGCACGAGGAGCCAGAGTGGGCACTGGCCCCAGGGGCGGGGGAGATCCCCTGTAGGGCACTGGGTGCCAGGACACTCCTCCTGGAAATCTCTGGGAACAGAAGGAAGAGTCAGATTCACAGGTGGGGGGTGACTGGATTGTCTGGTTGGAATGTTGGGAAGCCCTTCCCGTTCCCATGACTGCTGGCGATTGTGCAACTGTGGGCACCCAGCAGGGGTGCTCACACATGCACACACTCCTCCTGGTAGTAGTGCTGGTGCAGACCTAGGAGTCCCTCATCCGGGAGACAGTGCTCTGTGCGCCCACCCCAATAAACCTCTGCAAGCCAAAAGGAATCAGCTGCTGCCAGGTGGTGAAACTCCCAGGGCTCATGTCCTGGTGACTGGGGGAGTCACTAGGAGCCAGGGTGTCACGCAAGGGTGCTGCCATGCTCTGGGAACCACCGGGGGGGCTGAAGGCACCGATGAGGTGTGATGGAGCAGTGAGCCTATGTCAGGGATTAGAAACTGTGAGTCCCTGCAGTCCCTCCTTCCTGGACCCTGTTCCATAGCTGCCTTTCCCCAGCTGAGACATGCCCAGTCTCCCCCGCCGGTGGGACAGGAGTCGAATGGGTCCATGTGAAGTTGGGGCAAACATATCTTGCACCACGGGAGACTACACAGGCCTCCTATCCAGCAGTTAGAAAGTTGGTTGTTGGAATGAAGAGACAGGATGCAGTTAGGAAGAAAGAAAATGATGGGTTTTGTGTTCTTTCGTTTAATGCTCAAATCCTCTTGTGAGTGGCAGAAGGGTTTCAAGTAAACTGACACTTAAACCTTCAAGCTCTACCATTGGAGCTCAGGTTCTGGCTATAGGTGGGGGTCATAGCTCCCAATCTTTAATGCTGGTTAGTGATTCAAATTGTATTAAGGTAAGGCTGGACCCCAGGGTGCTCAATGATCTGCTCTTAGGACTTGGTTGGTCTCCCCTGACTCGTTAGGCAGGTCTGTGTCCCAGAGTTCCTCATGCGTAACCTGCCTTCAAGGGGTCCAGGCATCTGGCCTAGCTCCCAGAGACATTGGGCTGGTTGAGCACTGAGCAATGAGATCTCCGGAGGTAGATCTTAGGTGATGAAGCTGGATTGGTGTTTACATCTTAGAACACGAGTCTAAGGCCACGTGAGTTACACATCCTTTTGGCAGGGAAGGGTCTGGTTGCCTTTTTACCAGTCTTGGGCAGGACAGGTCTGCAAGCCTTGGTCCAGGACCTTGACATTCAGAGCCCTGTTTCTCACAGATCCTCAGATACTACTTGTGTGGGAACACAATTCAGCACCAAACCCCCATCATCTGTCTGACCACTATGAGGCCCCAGAGGCCAGGGGACTGTGGGTACAAGAAACCCAGGGGTTTGTTTTAAAATATTTTCAATGCCTGTGGCACTTCTGGGAGTCAGCTAGGTGTCACAGAAAGATCTTGAGCTCTGGAGTCCAGTGGGGTCTGGGTGTGCATCCCAGCTTCATCAGCGCCTCCTTCTGAGATCTCAGGCCAGCCTCACCCCTCTTAGCCTCAGTTTTCTCATCCATAACATGGGTGACAATACTATGTCCAGGCAGGAAACTGGGTGTGTGGGAAGTACAGGGAGGGAGGACCATGCTACATATACAGTGTTGGCTGAGCCACCAAGGACCCAAAGGAGACTTGTAAGCACGTGAAAAAAAAAAAAATAATAATAAGGATGGATATGAAGTTCCTTGCACAGGGTCAGGCAAAGATTAAAAGCTCAAACTTTACTGTCTACCATTCCCTTCTCCTGCACAAAATTCTGGGTCACCCCAGTGAATTCCCATTGGAGTCCCAGAGACCAGAGCTCTTTGCTCTCTCCCAGGATCCTAAGAAAGAGAAGAGGGGCACCAGCATTCGGTGAGCCCTTGCTGTGTGCCTGGCACAGTTCTGGGTGCTTCTTCTGCACCTTCTCATTTAACTGTCACAACAATGCCTGTTTGAAGCTCACAGCGGGTCAAGGCTGTTGGGCAGGCCGCCACGGCAAGCCCCAGCCCTGAGTGGTCGGTCCCTCTTGCACAGAGTTCCACCACATTGGCTGAATTGTCCAGGGCTCCAGCTGTGTGTATTTCTCCTGGCATTTGGCCCCGAGCAGAGTCTTATCTTACCATCTTCCTCTGTGGAATGCTAATCAGCAGAAGACCTTTCCTGCAGAGAGAAGTGACTTAGAAACTGGCTAGGGAGGCTAGTGGTCAGGGATCACTTCCTGGCCAGTTCCCTTTCCCCCCACCTTGGGACCTCAGTTTCTCCTCAGGTTCCATCCTGCTCTCAAACTTGGAGGTTTTTTATTGCTGATGCTCTTGCTGGAACTGCTACTATGATCTCTGAGACATCAGGCTCGGATCTAATTAGAAGCAGTAAGAAGAGGATGGTGGGGATTTTCAATTCCTGCTGGATTCAAATCCAGGCCGACAACTCACTTGCTGTGTTTGCCTCAAGTGTAAAACAGAGACAGTAGTGGTAGTTACCATTTTAAAATAGCTGTTGGGTTGTGTGAATTTCAGGGATAATGCAAGTCAAATGCTCAGCACGAGCTCTGCTATGTAGTAAGTGGTCAGCATATTTTAGCTTCTGTTCAATTTATGGCTCTGAACTGTTTGTGGCTTCCAAATGCCTCGAGTGAGGCCATCCTGGAAGTAGGCAGTGCCTCTGGGAGTCCTACCTCCTTGTTTCTGGAGCCCTCTTCCAGCACTGTCCAGATAACTAGGACCCAAAACTTTAGATACACCGAGGCTGGTCCTGTTACTGAGCCTCCACTGACCTCTGCTCCGTGGCTGGTCCTGAAAACAACATAGCTTGCTGAACAAATCCCTGCATGTTTGCCAAAATATAATCTGGTAGCATGTATACATTTTTTTTAAGTAGGGCAAAACCCCATGTGACTAGTGCTGAGAGAGGGACACACATAGCCCAAGCTGAGTGTTCAGGGAGAGCTTCCTGAAGGCAGCCGAAATCTGAATTCGTTTAAGAGCAGGGTCACTGAATAAAAACATTCAAATTCATTTTCCTTCTCTGTTTGGGATCTTTGTTTCTCTTTAAGAATGAGGAAAGGCCATCCTGCTTTTGGGGATTTAGCTTCTGCAGCCCGGTCCTAGGTAGAATTTCTGGCTCCAGGAGTTTTGCATGTGCTTATACCAAGGACACTGCTCGGTACACTGCTCTGGGCTTTAACAAGTAAGCGAAAAGGGTTGGGGTGTGGGGTGACCAGAGAAGGCTGATGCAGGTGCAGCTGCGGAGCCTGTGGGGGGCAAGAGAATTTAGGCAGAACATCACTAGACCAAGGCCATCTCAGTGGAGGTATGCCTGTAAGCAAATGGGTTATCAGTCCTCCACTGCCAGAAGAAAACATTCAGAACCCTCAGGAAGGTCTGAGCTTGGGATCTCCAGAGTGCTCACTGACTAGATGAGCAAACTAAAGCCCACACCTATGAGATGCTTTTTCTAAGTCCCCGTGGCAAATTAGGGACAAATATGGAATTGGTTTCCTGATTCCTAGATCAGTGAACACCTTGGAGAATTTGTGGAACGAGAGGGTTCCTGATGAAGCTGGGTTTGTAGTTTTTTAATCGGGCAGCATGCTCAACCCAGAAGATCTGGGAGACCAAGGAGAGGCAGCGAGGCGTGGAGAAGCAGAAACCCTGCTGTCACACAGCCCTTGTATCAGGGGACCTTTGGCAAATCATTTCACCTTGGAGATGCCAGTTTCCTTATGTCTAAGAGAGGCGTACTAATTTATGGAGGCGTTTGTGTGGGTCTCCCCGGCTTCTGCATCTTTGTCCATCCTTTTAACTCTGTGTTACCCTTCTAACTCCATGTTACCCTTCCTCCATCTCCTGGTCCGATAATTATCATTCCACCCATAACCCAAGACCTCACTCAGCTATTTCCACAGTCAAGAAGGCTTCCCTGGACCCTGGGAGGCAGTGATTTCTCTCATCTACATTCCCAAATAGTTTAAAGTATGCATTTTCATGACTTTCAAGTCATGCATTCAAGTAGGCACTGGATGGAGGTGTTAACCACACCTCCCCAACCCCCCACCCAACCCCTGACTCTGGAGTGTCAGCTTCTTGCAGGGAACTTGTCTGAATCATTCCTCAAAGTCCTCAGCCTGGTTTCCTGCACATAGTAGGTACTCAATAAATCTTTTCTGGAGGAAATTATAAATAATGGAATGGTTGGCCGCTCTCTGTTATTTTCTAGAATTGCAGACCCTGCAGGAAAAGTTAGCTTCCCGCTGGAATTTCGGTTACCAGCCCTTTACCTTGAATGAATTCTCTTATTTGGTCTGCTGGCTTTGAATTGGCTTTGTCCATGAGATGTACTGAATCTGTTTACCATTTAGCAGGGAGATGCTGAGAACAGTGTTCCTACTCCCCAGCTCCTGAGAGTCACAAAAGCTTGAGGAGCCCACACCCAGTGCCAGGCACAGTTCTGGGATCTCAATCCCAGAAGACACTCAGTGGAGATCAAGGTGAACAGAAAGAGGGAAATGGAAAGTTTGAAAGATAGAAGTGAGGGACTACTGCCTAAAATGAGAAGGTTTGTTCCTGGCAAGGGGCACAGTCTGGACCTCTTTGTATACCTAGAAGGGCTTTGCTCAATGAATGTTTAGTAAATGTGAAAATGAACAGTGAGTGCATATGTTGACATGTGAGTGAAAGAATGAATGATTAAATGAATGGAGGAATAAGTAAATACATGAATGAAAGGGAGCAAATGAAATATCAAATGAATGCCAGAGGGAATGATTGAAGATATGAGTACATGCATGAATGAATGTATCCATAAATTAATGAATGAGTAATGAAGTCCTTGGAAGGCTATAGTGAAAGACTGTCTTTCATGAAGAGCATTGATTGTCATGCTACCCCAACCCTGGATCTAAGCTATCCCCCATGAAAACTGGAAGGAGTCCATGGGACAGGAAGCCATGGTACAGATAATAATAAACATAGCATGTACTTCTTAGAAAGCTAAAAATTATAAATTCAGTCAAGAAAAGCCCGGTAGTTTTTTGGGTATCAGTAGGTGTGTAGTGTTTTGGGGGAAGGCAAGAAGATGGGAAGGTATCTCTTAAGCTTTCGCTCTTTTGTTGATTGATAAAAAAAAAATCTAAAGCAAGGACTGATCCAGAATGACCTCCCTTGTATATTGGGTTCACTTTTACCTTGTCTGGGTGAGACCAAGAACCTGTGTATTTTTCTGCCCATTTATTGATTCGCCAAGCAACATCTGAAGTATCCTTAAAGCATTGCTTCCTGATATTACCTCTGCCCGAGGTCCACTCTGGCTTCCACTCACCCTTCACCTCTGCCTCCCCATTCACCTGGCAAACTCCTACACATCCTTCAAGACCTCATTCAATATCACCCACTCCCAGGCTCCTGGAGGTAGAGCACATCTCTCCCTCCCCTGTTACCTCTGCAGCTGTTGCTGCTTCTGCACGCTACAATTATGAACATTACGTGATTATGGGTTTATACGTTTATCTCTCTGACTAGCTCTGAAGGAATGAGTTATATTCCAGCGTTTCTGTCAGGCCTGATATTGGGCCCAGACCTGATGGATGTTGGCCGTGTGGAGGTAAGGATGGATGGAGCAGGGCGTGTTCTTGATGGCTCCAAGTAGTGCAAGAATGCGGCAGCACAGATGAGAAATCCAGGTCTGCTTGTGGCGGGGAACACTGCAAAGTTCTGCATAATGGCCCTGGAGTTGATGTTCCCATTCATCAGGCAAGGAATGAGCAGTGTTTAGGAGAGAGAGGGGGAAAGGTGGGGCGGGGTGGGAGGGAGGCAGGGAGGGAAGGAGGGAGGGAGGGAGGGAGAGAGAGACTGTGACTGAGAGTCTTGGGACCTTCAGACAAACTTGACTTATCTTTAAATGCTTCCCCTCCCTCCAGGGAGTGTTTTAAATGGGTCACCTTTGGGGAGTAGCTGTAATCCGCTGGGATATCGCTGGCTTCCCATACACTAGCCAGGGGAGCAGAACTTTGGATTAATTCTTATTATTCCAGTCCAGGCAGGAATCCTCACTGGGGCAGTGGGGGGAAATGGGAACTGCATTCCACTCAAATCAGGGGGCTAGGAACAGGGTTGCAGAATGGTTAGGACCCCTGAGTGAAAGTAAGACCTGGGTTTAAACTCTGGCTCTGTGACTCCTCAGCTGAGCCTTTCCGAGCCTCAGTTTCCCCCTCTGTAAAATGGGGACAATGACAGCATCTACCTTACAGGGATGCGTATGGGGCCAAAGAGGTAGTGAGCATTGTGCTTCACATACGGTAAGATGATTTTAGCAACTCGGGTTGTACTGGCTTTGCAGCTGCCTTTATCCATCTTGGAGCAGGTCCCTTCCTCCTCTGTTGCTTCCTCTGCACTATGACTGGGCATTCCTTGGTGATCTGTGTCCCTTCAAACTGTGGCCTCTGATTCCATCCCTCTGGGACTCAGAGCCATCACAACCCTGGCCCCTAGCATCCTGAGAAGTTTCTCTGGTAACTCCTAAGGGAAGCTGGCAGTTTTAGATGATGAAAACTTCCCAGTGGCGAGATAGGAGAATGTGGATCATCTGCCAAGGTTAATAATAATAATAGCTGATGTTGACCGCTGTTCTTTGCCAGGCACCTTACTCTGCCCTTTTCCCTGTTACTTTATTAACCTCTTCCCAGCCCTGGAGGGCAGACCCTTTTACAGTTCCCATTTCGCAGATGAGGAACTGAGGTTCTGAGAAGCGAAGTTCCTTTCCCAGGGTCACACAGCCCTTGGATAGCAGTGCCCAGTTCTGGCTGATCCTTGAGCGTGAGCTCTTAGGCACCACACCCTCCCCCTCCCCTGCTGGCCTTGCCTCAAGAAAGAGCAGCCCCAGTGGGGAATGTGGAGAGAAGGCGTTCGGATACAGCCCTCATTAGCCATACCACACCACCGAGCCATCTGTAGGCCTTGAGCGAAATGCCTTTAGCCTCGTCTCAAACCACCCCTGGATCCGTTTCTATTTAATCTGACACTGCAAAAGCCTAAATATGAAATGATTGGGGGCATAAGGCCAATTAGCAAATTCATTAATAGGATTAAACATCGCTCCTCTGCTCTAATCATTTATGTGAACTACATTCTTTTCCCTTTGTTGCAGCCATCATTGCCTGTCAGTGAAGGATCGAGCACATCGGTCTTCAAGTATGTTGGATTTCCAAACCTTCCAAATCAGGGACCAGAATCAGTCAGTGTTTTCACATGGTCCAGAGAGGCAGAGAGGGGTCAGCCAGTTGATGAGTGGTCATCATTGCAGAGGAAACAAACACAGGACCTCGCTGGTGTGTTTGCTTTCTGCTGTCTCACTAATTCCTTTCTGCCCTTGGCCACATGTTGGCCTAAATCTGTATTACACGTATGCATGTGGTGTGGCTATTATGGGCATATACATAACCTGGATACAAAGTCTGGCCCTGCAGATTGCTAGCCATGCGGCCTCAGGCAGGCCCTTCAACTCTGTGAATCTGCCTTTCTACATCCCGACAATTGGGATATTGATAGCAATTCCCTCCAGGGTCGTTATGAGGATGAAATGCAGAATGCACGTAAGACCCCAGTGGTCAAAGGATAGCAAGAAGGCAGTAGCGGTGAGTTATGACCATCTGGAGCTGTGCTGTTCTCAGTGTGGTCCTCAGACCAGTAGCCTTGATGCCACCTGGGAGATTGTTAGAAATTCAGCCCCAGGTCCTGGATCGTAACCTGCATTTTCCTAAGATCACCAGGTGGCTCGTGTGCCCACGACCTAGAGCACAGATTATAGTACATATATATGTCTTTATGTGTTTATTTATAAGTTTACATATCGAGCTGGAAGGGGCCTTTGAAGGCTCCTGGTTCGAGTGTCACTTAAGATAACAAAATGGAGTCCAGAGAGGTGGGTGGTTTGCCCACAGTCACGCAGTTGGAGCGTCCAGTCTGGGGCCTGAACCCTAGGCCTCCCCAGCCCTGCTTGTCTGCACATAAGTTGCTCTGAAGTCAGATCTCCCCAGATTCACATGGTTTCCGTTGAGCTTTTCTTTCTTTCTTTTTTAAATAAAACAGAAGTGCCGGGCTACGTATGCCCATTAAGTTTTAATTTACTAATTTGAAATGTTATTCCAGCCAAGTGAGATCCTGAATCTTGATTCTGCCAGCCCTCACCTTAGCTGTACGTCCAAGTTCTGTGTTACCAGACAGTATGACAAGGAGGGATTCTGAGTCTTTAACCAGTTGCGTCTCAGACATGGGCCAGGACAGAGCGCAGGACCAAAGACCTCTCTCCACAAGGGATTTCACTGATAACGTTCAGAATCGTAGGGCAGGCCGGCAGCCGGGTTTCCTTACAAAGCGTTTGTGTGGCATTTGAAGCCAGGTATGGCAGAGTTAGTAGAAGTCTAATAGACAAAGGAAGAGCCTGAAGCATGGAAGTTAAATGCCTTTTCCATGGGGCATAGTAGGACCTCTCTGTTGGAAAACAAGCAATCCTACTGGCTGTTGTAGAAAGCTTTCTGCACTAAACAGTTAAGCAGGACTCATCCAGGGTCACTAGGCTTGTTTGGGGTAGAAACTGGAGGGATAGGGCAGCATTGGTTGAGAAGAGATTTGGATTTTTTAAGGGCCTGCATGTCCCAGACCCTTCTGCATACCTAATCTCCTTTCACTTTTACAGTAGCTCTGTGATGGTTGTGTTGTTCATCTCGTCTGCAAATCGGGAAACTGAGGTTCATGGAGCTGCTATGATTGTCTAGTGACTAAAGAGCAAGGATTTGAAGTGTGCTTGAGACAAAGGCATCCCACCACATGGTCTCCTCCTCCAACCCAAGCCACATCCAGGCCACAAGCAGGCCTCTGACGCCCAGGAAGGCCTGGAACAACCGCTTCTAGCTTCTGAGCCCCTGGGAACCGAACATGACAGCCACCAGCCTCCCCCATTGGCCCTGTCAGCTCCTCACCCATGCCCACCCTGGGCCCCAAGAGAGAGGGGGGCTGGCAGCTGGGGGAGACTTCTGGAGGCCGTGCAGCACCCAGCTGCTGCGGGGAAGCCAGTGCACTGGCATCCGTGTGGGTCTGAGGTCGCGTTTTCCCTCCATCCCTGGCACTCACCCATGTGCCACTCTCCCAGATGGCCAAACTGCACACTCAGCAGGGGCCCTTCCAGAGGTTTCCCTGCTCACCTAGTGGGGACAGCAGGGGGCTCACTCCTTTTCCTTTCTCCTTTGCACCTGCCAGCACTGGGCTAGATTAGGACTCCAAGCCCTAAAGGTCCTAGGGCTAAAATGATTAGATCTGCCACACTCCCATCCCCCGCCCCGACCCTAGCAACTGTTACTTAGACAATTCACAACTGAAACAGGAAAATAAGTCTAAGGAAATGGAATGAAATTTGGACTTTTTTTCATGATGACTACTTTGATGATTTAAAAAAAAAAAGATAATACATTTTCAAAACATGTTTGCTCACAATTTTGAAGCTTCTACTTTGCTGGTGCTGTAGACATCTCTTGAATGTGCCTATTGGTATTTCTGCGTCGGAGTTGGAACCAGACAGGAAAAAGAAAAAAACAAAAAACAAAAAGCAAAAACCAATCTGTATTGAGGACCTGCTTTGTGCCAGGCACCATGCAAGTTATTGACAAATATAACAACAACACAAATACAATTTAAAGCTCTTATAATAAGAAAAAGAATAGGAAAAAGAAATGAGATTTATATAGCACTTTTTGCCAAGTACTATTCTAAGTTTTTTTGATACATTAAACAAATTTAATCCTTACAATAACCCAATACTATGATTATCCCCATATAACACATGAAATCTCATGCTATGAGAAGTAACATTCAACTCCCCACTTTATAGATAAGGAAACTGAGGCTTTGGAGGAAGTGACTTGGCCAAGCATCCCCCAGATGGCTGGTGGAGGAGCCAGGATTCTCACCAACTCTGACCATCTCCAAATGCAGATACATTCCTAGCGTGTATTATAAGGAGGGGTAGGAAGGCCTGGAGTAAAGACTGAGTATAGAATCCTGTCCTGACTTTTTCAGGGGTCCCCTTTAGTCCTCCCGTTGCCTATTACATCTGCCCTCATCTTGTGCTACTCTCCCGCCATCCCTGGATCTTCCTGACCTTCCAGAGCAACCACTCTGTGCATTGGTCCACATCATATAAACTGTATAGGAGCTAAGTCAGGTTCCCATCTGCCCCCTGAGGAAAGAAGCTGCCAGAAGGAGATTAGTTATGGAGGATACTATCTTTGCCCTCAAGGTGCTTCACTCTGGTGACCGTAATAATAATATTAACAACAAATCTATAGAGCTCCAACTATGTGCCAGACACTTTAGCGGCTTGGTTTTATTTAGGCCTTACAGCATCACCAGGAAGTCGGCATTGTTACTGGACTCTTTACAGATAAGGAAACTGAAGAGCAGAGAGCATAGGGAAATGTCCAATGTCTCACCAATGTCTCACCTCTTGAAAGTGGCCAAGCCAGGATTTGAACCCAGCAGATTTGACTCCAACACCTGTACCTGCCTGGTGAATCAACTAAGCTAGACTGTATCTGAGTGTCTACCTATACCACATTGCAGATTGTGTTACCCTGTGGGGGTTCATGGGAGGGAGAGACCATCTCTACCAGAGGCACAGGGCTGAAGAATCAGAGAGGATGACTGAAAAAGATGGCATTTCAGATTGATTAAAGAGCAAGGGCTTGACCCATGCAAGAATGTAGGTTAGGAGAGTTCTAGGTAAAAGGAATGGTATGAGCAACATCATTGAAGTAGATGAGAAGAAAGGAGAAGGAATAAAAATGGCAGTGATGCGCTTTTGTGACTTGGAGGAAGTCAATAGAAAGGTTGTTATTAGAAATGTGAGAGAAGTTGGGGCACCTGGGTGGCTCAGTTGGATAAGCGTCCGACTTCAGCTCAGGCTGTGATCTCACGGTTCGTGAGTTCGAGCCCCACGTCGTGCTCTGTGCTGACAGCTCATAGAGTCTGGAGCCTGCTTCAGATTCTGTGTCTCCCTTTCTCTCTGCCCTTCCTGGCTCTCTCTCTCTCTCTCTCTCTCTCTCTCTCTCTCTCAAAAATAAAATGTTAAAAAACATTTTGAAAGAAAGAAAGAAAGAAAGAAAGAAAGAAAGAAAGAAAGAAAGAAAGAAAGAAAGAAATGTGAGGGAACATTGGAGGCAGTGACCAGAGTCAGGTGTCCACATTCAGGAAGGTCGGGGGAAAGTCCTGAAAGGTAGCCGAGAGGAAGGATGAGGAAAGGACAAAGTAATTGGGGACAAGGGCTGTCCCCTCTCATCCTCACCCTGTCTTCCCAGAAGTCTCCCAGTGATCACTTCAGCCCACAGCTGCTCCCCCGGGCCCCCCCCCCCCCAGGCGCGCACGGGCCGGCATGATTTAGCAATTGATTGCCTTGAATTGCTCTATAATCGCTCCCTGTAAACATGGTCTGGCCCTTCAGTAGGAGTACACTTTCCTCAAAGGCTGGAACCTTCCTTCCTGCCCTTCTGAGCTTCTCCAAGGAGTCCAACACAGTTCTGGGCACATGATTGGTACTTGGTGGCTTGAATTGACATTATACTGAGATGCATGAGGACTTGGAATTCCCTAATTGGGATTAATGTAGCAAAGAAGCCTGGGCACAGCTTTGAGGCTCCCCTCAGCATATTCACAGGATCCAGGACATCAAAGACAGTGGTTTAGTGTTTAAAAAAAAATAGAACATTGGAGGCTATTTCATAACAGCTTAGAGTTCATAGAAAAGGTATGGCATGTTGGGTGAAATAGAACTAAAGGCCAGTCCTAGCTTACCCTTTACAAGCTATGTGGTTGAAGCCAATTGTTTGACTCCTCTCTGCGTGTCCGGTTTGTCATCTGTTAACAGCAGTCATGATATCAACTCATTGGATTGTCATGGTGATTAAATGAGATCAGGTGAATGCAAGTGTTTATAAACTGTAAGGCAATGTGTAAGTGGTGAGTATTAGTACGTAGGTGATGATAGTGATCACAGGTATAGTAATACTTTTGATGATGGTGGCAAGGATGGTGCATGTGACGGTGACGGTTGTGTTGGCAGTAGCAATGATGGTAGTGACAGGTGGTAGCAGATAGCATTAGGGGTGTTGATGGTTACCGTAGGGATAACGTTGGCGATACCAGAGATATTGGCGACAGTGACAGTAGTTGTATTAGAGTACTAATGGTGGTGATGGCGGGTCATGGTGTTGCTGGAGCATGATAATGTTAGTGGTAATTATGATGATTCTGGTAGGGACAACAGTGATGGGATGGCGCCAGTGGCGATGGGGGCACGATGGTGGTAGTGTGATGAGAAGTGGTATTAGTAATGATGGTGATAACGATATGGTGACATTGGCGCTAATGGTGGTGGTGAAATAGTGGTGGTAGTGGTAGTATTGTTGGTGGGATGATGGTGGTAGTAATAGGGGTAGTGGTGGTAGTGGCAGCAGTGGATTGGAGGCTGTTTTTCCCTTTGTTCAGTCTATCTTCTTTGACTAGTCTATGCAGAAGGATTTCTAACCCTGAGACTTTGAATTCCCCTAGATGTATCTTTCAGTAGTAGGAAAGAATAAGACACATTAGTTCATGCCTCTCGATTTATCCATGGTTGGCACTTTTCAGAATCATTTGCGTACAAGCTGTCTTCTTGACACTTGCATTCCCAGGACATAGCATAGTGCCACGCCTGCTACATAGTCAGTCTTCAGTAAAAATTTGTGGAGTGAAAGAGTAAACTTGCACGAGGACACAGGTTATACTCTTGGATGAACTCATCGGATTTAAACGTCCCACCTCCAGAGGTACACAAGGTCATCAGGTAGCTGTCTATCCCATCGGAATGCACCTGCTCTCACACCATGACCAGCATTGGCAATGGAGCTGCCCTTCTATTCTAACAGGCTGGGAAGACTTCCTGGGAGCCTCCTGGATGTCATCCTGGCCTGATCCACTTCTGCCCTGATTCTGCACTGACTGAGCACAACAAACAGTGGAGAAAATGGCACGTCCCACCAGCAAATTCTGGAGTGTCCATACCTCTCTCCTTAGCCCCTTTTCTGATGCATCAGGAATGAGAGGCATGTTTTGCCCCTGGAGACATTCTTCTTGGCAGCTGGGAGGGATTACAGAAGGAGTTTCAAATCTAGTGTCTCTGTAACCCATATTCTACCCTTCTATCCTTCTATTCCTTGGAAAAAAGGAAGAATCACATGTCGACATTGTAGTGTTCTTGTGGCTTTTAGGTATGTGGCCTACAGTAAGGGCTCAATAAATGGTAGTAATTCTTTTTTTGTAATTTTTTTAATACTTATTTTTGACAGAGAGACAGACAGACAGACTATGAGTGGGGGAGGGGCAGAGAGAGAGGAAGACACAGAATCTGAAGCAGGCTCCAGGCACTGAGCTGTCAGCACAGAGCTGGATGCGGGGCTCAAACTCACGAACTGCAAGATCATGACCCGAGCTGAAGGTGGACACTTAACTGACTGAGCCACCCAGGTGCCTAAATGGTAGTAATTCTTAACAACAGTAGCATTTATTATTTCTATCATTAGTGGAGAGATTAACATAAAAATGGTGAATACTGATAGACCATAGACTTTGCATATCTCTTTTGCATGGAACACATGTGGCTTGGATTCATTTTGGATATCCTGATCTGGAAACTGAGCCCACCATGTCCCCTGAATAGATCACATGTTGTTGGGGGGGGGGGGTTGTTGAGAAAGACGGGGATGACCTGTAGGCAACTGGGTTTAGGTGCTGTTCTGTTGAACGAGGAATACGAGTTGGAGACCAAACAGTCTTAGATTTAAATTTCAGACTTGCTTCTCACTGGCTGCGTGACCCTAGGTAAGTTATGAGGTGAACCTTGGTTTCTTTGTGTGTCCGGTGAGGTTAATAATACTGACCACATCTGTTCCTTGGGAAGAATATGGAAAATAAAGTGTAAATGGAGCAAGGGTGGAGATTTGTTTTCCAGGCAGCTCAGGACTGCAGGTAATGGAAAGACTGAAGTGCTTTTGGGATTAGAGCTGCCTGCAGCCTTTATCAGTCTCTGGAGTTGATGTGTTGTTCCCCCAAACCCTGGAACAAAGTCAAGGAGGGGGTGAAGGAAGGAAGAGGGGTAACAAGAGTATGGATGGAAATGTAAACACGTGGAGTGCAGGTAGCAGGCTACATGCCCATAGCAAGCAGTCGACAGAGGATTCACTTATTGTTCTGATTGCTGTTATTGTTAAACATGTGGAAAGGAATTCAGGTAGAAAGGAGAACTCAAGCAAACACAGGCTGATCCTAGGCTGAATTTGGTCTAAGTTACAAAGCACCATGTGCGATCCACAAAGCGTGGACACTGAGACAGGCTGTTTCCCATCCGCCCCCCTACAACTTGTAATCCCACCCACTGACTCTGTGTGTTGAACAGGAAGAACTCTTTAAAGGGTGCTTGGTGTGTGTGCCTTTGTGAGTAGAAGGAAAGCACGCTAACGTATGGAATGTGAGACACTGTGCCGGGCACATCCTCTAAATCATCTCATTTAATAGTCACACAATCTTATGAGGGAGATATTGTTATCGTATGTATTTTAGCAGTGATGAAACTGAAGCTCAGAGAGGAGAAGTGACTTACCCAAGGTCAACCAGCTGGTAAGTGTAGGGACAATATTGAACCCAGACCTCTCTGTCCCTTACTCTCTGTAGCGCTGTCACTTAGAGACTCTACACCTACTACCTAGGATAGCTCCATTTGACATTTGGGGGATTTGAGGCTTCACAGCTGCACAACCAGCTTGCAGCAACGCGGGACTCGTCCCCAGTTCTCCTGACTGCCAGCCCCACCATCTCACCCTGGTCGCTCACACATCATTGGAACTGACAGTGCAAGAATATCCCATTCCTTCTCCTTCTCTTCCTGCCTTTCTTGGCCTTCTTCCAGGACTTTGGAGGAACAATAAACCAACTCAAGAGGCAGGGAAAGGCTGTAGGAAGCTCAAACCCCAAACCCATTTGGTCCTTTAATGACTTCCAAGTGAGTTGCCTGGGAGACAAACCCCTTTCCCCGCACCCTCACCTTGCCCTAATAGGTCAGCGGGCAACAGCCAGACCAAAAGACTGACATACATTGCTCCTCTCAATCCAGACCCCCCCCCCTTAATTCAGAGATGCCCCACATAATGGTGAGGCTTAGAAATCAGGCAGCCCTGGTCTGGAAGTCAGCTCTGCCTTTCTTGAGCTTTGTGATCTTGGGTAACTCACCTGTTCTCTCTGAGCCTCAGGACCTTCATGTGTAAAATAGGGCTAATAGCGCTTCCCTACTATCTCCTCTCTCCTGTGATGATTAGTTAGAAAAGTGTATATAAAATACCTGTTCTAGGGTAGACACTCATTTGGGGGTTAACAAGAGTTTTATGGTTTGGCCCAGCGAGTCTCAGGCTATAGCCTTGATGACTGTAAGC
Source organism: Herpailurus yagouaroundi (assembly GCF_014898765.1). NCBI lineage: Eukaryota > Metazoa > Chordata > Mammalia > Carnivora > Felidae > Herpailurus > Herpailurus yagouaroundi. Next base: position 60,882,775 of record NW_024412377.1, read on the forward strand.
TCCTCTGCGACCACATCCTAGTCTCAAGCACAAGTGTGAAAATTCCTGGCATGTGCCATCACTCCTTGTCCATTACCCATGGCACATGCTGATCACCCATCACAGCACTTTTTCCTTCAGAGCTATAATGGCGGCCTCAGAATCCTTCTTAACACAGCACTCCAGACAGCCACTATCGATTGATTACAGATGGCATGGGAGATAGCTGAAATTTATTTGCGTCCTAGTTCTGATGAAGTTCATATTTGTTTCTCCCTCTCTACAGCCCAGGCTATCTGGCTCCAGTCTTCTTTTGTGAGTTTGTGTGTGGGTGTGACTGTGTGTGTATGTTTGAACTGTGCTTCCAGGCTGAAAGAACATTCCAGTCCTTTGCTGTTGGTTTGTTTGTATGTATCTCTGAGTTTTTAGAATTCTACTTGCCATGTGATGCCTGTGCCTTGAGATCTGCAAGAAAGATCAGCTCGTATCTGGGAAGGAGGTGGCTGGGAATCAAGTTAGAACTTGGGAAAGCAGAATCAGTGGGCAGGACTCACCGTCAGCCACCTTTAGGAGGGACACGAGAGACAGTGACTGAATATGAGTTTGAAGTCTCAGGAGGTTTCACACTCCATTGGATGACTGTGGTCTCAGGGAAGTAGGCTGAGAATCGAACAATTTATTCATTAGGGCAATGCTAGCTGTTGTAACAAGTAGACCCAGCATTTCAGTGGCTTACTACATAGAATTTTTCCTGTCACTCTGAACTATTCAGCATGGGTGTTCCTTATGAGCAAGTAGCTTTCTTCTGTGTGGTCACTCAGGGACCCAGCCTCCTCCCATCGTGTCACTCTACCAATCCTATGGCCCCCTTTACCTTTAGGTGAAGGAACTACAGATGGCACCCAGCCTCTTAATGACTGTGACCTGGCAGTGACAGACATCACTATGCTCAGAGTTCACTGGGGACAGCTTGCTCCATGGCCCCCCCCCCCCCCAGACAGAAGGGCAGCCGGTGGGGTGGGGGGGGGGATGGGGAGGTCAGAGAATGTGGTCTCTGGCTGACCCAGTAACAACCCCACACCCTTGAGAAAGCACAAGCAGGAAACAGTCAGGGACGGTCAACAAGTCAGCAGGGTGGGTCCTGCCTGGGGAAGGAGTCTGAGTTCAGATGCCGCTGGGTCACCTTGGGCATGGAGGAGGGAAGCTCAAGAACCAGAGGTCACCTGGCAGGGTTCACACGGAACCTGTCTAGGGAAGTCCTGCCCTAACCAGGGACATGCCTGTGTGATCATGGTGTCAGCCGTCTCCCTCCGGGGGAAAAGAGGCAGCAGTCAGAGCCCAAGACATCCAGTGGTCCGGCAACACCCCAGCCAATTCTAGGTTCACCGGGAAACATTGTTAGAATGTGCCTCCCCAGGCAGCCCTGTCTTCGGGGAAAGAAAACACAGTGCTGCTCGTGACAACTTCAGCAGCCCTGGTTTGCATGGCAGTTCCATTTCTCTCAGTGTGGTTTATATTTTGATTTCATGATCTGGGTTAATGAGAGTGTTCTCCTGACAGATGAGTCCCTTCAGGGCGTGCCAGCAAAATCAGGTTTCTGAACCTCCAAGGCTAGGGGCCAGAGGCTGGGGAATGTGCCAAGGTAAATGCCACCTTGTGAGGTGTCTGGGAAGCAGCCAGCACCCTCCCCTGCCTCATCACGAGACTTCTCTGGCTGGTCCGTGAGCATGTGGGAGCCACATTCACAGACCTATAGGTCCGGGTCTGTCTCCAGCAGCATGTGGGACATTCCAGCAGCTTCTCCCTGATCTCTGGAAGGAAGGAAGCAGGAAGGAGAGGAGGTGAGAAAAAAACAATCTCGTGCTTAGTTTCCCCTCCAAAGCATACCTTGTGAGCCTCGTCTGTACAGGATTCGGAACAAAGGAATCCTGGTGCTTTGATTATTGTGTCTGCAGCAGTTGTTGAAATGAGTCTGACACTCACCAGTGCCTTAGTAGGAATTATAATTACATTGGAAGACCTGAGGCAACCAAGTAAACTGATTAGCGGCTTGCTCCGAGTTGATAGATTTTTTTTCCCTCTGGGTCATAAACAGGGCCGTGGGAGATGAAAACTCTCTGGGTGGGAGCAGTCTGAGATGGGGCTGCGTACATCCAGGAAGCCAAACCGAATGGTGCTGACAGGTTTCCTGGAGAGACTGACTTAACAGGTGCCCGCCTGCTCCTGCACGGGATGTCTCCACTCCCTCAGGCCAGGGACAGGATCTGATCATGGGCAGGGCTTGCTTGGGCTACAGGGGGTGTCCTCAGAGCAGACTGATGGTGATCCGACTGTTAGGTGATGCTCTGGGAAGCCCTCCCCCAGCAAAGCTGCAGCTTCTGCCAGGCATAATTATTGCATGGATAATTACACGATTCAGAGCCTGCTGGAGAATCCTGGGCTGATGCCAGAACAGAAAGGCAGGGTTCTGGGACTGCGGCCGGTTACTGCTTCTCAAAGCTGAGTCTGAAAGAAAGAGGGGAACCATTCAGCTTCCTAAGAATCCTACGTGGCAGGGCCAGGACTTGGCAGACATAAAGCCAAGAGAGGTGGGAAGCTGATGCGTTCTGTCTTCTTCTACCCACCCTCTTCAGGGCAGGAGCCCCCAGAGTTCTAGCCCAAGCCCCCTTGTGCACTCCCTCCAGGCCTCGCCTCCCTGGGAGAGCCCATCCCCTCCCGCTAACACCTGCATGCTGATGGTGCCAAGCTCCCCAGCACCCACGTTGCCCTCTGAGCTTTAGCCACACATCCCCAAATGCATGCTGGGCATCTCCTTCAGAAGCAGCTCATCACACCCCAACCTCAGCTCTGCTCCCTTTACCCCAATCTGCCCCTCTGCCAGTATTCTCCTTTCAGCCAGCAACACCTCATTGTCCCAGACCAGACCCCCAGGTAGAAACCTGAATCCTGATCTCCTCCTCCACCGTCCTCACGTCATGTGAAGCCACATCATGTCGTTTCATTCTGCCTCTCCTCCCACCCCACTTGCACGGCCCAGGAACAGGCTCCCTGGTCATCTCCAGCTTTCTTGTAGTGGCCTCCTCACTGGCCTCCTTACCTCCACCCTCAACCCCTTGAGACCATCCTCCCACTGCCTCAGATCTCTCTCTTTCAGTGTAAATTTGGTTGCATCTTCCCATTCTTAGTGCCTCCAATGTTTTCCCATCACCCTCAGCATCAGCTTTACCCCTTCAGGCTGCCTAAGGCCCTTCCTAATCTGGCCTTGCTCCCACACTGCATCTCCTGCCATTCTCATGACAACCAAGCCTATTGGATGTCGCTGTGCACTTCTGGCTCCTCAAAAGTGGCTTTGTCGTGCCTGAAAATATGTGTGGAATGGGAGAATGTAAGATGAATGATCCAGGCTCTGGAGCCAGCCTCTCTGGGTTTGAATCTTGGCTCCGTCCCCTGCTAGCTGTGTGACTTTGAACAAACGACTTGACCCCTCTGCTCTTCTCTCTTCGCATCTATAACATAGCAATGATAGTTACAATAGAACCTATCCCATGGGGTTCTTGGGAGGATTCAGCGAAATAATTCATGTAAAGCACTCAGAACATAATTAGTGCACAGTAGCTATTTTATCGAGTTTTCTGCATGTCCCAAGGTGGATACTCACAAAATGTCAAATCCAAAAAGAAAAAAGATTCCAAAGAGTTCACATCTTCATTGTACAGAGAAAGAAACTGAGGTTCTGAGAGGGGAAGGGCTTCACCCTGGCCACCCTTGGAGGCTGACCCCTGAACGCCAGTCTGGAGCTCTCTGTTCTGCTGCCCTGCCCACCTAGTGTAGGAGCCAGATAGCTCCCTGCCTCTAGGTAGGTCCCTGTCTTTGGTGTCCGAAGGGCCTGTCCCAGAGGGGCTGGGCTTGTACTCTGCCAGGTGCCTGGGTCCTAACCCTGACTCTAGTGCTTACCATTTGGGTGATCTCAGACAAGTGACAACCTCTCTAAGCCTCTGTTTGTTTTTCTATAAAACGGGGGTTTCATAATAGCACCTGCTTCATAGGGTTTTGTGGGCATAAAGGACATCATCTGTGTAAAAGCCGCTAGGTCATGCCTGACACTTAGCAAAGGCTCCACACACACCTAATAGTGAGATAACACCGGGAATAAAGAGTGCCCAGTATCTGTAGGGCATCCATCCCTGCGCATGATCAGTGAGTATTTCTTCCTTGGAATGCACAGGAAGGAAGACCTCTGTGAACACCCTACATAGATCTTTGCAGATTGGCAGTTTTTCCTCGAGTTAATTAGGAAGCCTTCACCTTTCCTGCCACATAGGTCTCTGACTCAGACCGAAGTTTTGCAGTGACAGCATAATGTGGTGAAAAGCCAGCCCCTTTCTCAGACAACTGAGGAGAGGCAGGGGTGTTCTGAAAGCATCTCCTGGAGTGGGATGGAGGCGCCGTCTGACTCCCCAAGGAGTTGAAGGGAGTTTGGTTGAAGGGAGTAATGCAAGTAACTGTCTTTCTGCTGTCCCCGTCAGCAAGGGGCGTGCTGACAGTGCCTCCTACCCGGTGTCCCGTGCCCAGAAGCCTCCTCTCTGCACAGGGCTCTGCGTCAGAGTCACCAGGGAAACGGGGCTTCTGAGAAAGCCAGAGCCAGCCAGGCTGCTCTCCTGGGGCAACATTCACTCCGTGCAATTCCGTCTTACAACCACTTTGGAGTCTCTCCCAGGTGCCAGGCCCGTGCTCAGCCCTGCTGAGTCCCACGTTTGAGGCTCCCACTCTATGCCCGGACTGTTAGGCACTTTCATCTATGGCTGTGTTCAAAACCTGGCTCCTCCACCTTCCAGCTGTGTGAACTTGCCAGGCTCATGTCACCTTCCTGGGGACCTAGTTTCCTCACTTGTAAAGGCCAGTTTGTATGTTGTGACTCTCAAGTCAGAGCTAAGTCTGCAGAGCTTAGAACAGTGCCTGCCCAGTAGTACATGCTCAAAATCATCAACCTGACATGGGAGCCCATTTCTGCTGATGAGGGAGAGGTCCATGAAGTCAAGGGACGTGCTTGGGGGCAATCAAACCCAGGCCCATCAAGTTTCAAATCCTGGGCTTTGCTGCTCTTTCTGAGCTGTGTTGGATCTGTCACTGGAGAGGTTCATTCATCCTCCAGCATATCAGATATGTACTGCACCAGATCGTGCCTCTTTTTAAGTGAAGATCTGTCCTTCTGGGCCTTGAAGATTTGCTGGAACTGGAGAGTCACCAGTGGAATGCAGGTCATAACGTTTGGGAGGGAAAAACTGAGGCATTGTTGGCCACATCCATCCTGTCCCCAGTGTCCGGAGCTTCTCTGCCCAGCCTCACAGCTACACCTCACACCTCCCTCTGATGAGCCATTCTGTGTCCACTGGGACTTGGCACAGGTATCACCTCCCCGGCGAAGCCATCCCTTGTCTTTTTTCCATCCCAAGACTGGCTTAGGTGAGCCTTCTCTATGCTTCAAGACACTGCTGCTCATAGGAGCCCAGCATGGAGCTCCAGGCCATGAAACTTTAAGGTCAGAGAGCAAGCCTACCATTTACAGTGCCCGACACATGGCAGGAGTTAAATAAAGCTATATATTTACCTACTTATTTGCCAGTATTCTGCCTCATTACAAAAAAAGAGTTGAGACAACTGAATGAATGAATGTTTGCAGAGCTGAATTAGACTGAGGTGGGGTGCTGACCCGGGAGAAACTATGTGAGCCTGACATCAGGAAGATCAAGGCGAGAATTCTGAACCTGATGCTATTGCTTCTGTAGAACTTCAGAGAAGTCCTTTTATCTCCTACAGCCTAAGTTAGCTCTCCCATTAAATGGGGCTCTGAATGTTGTAAAGACCCAGTGTGAGGTCATATGCTGAGGTCAGCAGCTCAGAGCTGTGGCAGAACCAAGCAGAGGACTTTGACATTGGCCTTTTAGAATATTCACGAATGATTGGAAGACAGCGTGGCAGGTGGTCATTGATTATTTTGCAAAGGTGCAAACTTGGATGGTGCTCTTTGGAGGCCTGGAGGTGTGGGAGGGTCAGTGGGCTTAGAAATTTGCACATGTGCTTGCACACTCACACACCCACCCCTAGCACACACGTCTCAAAGCGATTGCATTTTCCTGTATCTGCCCTTGAGCACTCAGTGATAGCCAAAGTACTTAAAAAAAACAACAACAAAAAAACACCTTGAAGACTAATGATGTAATCTGATGTTACATAGCATTTATTTGGGGTCAGAGTTTTATTTCAATAGTTTCAAAAACAATATTGTTCTGTATTTATAGAAACACAGCAGTTCTGAAGGGGTCATTTCCTTTTCAGTTCTCCTTTACTGCTTGTTTGGGGGAGATGGGAGGCCGCAGTGGCATTTGTGAGCTGGAAGATCTGGGAAGGCCTCTGGAGCTTCCCTGAGAGCCAAGGATTGGCTGCAGTAGGAACTGGATGATTTCTGCCCGGGGCCTGCCCTGGAGGAAACCTGCATCTCAGCAGCCAGTTCCACCCAAGCTGGTCTGGCTCAGCATCCCAGCTGTTCTGGAGCCTGAGGCTGCTGCAGCTCCCTGGCCCCTACTGCCTTATCCCCTTACCCCCCACCCCCACCTCATCCTGATCCAGTCAGCAGGCCCTTTTTGCAGGATTGAGCTGCAGGTGAATGGTCTCTGGTATCTGGAGAGCTGTTTCGAAGGCCTCAGACCCTCTCATCACTATGTGGACTAGTGCAAAGGACTGCCAGCCAGACTTCATTTCGCTGTGATCTTTGCTAGCAGGACAACCTTCCTTGTCTATAATGGGCCACCCTGCATGGCTGGCATGGACAGTAAATGAGAAGTGTTGTGCCTAGTGCCTGGGGCACAGCAGGAGCTCCAGAAAACTTAGTTCATTCTCTTAAGGTGTCTGGAAGATGATTGGAAACAAATGCCTCAGAACACGATGTAGCTGATATGGGACGAGTCCCAGGCTTATTTGGAAAGATGAGGGCTTTGTGGGATGTTAGAGTAAATAAGACCCATTACCTCCCACTCCATACTCTCTGCCTTAGGCAAGAAATATGGGACCCATTCTGGGACCAAAGATGTCACAGGATCACTGACACCCAGTCAGAGAAATCCAAGGAAGGGTCTAGAAGGACTTTAGGCAGTTTTTCATTTGGGAAGGAGGAAACTTCTCTCAGGGATTTGAACTAATACTGTCTCTAAATGCAAGTGGAAATGTCATTCCAGATAGGGTAATGCTCTGATTTTGAGATTGGAGCCCAGTGGGCTCCATTAAACTATTCAACAGAGCTGAAGGTCTTATTAAAGAGGAGATGCCCACTAATCTCAAAGATGGGCTTGTGGACCCTTTGTGGGATAAAGGGTGAGTGAGCATTTCATCTGTGTTAGCCAGGACCTTTTCGGTTTTAAACCGCAGAGAGCCAACTCTTACTGTTTAGGAAGAAAAGAGGATTTGCTGGTTTATGTAATAGGAAGGCCAGGATAGAGTTAACTTCAGTCACACCTGCATCCAGGTGCTCAAAGAAAATGTCAACAAGAATCTGTTGATTTCCATTTCTCTCAGATCTGTTCTCCTCTTGTTGGGCTTTGTTCTCAGGAGAGCTCTAACCTTGGGGTGCCAAGAGTAGTCACCAGCAGTCCCAGACTTATACCCTGCCAGGTCAGCAACCTCCATCGGAAAGCTTCTCCTCACCAGCCACAGGAAAAGTCTCAGGGCTGGCTCTCATTGGCCTAGATTGATCATGTGCTATGCTCTGATTGGCCAGCATCTGGGACAAGGAGAATTCTGTCTCATCAACCAAATGGACTATAATTGGAGAGTAGGAAAACCAAGGAGCTCTTCCTAGAAGAGGAATGGTTGCTGGGCCAGCATAAACAACAGATGTCACTGCCCTGTAAAAGGATGCAAGGTTTTGGTAAAACCTAACCTCATGCAGAGACCCTGCTCACCCTCCCCTCCAGTCTGAATAATCATATCATTCTTTCTTATGTGTGCTGGGCACCTGCTTTGTGTTAGGTGCTGTGCTTGTTGGTGAACACGCCTCTTCTTGTGGACCTCTGAGATTGGTTCTGTTACCAATATTCCCACTTGATAGATGGCAAACTGTACACTTACAATGTAAAGGAACAGAGTGGCCCAGAGTTAGATCTTATACATGGCAGAGTTTGGATTTGAACCCGCATTAAACAGTCTGACATCAGAGTGTAGACTCTTAGTCATATACTCTTCCCCAAAAGGTGCCTCACAACTTCCCCCCTCCATGCTTTTGTTCTTGTTGGTATGTAGACTTTAGGTACCCTTCTTTCCACTCCTTGCTCACTTGCAAAACTTGTCCTTGAATGCTCTCTCCTCTGAATAGTTTCCTCCAGGATTAATACCAGGAGAGCTGCTTTTCTGCACCACCATGGTCGCCAGCTCAGCTCATTACAGAACTGGTGGGGGAGAGGTGTTTGTTTCTCCTAGATGGCCAGCCCTTGGTGGGCAGAGACTATATCTCTCATCTGCTACTCCAGCTCCCCCTTGCATGTTCATCAAATGTCTGATTGTTTAGATAGCAACACAGATACAATCAAAGCACAGCAGGTTGCTGGGACTTCAGGATGGGAGTATTATGTTGGTGATGACCTCATAGCTATTGAGTATTATGTTAATGGCCGCCAATGTGTCAGGTACTATAGTATAGTATTAAACTGCTCCGTTTAATCATCCTAATGATGTTACTACTCTTCTCATTTTGTAGATGAGGAAACTTGAACTCAAAGAGGTGAGATGATCTGCCCAAAGTCTAGCATATCACATAGCTGGATTTCAAGGACAAGGATGGACTGCCCTACTCCCTCTCACCCCCTGCCTCACATACCCAGGGAGATACCCACAAGACTGGCCCCTTAGCTGGGCAGTTTGTGGCTTTCCATGATCTATTGAACATTTTTTTTATGTTTGGAGAATTCCCAACATCAGAAATTCCCCCTCCTTAAGGTGGGAACTCACACTCAGACTTCCTACCACCCTTGCATCTAAGGCTAAGATAGCATAGCGACCCAGGTGAGGCTTTATTTGGAAGAGGTATACCTGAGGGAATGGATCAAGTATGGAGTCAATTTGTGATGAAGGTGGCAGCATAGGCCAGCAGCTCTCTGGATGTCATGGTGGGGAAGTTCTGGGGTCTCCTTCTATTGTGTCCATGGCACCTATGTTGAGCAGTGGGGATAGCAGATGGGGTCTTTCCTGGAGAGGCTTCCATGATAGTGCTTGAAACTTACCCCAGGTAAGTTGGCCTCCAAATCTAACACCTGGACCCTCTTGGAAACTCTCTGAATTACCAAATATCCTTTAATAAATTCCTTCCCTGGATAAACCAACTTGAGGGGATACCATAGTTTGCCACCAAGATCCCTGATGATAGACCCATCATCATCCTCATACATGGTCCTGTGGGAAGGCAGCGTGAGCTCTGGACTATCCATAGAAGCAGGTGAGGATGTGGCAACAAACAGGGAATCAGAGAGGGGAATTGTTACATCAGTAGGTCTTTGGAAGCTTTTGTCTTCTACATCAGCACTTTCAAACTTTTGTGCAGACACATCACCTAGGGATCTGTTGTGCTAACGTGCAAATTCTGATATAAGAGGTCAGGACTAGGACCTGGGATCTTACATTTCCAGCTCTCCCCCCACTCGGGTTTTGCTGATGCTGGTAGTCTAAGGACTACTAGAAAGGTGGTGAGGTTCCTGTGACCCTTAGGCCTCAGACAAAACGTTACACATTACATAAGTGCTGACTCAGTTTCATGAAATAATGAGCTCAAATCCTTCCCTGGCAAGTCCACTACTAACAATCATTCCAATCTTTGGTAATATCGGTCCTAAGGTACGGAGAGCTTCAAATCTCATAACTAGCGTGCTTTGCTATGCCACTCCTGCTCCTAATGAGGAGTAATTTGCTTTGTTGAATAAACAGGATTGGTTCCTTTGCCCCACGGGGCAGTATGATAGGAATGTGGCGTGCTATTTTTACCTCTAACTCAGCCCAGAGAGTGCCACAGTGTGCCAACAGTGTGTGAGGCACTGCAGGAACCCCAGTCCCCTGCCCATGGGAAGCAGCTCCTTGAGACAGCAAAGCCTCTGAAATCTTCACTGAAATCTTCGTCACTTACAAACATCCAAGTCCTGACCTTGTCTCTTTCCAAACGAATTCATACTATTTTCCACTGATACCCGGTCTTAGGCCACTCTCAACTCCCTGAAGAGAACTACCCTCTATCTGCCAAACCTTTCCATAGGCAGTTCCCAAGCCTGGGATACCCTCATTGCTACCAACGGTATCCTCCGTGACCTGCAACTTCAGTTCCTGAGTCACCTCCTCTAAGAAGCCATCCATGACCCTTCCTTTTTTTAGTCCTTAGGCTGACCTAAATCCTGGAGATCAGTACCTCATTTTAAGACTTTTTCTTGGCTTAGAGCCTGCAGCAAACTCAGACCACAGACTTGGGCCTGTAAGAACTGTTGTTTCCTTTATTTTTCAGGAACCCAACTTAATTCCAGCTTCAAGCTCCCATTATGCCAAGTGAAAGACACAAAATCCTAGTCAACTTGGGTTTTCCACCCTCTTCTCTGGAGTTGCATTTCCATGTCTGGCAGGTTCCATCTCAGGCAGGGGTGCTGAAGTACGGAGCAGGGTCGAGGGCATTTGGTCCTCTGTCTTCTGTCTGTGTTGGCATCTACCCAGATGTCCTTGAGCCATCTTGCCTCAGATCACAGGTCGGTGCTGATCCCTGAGGTATTCTCCTCATCTTAACTTCAAGGGCTCTTGAGTCCAGTTCATTCTTCCCTTCCCCTTGGGCACAAAGAGATATTGAGCTTTGTGGAATGAGGTCCTCTGACACTACCTCAGACCCACTGCCCTGGACACCCTGGAAAACCATCTTGGTGCCTAGATCATGGGCCACAAAGCTGCCTGGCTACCCTCTGCTCTCTTCCAGCTATGTAGGGAGTATCTGCCTTCCCCTGCCCAGGAGACTGGGTTAAGGGGCAGGGTGACAGTCCCTTTCAGATGACCACCAATAAGTGCCTCATCTTCCTTCCCTTTTGATTCTCCTCCTCCTCCTCACCCTGGTCCAGACACATTTTATGTACAGGGCAGGGAATGGAAAGGTGAGGTTCAGGTTTCTCTGACCAGGCTTGTTGGTCTTCCATGTCTGTTGTTTTTGCGTGCGTCCTTCAAAGCTCTGGGCTTTTGGAATTCAGAGAGCCCAAGAGATCAAAAAGCTTTTCTCTCATGTCTGTAAGTCCTTGTCCACAGTTGTCCGAGTCTGTTTAGAGGCTCAGAAGTCAAGCAATGCCTTCTTTGTCATCCGCTTCCCGGAAATGGTTGGTGTGGAACACTGCTTGCACCCCAAATTGGGGAAGGGTCTCTGGGCATTGAGAATACCAGGAAAGGGGAACACATGGATCAGAGGGCTCAGAGAGGGGAAAGGAGGCATCTCCTTCATCTCTACATTTGGGGCATCGTGTGGGGAGGGTTCATTTGAGCCAACACTTATGGGGCCTCACTGGTGAGCCAGGCACTCCTTTCCTCATGCTACCTCACAATTGTATGCGGCACGTACTATTTTTATCCTGATTCTTCACCCAAGGAAACTAATGCAGACAGGGTTGGCTCACTTGCCTGAGGTCACGCTGCCAGAGCCCACAGCCCCGCTAACAGTCTAAGCCTCAGGAGCCTTACCCACTGGGCTCTATGGCACGTGGCCCAGTGGCTGGTATGTGGTAGGGCCCAGCAGATGGACCTCTGCTCTGTAATCTCCTAGTGACATGGCATCAGATCAGTGGCTCAACACCTCTAGGCCTCACTTTGGTCATCTTTACGATGTGGGTAATCGGCTCTTCAGCCAAGGGCCGCTGCGGACATAAGTGACTCCGGTTAAAGTTTGACCAAATGAGCTCAGACTTTGCATCCTAAGACTTGTGTGCACAAAGTTTAAATTTCATCTCTTAGATCACGACCCTTGGGAAGTCATAGCCCCTCTCCAAATATCAGTCTCCTGATCTACAAACTGGGCACACCCGATGTCTCCGATGACATTGTAAACGAATGTCAGTTCTGGCAGAGAGTAGGGCAGGAGGGTGACGGACTTGACGAGGTAGGCTATGGGGTCATGCCCCCAAATGTTTTCCTGGGTCATTGTTGGGTCATTGGTTTGGTATGGCCCCAGAATGCATCTAGCCCCAGCCTCCAGGCAGTCTCTGACCCATACCAGCTCCAGGCAAGACCGGCTACATGGCCCAGGGCTGAGGCCCAGGAGACGTGAGCCTGTGGGGTGATGCACGGGGCCTCTTGGGAGTGGGGCCAGGGCAGCCGCCTCCCAGCCTAGGACACTGCTTTGAGCAGAAGCCTCCTCCTGTGTGCAGTGGCCCTTGCTGCCTGCCTCGGTTTCTCGGAGAGAGTCTGATGAATGTGTTTCCCCCACAGCAGTAGCTGCTTCATTTATTTGTTCTCAAAGTTTCCATTTCTCATTAGCTGCTAAATTGTCCCTATGGCAGCAGACCCTATGGTGGCTGACTCAGCCAGTGAGGGCTGCAGGGGCTGCAAGGCCTACAGTCCCAGGGCCACTCCAGCAACCCGGAAGGGGACCAGGAGCAGTGGTGCCTGCCAGGCTCAGTCTCAGAGGGCACAGACTAGGTTAGCTCCTGTCCCTGGAGACTTTAGGAGGGGGTGCCGTTGTCCCCCACTCCCCAGCTTTGACCTCTGGCCTCACAGCTCAGTGCCCATGGATGAGGGAAGAGAAGGGAAGGCATGAGCTTTCTTTGACATGGTTACTCTGAGCTAGAGGCCACGAGGAAAGGCCAGCAGCTTTTGCGGGATAGAAGAAGCCAGAAGACAGGTGTCTGAGTCTGTTCTGGCTGCTGTAACAAAATGCTATAGCCTGGGTGTCTTGTAAACAACAACAGTCATTTCTCACAGTTCTGGAAGCTGTGAAGTCTAAGATCAAGGCTTTGCCAGGTTTCTGTGTGGAGAGAGCCCACTTCCTAGGTCATAGAAGGACACCTGCTCGCTGTGTCTTCACACAGTGGAGGGGGTGAGAGAGCTCCCTGGGGCCTCTTTTACAGGGCACTAATCCCATTCAGGAGGGCCCCACCCTCATGACCCAAGCATCTCCCAAAAGCCCCACATTCTAATATCAGCTCATTGGTGATTAGGTTTCAACATATGAATTGGGGGGGGGGGTGGATATAAACATTCAGACCAAGCAACAGGGCCCTGGGTGTTGCACATTACTTTGCTTCCCCAGCAACATCTAGTAGGTACATAATGAGCACCCTGCTCATGTTGATAAAGGACCTTCAGAGGCTCCCTCCTATTTAATCCCAAACTCTTTGTAACTCCGGAACCACCCCTCCCCTGTTATTCTACCATGTGAATGATCACCCTCTGGAAACCTGCAGGAAGTTCTGAAATCGCCAGCCCCATCCCTTGCCTCTCACACTCGTAGAGGCCTTTCCCTAAATAAACACTTGCCTCCCGTGTGCATTCAGGGAGTGGAAATTAATATCACTGCAAATCTAACTCAAACATAATTAAGAAGGTAAATCTACTTTTGAATAAAAAAAAATCTCATCGTTCATCTCTAGACCAAATAAATAAAATTTCAGGTCTCTGAGATCTGCAGCATCACCTGAGCTGGGTTCTGCTTCTCTCTGCCAGAGCATCAGGGTGGGAGAGAATTGTGTAAAGAATCTCCTCCTCTGCCCCCCCCCCCCAGGGCAGAAATGGAGCTCGGACTCATCACCTGTGAAGTGGCACTAGTAACCCCTCTCTTAGATGGGGGTGCCAGGGATTAGAAGTGATGCCAGCCGAGGGCCCAGATGAGACTCTCTTTCAGAATATAAACTCCATAAAAGGAAGATTTTGTTTGTTCTTTGCAGTATCCCAGTGCCTCATACATGGTGCTTAGTAAAAACAAAACCATCAAACTCCAAAACCCAGAGAGTGGCAGTGGCTTGTCCAGGCACACACAGCACATCAGAGCAGAGTCTAGATTCAAACTGAGAACTCCTAGTCCTGACCTGAGAGCTCCTTTCACTGGCCCAGGGGAGGTGTAGTTTGCTGTCTCATTCCACCAAATTACTGTCTGTCCTTGGGCACCACCTTACTTTCCTTGGAACTCAGTTTTCCCATCAGCAGAATGGGAATATTATTAGAGAGAGGGCCAGACCTCCACTTTAGGAAAAGGCAGAGCCTTCTCTCACTTTCTCCCAAGAGATGACCATTTGCTGTCCGGACTGGCCCGAACCTTTCCTCTACCATCATCAATATGCCCCTCTCCTCCTCTGACCCTTCTTTTCTCACTCCACCCTCCCCAAGGATAAAGTAAGGAAGGCAAACATTTCCCTGTTGCCAGCCCAGTCCCAACTGTCAAGCTGGGGGGGGGGGGGGGGGGGAGACCAGAATGTCCCCTCCCCCTCCACATACCTGCTGAGAACTTAGGGAGAGGGGAGCTGCCTTGGGCTGGTTCTCTGTGATTTAACTCTCCCTCCTTCCCTCACCTGCAGTGCACTGGAGTTAAAAATGACCTTGGCAAACAGCCTTATGTATTATCTGTCTAGTGCAGAGAACAGAGTCAAAGAAAACCCATTCAGAAGCCCGGAGAGCTGCTGGGGGAGGAAGGGGGAAGGGAAGGTAAAGGACAGGAAAGAAGGGAGGCAGGATAGTAGGAAATGTCTCCGGGGCGTTAGGCAAGATGGATTAAGGAGAAGAGAGTCAAACCTATGAAGCTCTGCTCGGGAAAAATCATTGCTGAGGAGAGATTATGCCTCACAGCTTCACTGGAACAGGGCTTCTCAAAGTGAGAAGGGGGAAGAGCCCACTCTCCCTGGACCCCCACCCTCACAGCCATTCTTTGACATAGGCCACCTCACTTTGGGTGGTGGCTCAGAGAGGTAGTGGCTCTGAGCTAAACAGCTTCCAGAAGCTTCTCTCCTCCTGCCAAGGCAGGATTGTGCTGAGTGATAAAAGCAACCGAGGAAAAGGGACCCCCAGGCCTCATTTCTACCATCTTGATTCTGCTGTGTGACCTTACACTGGTCACTTTACCAGTCTGAGCATATGTTCCCTTAACTGTATTTGAGGAAAATAACACCCAGCTCAGAATATTATGAGTGGAGCCATGTGAGATAATGGTTAGGAACATGGACTTGGGGAATGCCTAGGTGGCTCAGTTTGTTGAGCATCCAATGTTGGCTCAGGTCATGATCTCGCAGTTCGTGGGTTTGAATCCCATGTTGGGCTCTGTGCTGACAGCTTCAGATCTGTGCCCCCCTCTCTCCCTGCCCCTCCCCCTCTCTAAAATAAATAAAGGTTAAAAAAATTAAGAGAAGAAAAGGACATGGACTTGGGAGTCAGGTGGTCCAAATTTTATAATTCTGGGCAAGTGATGTCACCCTTCTGAGCCTCAATTTCTCCATCTGTAACATGGGCATGAGCAAGTGTCTGCTTTCTACCCCTTCTCCTTGTATGAACCCTTGTGCTTGTTTGTCTCTATTTCTGCCTCCTCTTCCCTGTGGGCTGGGGCGGCCAACCTGGGGGGACCCTATCAGTGAGACCCCTGCCTCTGGCTTCTGGCTGTTCCTAATGGAGGCACCAGCAGGAGTCTAAGGGCAGAGGAAGAATGATATCAAGGTATCTACTCACAGGCTCCTCCCTGTAGGGTGGTAGTGGGCTTCCTAGGCAATCGAGAAAAGGACAAGTCTCCCTCCCCACACAGGGGGCCCTCCCCACACAGATCTTTCTGCCCCTGGGTGCTCATAGCCACCCTCCACTCTTCAGATTGGGTGCGAGAGGCTGCCACTGTTCCTTGTGTAGGGTCCTGCCCTGTCCATGTGCTTTCCCACACCCTGGCTACAGCACTGTAAATAGTCCCCCTGTTATACACTGTCTTCAAGCCACCCAATTTGAGTGGGCCATTGTGCCCTACTGGGACCATGAAGCAGCTGTCCCTGTAGCCACAGACGTGGCACTATTTCCTTTCAGGCATTTAAAGCAAGAATAATGAACACAAGCTGAGTTTAGCTCCGTGCCAAGCCGGTTACAAATGAAATCTCACCTAACCTTTCAACTAGCCAACTAGCCAACTAGCCTACTAGCCTTGGGAGGAAGCCGCTGTGGTTCTTCCCATTTTGCACATGAAGAAATGGGGACACTGAGAATTGCTTTCAGCCAGGGCTAGGTCTCGAGCCCTTAAAGACTATCTTGGATTCCCTCCCTGGTATGAGCAGAGGGGCCTCTAAGTGCGTGTGGCTCAAACCTCCAAGGCATGTTCTCAGTAGACATATCATCCCTACACCCACTCTGAGGAACATGCCAGCCTGGAATCTGGGCTGATAATTAAACGGGTGATTTGATTGGCCCCACATGGCCTGATAAGGCAGACACACAGTACACAGTAAACATTCTGTTTGCTACATTTCTGTTTGTATTATTAATACAAAACCCTTGTATAGTAGGGTCCCCTGAGGCCAGCCCCTGCCTCTTAGCCTTGGCAACTCCTGTTTTCAACACCCCAGCAGGTTGCCGCGGCTTTGGACTTCACGGGGTGGGGGTCTCCTCTTTCACTCTCACCTCTCTTCCTCCCCCTTCCCAGCCTGCCTTCAAGCCTGCTGTCCCCTCCTGCTCCTCCCCTCCCCTGCATGGAGCCTAGGGAAGTGGGAGAAAACATGCATCCCCTCTGGGCTGTAAAATCTAATTAGAGACAGGACTTCACTCAGAGCGGAAGACTCAGGCCCGGAGTAGGTTTAATGCTGGAATTTCAGACCGCCTTGCCACTGGGTGTGAGGGGAGTTGAGGGAGTAGGGGAGCGGGGGCACTATTTTAGGATAGATGGCCCTGAGCACTTCTCATATCCCATGACATGCATGGTTGTGTCCTCCAGTCCTCATTCCAGAAGCCCTCTTAACACCACGCCATGTCCTGGGCCCAAGAGATATGTAAATGACGCCCAGGTCCTGCCCTCAAAAGCGCTCAGTCCATGGGGGTGATCTTGAAGCAAATGACCAAGGAAGTTCAGTGCTCCATGCTCTCAACTCCAACTGGGGGCATCGTTCTTCCTAGGGGCCCTTCACCACAAGTTCCTCTGAAGCAGAGACTTGGCCATGTCCCCTCAAGCATTCATTCATTTAACCAATATTCAGCGAATCAGTTTCTGGCCACGTCTTCTCGGTCCTCATTGGCTTCTCCTCCACAGCTACCTACCAAACTGTGGCCGGTCCCAGGGCTCTAGGCCCCAGGGCTCACCCCTCTGTGGTTTCATCCATTCTGCTAGCCTTAAACATCATCACATACAATTCGCAGTTCCTGTGGTCATGACCTACAAAATGCATCCTGACTGTTCAACTTCTCCTCACCTTGTCCACTACCCCCTGGTCCAAGCCAACCTCACCTCTAGCCTGGACTATTGCAGTAGTTTCCATATTGGTCTCTTTGCTACCCAACTTGCCTCTTGCAAATCATTTCACATGTCAGGCTATCACTCCCTGGCATAAACCTTTCAGGGGTTTCCTTTGGCACCTGGGATAGAATCCATACTCCTGACTATAGCCCTCAAGACACCCCCTGTCCTGACCCCTGACCTCCCAGAACTCATCTTCCACGCTCGCTGTGGATTCCTCGTGCTTTTGTAAACAGGCTCATTCCTGCCTTCGGCTGCCAGACCTTCCCATGCTGGCAGCTCCTTCTCAGCATTCAGGCCTCAGTAAAAATGCCCCCTCCTCATATTTTGGACCGCTGTAGCTGAAGTAGGCCCTGCTCACATGGGTGTCTCACCTCACCCCCACTTTATTTTCCCAATAGACTTATCCCAGCCTAAACGTATCTTGGGAATTTGTATGCCCTAGTGCCTGTCACCCCTGCTAGACTTGAGGCAGGGACTGTGTCAGCCTGTTCCCTGGGTTCTCTCCAACACCCACAACAGGACCTGGAACAGCATAGGTGCTAAGCAAGTTATCTTTTTAAAAAATTTTTTTTAATGTTTATTTTTGAGAGAGAGAGAGAGAGAGAGAGAGAGAGAGAGAGAGAGAGAGAGCCGGAGAGGGGCAGAGAGAGAGGAAGACACAGAATCCAAAGCAGGCTCCAGGCTCTGATCTGTCAGCACAGAGCCCGATGCAGGGCTCGAACCCACGAACCGTGAGATCATGACCTGAGCCGAAGTCGGACGCTTAACCGACTGAGCCACCCGGGCACCCCAACTAAGCAAGTTATCTTTAAGGGAGTGCACGCCAAGCACGTAGCTCCAAGTTTAAGTGTATCTTCCAACCCCAGCTCTCTCCGCTCTCAGGGCTCCTCGAGTACCTTGCCTGTGAAGATCTCAGGGTGAATAAAAATGTATCCTCCCCAGTGACTTTACGCTCAAGCTGAACTAAGAGGAGATTTGATTTTTAAAATAATAGTGATAATAAGGGAGTCATCCCTCAAGCCATATCCTGGCCTCCGTGGCTCCACCAGCTGGCTGTGTGCATCTGACCTGTTCACTTCTGCTCTCAGAGCCTGAGTTCTTCCTGGGTCAAATGAGGGTCTGGTACACACCGCTTCCCTTCTGGATCCCAGGGAAATCTCTTCTCACTACACACCGGGAAGACTCGAAGGGGAGACCTCCAAGATTTCTAGGCGTGGAAATCGACCCAAGAGCTTTCTTGCGCCATGGCTCCTACAGCCCACGCCCTGCAGAGAGACCAGCTGTGCTCGGTGGATGGAGCACCTGCCCCAGAGCCAATCCTCCCTCCACCCTGCAAGAGTCTCAAAAGGTATATTGAGGCATAGTGAGGACGCTGCTGGCTGGAGCCCAGAGAGACTTCTGGCCCTGGGTTTGGCAAATAGACAATGAATCCACCTTCCTCACAAAGCACCTCCACAGTGAGCTTTTGTCCCCACGTCCTGTTGCCTGGTTCCGCTGCTCCTGTCACGGAGACTATGACTTACCCACGATTACGCGGGCTACCACGTGCTTCTCACATAACAGGTGGGGCATGCCCAAGGCCCATGTGATGAAGACTGACCCTTCCCTTAGTAAAGTCCGACTAGAGATTGAGACAATCGAGCAGTCCCCCTTCTCAGTAATAAGATATTGATGGGGACCCACCCCCAGCAGGGCCCTGAGGCAACTGACAAATCAGAAGCACTGAGGGGGTTACCTTGCTCCCATGTCCGCCCTAAGGGTTGCATGACACCAGCTCTTCGTTCAGACTGACCTTCCTTCAGCTGCGGAAGATGAGGCCCCAGAAAGGCCACAGCTGGATGGGTGGGCCACACAGTGGAAGTGTGTGGTGAGTGGCACGAGAACCCCAAGCGTTTCTCGCTGGCGCTCGTGGAGGTCTTTGTGGCTGCACTGAAAGGTGTGCGGAAACCGGCAGATCTGGTGCTGCTCCCTGTGCCTTTCTGGGTCGGGCCTGAAATGTGTCCTCTCTACCTCAGTGGTCCCATCTATAGAATGGAGGTGTAGGGTTAGATGATCTCATAGGGTGACCGTAGGCAAACAACTTCTCCTTTCTGAACTCGCTTCTCCAACTATGAAACGTGGGCTTGGAGAGCCTTAAAAACAAAACACACTGTGTATACTGCCCCTTGCTGAAAACAAAATAGTCCAGTGCCTTGGAAGTACCAATCCTCCTTCCAGTCCCCTTTGCCTCTACCTTTCTCTTAGTTTTTCTTCTTAAATTTACCACTAATGGACATATCCCTAAGCAATACATTTTAAAATATTGCATTTAATTTGAAGTTTAAATAAATGGAATCACACTATCAAAATAATGGGCTGGATGTCCACTGGCTATATGACTTGGGACAAGTCCCTTCCCCTTTCTGGACCTGTTTTCCCTGTCTATAAAATGGGCTGAAGGTGGCAGGTGATGGAAGGATGACCTCTGAGGCCCCTTCCTACCGTTACATGTTTCTACGCTGCAAGTGACCTGATGTTCCTCAAGTCCCCGTGACCTCTCTGTCCCAAGTGCCAGGCCTGAGGCATCCCTCTTGGATAGGTCAGTTCTCTCCCTGACCTTGAGTCTACTATGTTGTCCCTCAAGTCCCCCAACTGCGAGGCTTCTGTCTGAACTCAGAACAAACTTTTAGCCAGTCTGTGAGGGCAAGTGCTACCAGCTCCATGCATCCCACTGGGAGGGATTCACCTTTCTCAGCTGCGTGAATGACACTCTCAGCCGTGCCCCAGAAACTAGGGCTAGATGAATCAATACTTGTCACCAGCAAGCTCTCTTCCTGAAACCTCACCCTCCATCCCCCTCCACCCCCCACACCAGATGACGGAGTACTTTGGAGTCCTTCTCAGCAGGGACAGAACCACGAAGCACTTTCGGACCCAGTCTGGAGGATCCAAACCATAGTCAATAAACTAGTGTTACAAAGCGGGAAGGGGTTTGCGGTCAATCAGCTTGAATCCTGTCTCTGCCGCTTGTGGGCTGTACAGCCTTAGCAAGTGCCTTCACCTCTCTGAGGTCCAGTTTGTGCACCTACAATAAGGAGATTATAATACCTACTGCACAGTTCTTAGGAGATGCAGGTAATAGATTTGAAACACCTCAGACACTGAGTGCCTGGCACATATAGAAACTCAGGACCTGCTGGTTCCCTTCCAGCTCTCCCATCCCAGTGATACCAGTGATATGTAGAAAGTAAGTTAGGAAAAAGATTCTCTACTGGCAGTTCCTGTCCTAAAGAGGTAGCCCCATCTATAGATTGATAGCACCTGGGCTCCTAGCCATACCCCCAAAAGTGAAACTGAACAATGGTAGTGATAGTTATTTGGCCACATCACACTGACCCGAGGACCTTAGTTAAGGTATGATGTGGACCCGCCAACATTTACTAAGCACCTACTATGGGGCAGACTCTGTGATGGAGAGGAAGAGAAATAGGGGAGAGAAAAATTAATAGGAAAAGTGTAGCATTCAAATCAAAAGCTTGGTTTGGGACTGACTCATAAACTCCCTGTGTGGCACTGGGCAAGTTAATCGCTTAAACTCTATAGACCTCAGCTTCTAAGTCTAAATGTCTCATAGGTATGCACTCAGCAAAGTGCCTGGTTCATGGTAACTGTCAAAACCCAGGAAGTGCCAAGACTCAGTCTTGCATGGAAAAGAAAATAAGAGGCACATACCTACATACACAAAAAGAGGCTTATTGGGTAAAAGAAAGAAGACACAGACAGTCCTCATTTTTCTAAGAAAAATTGGTACCAGTGAAATACCACTGAAAGAGAAGCTTCTCAAAATAACAAGTATTCATTGTAATCGCTGAGGGAAAAAAAGTTTGAATGGGGTCATACCTTGAGAAACTGAAACTGAAAGCAGGAAAGCATTTCTTTTTTTTATCTTCTCTTAACAAAATGTAGGTTCTAATGTCAAATGGGCTCATTTTTTTCAATGAAAAATAGGAATTATCAAGTGTTGATTAGGGTTTATTTTGAGGGAGGGTGAAATTTTTAAGATGGAGTTATATCTTAATGCAACGTAACATTCTTCATTTCGTGTTTGACTCTCCCAGCACGATTATATAGAGTGGCTCGTTATAAAGATTGGCTCGTTTTGAGCCAATATTTCAGAGGTTTGTCAGTTTCCCAAGGGCATCTTCTAGTCATTACATGATAAAATTATTCTCTTTTGAAACACCTGGCATCTTTGTCGATTTTCTCTTCTTCAATTCTTAACTAGTTTAACTCTGCCAATTCTTCACTGTAGTTTAAATGTCAGTGGAGCAGTTTTCCAACAGCACTTTTGCTAATTTCATGAAATTCTGATTTGTTTCAAGATTTGTATTTTTCTTCTCATCAATTTCCTTTGAATTTCCATTGCTTTTCCAGGCATTTACAACCAACAAGCTGAAGAAAACCAACAAACATATAGGTGAGATGAATAAGGTTAGGAAACACTGTTAACGGGGAGTACTACTTGAGTATAAACTAAATATTTAAGTAGCCAGCTCCTTAGTAAATATTTTCATGTTAGGAAGACTTATTTCTCTACCAAACCTTGTAACTGTACAGACTTGAATAATTATTTGTCAAATTTAGAGTAACTGATAACAATTTCTAAAGGAACTCAGAATAGAGAGCTTACTAGGTTGATTCTTTTTAATTGTGTATCCTAGATATTTTAACATGCACACTTAACAAAATCTAAATCTCACTGATATCTTTACCCTTCTTTTCAGTAATGATAGTTTTACAATGTTTGGACTCTGATTACCTTCTTCCCAACTTAAATGCCACGGTTCGTTATTCTAGTTCTATCATGTTATTTTTAATCCATTTACATTTACCATACTAATTGATACAGTGGGGTTTAATTCTGCCACTTTGCTATATGTTTTCTACTTGTCATTTCTTTGTTCATTCTTTTCTTTGCTGTATTTTTTTGGAAATTAAACAAATGTTTCCATTATTCTAGGTTTTTTTAATATATTTTTTCTTCATATTTCAGAATTATTTTTCAGTGATGACCCCACAAGTTTCGATATAAATCTTTAGCCTGTATAAGGCTTAGACATCCTAGTTTATTTTTAAGTTTGGACTTTTACTACTTCCTGAACAACACAAGAACTTTATAACAAATGAATTCCATTGCTTTCTGTTTGCTTTTTGTGCTATTGTTGTTAAACATTTGACATCTACATATGTTTTAAATCCCACAAGAGGGGCGCCTGGGTGGCGCAGTCGGTTAAGCGTCCGACTTCAGCCAGGTCACGATCTCGCGGTCCGTGAGTTCGAGCCCCGCGTCAGGCTCTGGGCTGATGGCTCAGAGCCTGGAGCCTGTTTCCGATTCTGTGTCTCCCTCTCTCTCTGCCCCTCCCCCGTTCATGCTCTGTCTCTCTCTGTCCCAAAAATAAATAAACATTGAAAAAAAAAATTAAAAATAAATAAATAAATAAATAAATAAATAAATCCCACAAGACATGTTTAATACTGTCATTTTAAATCTCAATATTCTTGCATGCTTACTCAGATTATTTCCTTTGTACTGTTCTCTATTCTTCTTACAATTTTGTGTTTCTGGCTGAAATAATTTTACTTCAGTCTGAAGAACTTTCTTTGGTATATCTTCTTGTGCTGGTCTGATGGCTTTAGGTTTTTGTTGATTTTTAGTTTCCATTTATCTAAAACTTTCCCTATTTTGTTTTATTTTCTACAGGATTTCTTTTGCTATGTATAAAATATGAGAGTGACAGTTTTGTTATTTTTTTATTACAGCATTTTAAAGACATTTTCTAGAGTTCATTTGCTTTTGTTGAAAAGTCAGGTAATAGACTTATTAATGTTTCTTTGAATATAATTTGTCCTTTTTTTCTCTGTGACTGCTCTTGAGAATTTTTCTTTTGTCTTTGGTTTTCAACAGCTTGACTGTAAAGTGTGTGAGTGTGATTTTCTATGTGTTTATTCTTTTTGGGATTTCACGGGGTTCTTGAATTGTCTTTTAGCAGTTTGGGAAGCTCTTGACTATTATATTTCCAAATATTGCTTCTGCCCAGTTTTTCTCCTTGCTTTTGGGACTCCAATTAAGTGTATGTTAGACCTTCTATGATGACACACATCATACTTATACTCAATTGTTTTTTTAATGTTACTTTTTCCCCTCTGATTTTAGTTTAGCTTTTATCCATTGTTCTGTCTTCAAATTACTGATGTTACAGTCTATTATGTCTGACCTGCTGTTAAACCCATCCAGTAAGTTTGTACCTTTTTTTTTTTTTTTTATCGATTCCAAGTAACTCTTGAAAGGTAGCAGACTTTGGAGGCTACATATTTTCATCCATTTTGTCCTTAACTTCCTCTGTTTTCTTTATTTAAAAAAATTCTTTTAATGTTTATTTTTGAGACAGAGAGAGACAGAGCATGAGTGGGGGAGGGGCAGAGAGAGAGGGAGACACAGAATCTGAAGCAGGCTCCAGGCTCTGAGCTGACAGCACAGAGCCTGACACAGGGCTTGAACTCATGGGACTGTGAGATCATGACCTGAGCCGAAGTCGGACACTCAAGCGACTGAGCCACCCAGGTGTCCCTCCTCTGTTTTCTTTAACAGAGTACTCATAGTTAACATCATTGGCTCATGACCATGATATGTGGACCTTCTGTGGATCTGTTTTTGTTGTTTGATTCCTTTTTTCCTTCTCTTCCTGCCTCTTCACAGTCCTCATACTTTTGAGTGTTTGCTGGATGTTGTGTAGTAAAGTACTGTGGAAGCTTCAGCAGATACATTCTACCAGAGAGATTTCCCCTTTCTTCTATTGGGGGACAGGATGAAAGGCTGATGATCTCAGTCCACTCAGGAGTTGAACTGCATCATGGAGGGGTTGCAGTTCATAGCACACTGAATCTATCACCTCTGGCTTGTCCCTGTTCCTTGAGTGTTGCCCTCCAGTGCTGTTGAATGACAGCCTAGGTGGTCTGTGTCCCCTCATCCCTACAAAGGGCAAAATGGTCAAGCATTTACGTCAGGCTCTCCTTCCCTCATGGAACTCTGTCTCTTAAGTATCCTGAGATTATGAGACTTTTTTCCAACCTTCCATCCCAGCTTCCATACTCCCTGTGCTCCTTCAGCACTCAGCAATGTTCTAGGGGAAAATTGTCCATATATTTCTGGCTTTTCTAACATTCAATCCATCATGCCAGTTCTGCACAACAGTCCAAAGCTCTTCTAGTTTCCATTTCCTTCAGTAGACTACCTCTGCTTGGGGCGAGGCAGGCTTCAACCCATGTCCAGACTCACAAATGTGCCCAGGGAAGGAAGCTGTCATACTCATCAGCTTACCTAGGAAGGGCTGTTCTCTTTCTGCAGTTTTGGTACATTTAATCTTCATTTCCGTACTCTTTTATATGTTAAAAATTTTTATTTTTGCAGCTTTTTTTTTTTGTAGTTGTTACACTGGGAGAGTTCTTTGCCATGATCTACTATATCTTACCTGAAAATAGTACTCTATCTTGTTGTTTTCAAGCCAACAAATTAAACATGATTATTAACTTATACAGTAATATTAGTTTAGATTTACCTTCATATTAATCACATATTTGCTTAGTATTCCTTTGTGAATCTGAGACCTTCTATCTGGGTCAGTTTTCCTTCTGGCTAAGCTATGTCTTTCAGAATTTCTTTGGTAAGGATCTGTTGGTGATAAACTCTGTTTTTGTCCAAAATGCCTTTAGTTTGCCCTCATTCCTGAAATATAATCTCTCTTGGGCGTGCATTTGCAGGTGGTGAATTACTTTCTCTTGACACACTGAAAATATCATTCTGTTACATACTGGCTTCCATTGTTATTGTCGAAAAGACAGCTGCTACCCTAATTGCTGTTTGTCAATGACCTAACTCTTCTCTTTGACTACTTTTAATATTTCTCTGTTGTCTGTTGTGATGTAACATACACCTTCTAGAATTTTGCTGTATCCTACCTCAGTGATCACAAGCAGTGGCCCCGAGTTAGGTCTTCTCACTATCCTCCATATCTTTTAATCATATTTCATTTCCCATCTTTGTCTTTTCTAACCTGCATTCGAGAAAATTTTTATTTGTATTTATCTATTTACTAATTCTGTCTTTAATTAGGTCCACTTTGTGCTTTAAACTATATGTATCCATTCATTGAGACTTTTAAACATTTTAACTAAGGTATTTTTCATTTCTATGTTCTATGTGATTCTTTTTCAAATCTGGTAAGACATTTTTATAGTATCTTGCTACTTGCTCGTATTTTCACATCTCTCCCTTATTTTTTTAAACATATAAACATTCTCATCTTGTATTCTGAGAGAAATTCTGATATCTGAATTTTTACAGATCTGATTTTGCTATCTATTATTCCTGCTGGCTGTCTCTCATAGTGCCCTGTTTCCTTGTATGTTTTATAATGTTTGAGGGTGAATGTTCCTTGGAACCTTATCTTTGAGAATTATTTGAGGACTGAGTTAAATTTTCACTTCTCCAGAAAGGACTATATGCTTCTCCCACTTACCTGGGAAAACTACTACTCCACAATCATTTTAAATAAAATTTTCTACTTGAGATTTTTCAGACCACAAACCCAAGTGAGGGCTAGCATATGGTTACAGATTCCCAGAAAAATGGGTCCCATTCCTTCCCCACCTAACCCCAGCATCAAAGTCAGGACAGGCAGATTTTCTGTGTTAATTCGTTTCTTACTCGCTTTTATAGTAAAGATATGATTTCTCACTCCCATTATATTAAAGGTCTAGTCCTTTGAGGTTCAAGTTTTATGTGGACACCACTAAGTTTACATCCTGGTTTCTAAGCAAGGTTGTAGTTAACCTCAGGAGTTGGGAGTAGCCCATGAGTGCATAACTCTTACAGCTCTTTATTTATTTATTTATTTATTTATTTATTTATTTATTTTTAATTTACATCCAAATTAGTTAGCATATAGTGCAACAATGATTTCAGGAGTAGATTCCTTAATGCCCCTTACCCATTTAGCTCATTTCCCCTCCCACAACCCCTCCAGTAGCCCTCTATTTGTTCTCCATATTTAAGAGTCTCTTATGTTTTGTCTCCCTCCCTGTTTTTATATTATTTTTGTTGCTCTTCCCTCATATTAATCTGTTTTGTCTCTTAAAGGCCTCATATGAGTGAAATCGTATGATATTTGTCTTTCTCTGACTAATTTCACTTAGCATAATACCCTCTAGTTCCATCCATGTAGTTGCAAATGGCAAGATTTCCTTCTTTTTGATTGTGGAGTAATACTCCATGGTGTGTGTGTGTGTGTGTGTGTGTGTGTGTGTATATATATATATATATATATGTATATATATGTGTGTGTGTGTGTGTATATATATGTGTGTGTGTGTGTGTGTGTGTGTGTGTGTGTGTGTGTGTGTATATACCACATCTTCTTTATCCATTCATCCATCGATGGACATTTGGGCTCTTTCCATACTTTAGCTATTGTTGATAGTACTGCTATAAACATTGGGATGTATGTGCCCCTTCGAAACACCACACCTGTATCCCTTGGATAAATACCTAGTAGTGCAATTGCTGGGTCATAGGATAGTTCTATTTTTAATTTTTTGAGGAACCCCCATACTGTTTTCCAGAGTGGCTGCACCAGCTTGCATTCCCACCAGCAATGCAAGAAGAGATCCTCTTTCTCCACATCCTTGCCAATATCTGTCATTGCCTGAGTTGTTCATGTTAGCCATTCTGACAGGTGTGAAGTGGTATCTCATTGTGGTTTTGATTTGTATTTCCCTGATGATGAGTGATGTTGAGCATTTTTTCATATGTCGGTTGGCCGTCTGGATGTCTTCTTTGGAGAAGTGTCTATTCATGTCTTTTGCCCATTTCTTCACTGGATGATTTGTTTTTTGGGTGTTGAGTTTGATAAGTTCTTTTTAGATTTTGGATACTAACCCTTTGTCTGATATGTCATTTGCAAATATCTTCTCCCATTCTGTCGGTTGCTTTTTAGTTTTGCTGATTGTTTCCTTCATTATTTAAGTGCATTAGTCCTGCTTTCAGAGTTACCTCTTTCAGAGTCACTCCAGGCTGAACTACCTGTCTCTTTTTAGATGAGAGAGTCCTATTGCTGGGACCTCTAATATAGAGACAGGCTGGAGAATCTGGGGAGTGCTCCAGGCTCTAGTGCTGGGAGGTGCTCATGGTCACTGTGAGGGATAGGGTCCCTACTTGGCTTCTGCACAGCCCAAGGTGAGCCCCTCTCTCTCCACTCCAGGTCTGACAGAGACAGTTATCTTGTCGTCAGAAGCTGTATTCATTGTAGTGAAAACAAATCTCACCTGTGCTAAAAAAAAAAAAAAAAAAAAAAAAGAGTATATGCCTTATATCAGCCTTGGTTAACCTATACTTTCATCCACAGTTTCAAATATGGAATTCTTGGTTTCTTTTTAAAAATTAATTTATTAATTAATTGGATGTATAATTTACATACAGCATTATATTAATTTCAGGTGTACTATGTAATGATTTGGCACCTGTTTACACTGTAGACGATCAACACCAGAAGTCCAGTCACTATAAAAAGATATAAAAAGGAACTCTTTTTCTTGTATGAGGACTTTGAAGATTCACTCTCCCAGCAATCTTCAAATATGCACTGCATTGCCACTGACTATCATCACCATACTATACAAGCCACCCCTATGAACTATTCATTTCACACCTGGAAGCCTGTGCCTCCTGACCCCCTTCTGCCACGTCACCCATCCCCTCCTCCCTGGCAACCACCACTCTTCTCTGTGTTTGCTTGTCTTGCTTATTTGTTTGCTTGTCTTGTTTTTTAGATTCTACACAGAAGTGAGATTATCTTGCATTTGTCTTTCTCTGACTTACTTCACTTAGCATAATACCCTCAACATAGATGGTCCTGGTTTCTAAATTTTTAAAAGAAAAACTTTTAGTCCCAACCTTAGCCCATGATAATGTTCTTGGCTAAGCAAACCTACTCTGATTTAAGGAACTGACGTTCATGCAACTAATTGATAAGTTGGATTTGCTGTCTCTTAACTATGTTGACAGTGTAAATAAGGAAACCTGGGATAATGATGGCTGGTCTATTGCTGCTGAAATCACTGAGCACTGAACTTAGCTCCAGCATTTCTTAAAGTGTGTTCCTGGAAACCGTAAACCACATAGAGGGCCTCTGTGTTTAAATAAGCTTAAGAAATGTTATATACTTGAAACTTCACTTGGAGATTCACAACATGCGTTAGAACACTAAAGGCTTTGAGAAATCCTACACATGAAAAGCCTATTCGATTTGATGTTTTCATCATATTTGAGAATATTGGACCACAAAAATATAAGGAACTTGGAACAGTGATAATTCATTTTTTGGATAGATTTCAGTTCTGTCACAAGATATGTATGCCATCAACGAACACTGAAAAGTGGGTTGTGGAGATATAAATAACATTTATTCAACAAATGCATGTTAAATGCCCACTATGCCTACCACTATCGGTATACATTAGTGAATAAAACAGACGTGGTTTCTGTTTTGTGGAGTTTATAAGAGCATTAAACTGTCATGGGAAGCATTAAGAAAGAAATATCAAGTGGTTAGAACCCAGTTGTTCCTTAAGCTATTGGACCATAGCCATGGAACAGGCCCCATGATCTGGGCAGTTAGCTGGGCAGTTGGCCATCGTGTCTACACTAGAAGCTTGAGAACTTACTGACTGAATTGTACCCCTCACGAGAACTGTAAGGAACAGTAAGCACGAACACACTTGGTTCTGGAACAGAAGAAAGCATTTATCCAGGAGAGGAAGTTCAGAGAAGACAGGTAAGCAAAGTAGGTGGTTTTTAAGGCTTACAGAATCCCAGTAGATCTGAGGAGTCTTCCCAAAATAAGCTTTGTAACAGTGTCTGATTCAGAGTTCAAGTCAAGTAAATGTTAGCTGGAATGACGAAGATGGTGATGGTATGATGACGATGATGGCAGTGATGGTGAAGATGACAATGACCGTGATGATGATGATGATGGTGACGAAGATAGTGATGGTGATGATGATGATGATGGCAGTGATGGTGAAGATGACAATGACCGTGATGATGATGATGATGGTGACGAAGATGGTGATGGTGATGATGATGATGATGGCAGTGATGGTGAAGATGACAATGACCGTGATGATGAGGATGATGGTGACGAAGATGGTGATGGTGATGATGATGATGGCAATGATGATGAAGATGACAATGACCGTGATGATGATGATGATAGCAGTAGTAATCTCTAACTTTGTCCTTTCACTTAATACTGTGTTCACTTGGCCACCAAGAGCTGAACTGTGAGTCTACTTCTTTCTGTTAATGTTTATTTATTTATTTTGAGAGAGAGAGAGAGAGAGAAAGAGGCAGAAGGAGAGAGAGAGAGAGAGAGAGAAGTCCAAGCAGGCTCTGCGCTGTCAGTGCAGAGCCTGACATGGGCTCCGTATCATGAGCTGGGAGGTCATGACCTGAGCCCAAATCAAGAGTCACACGCTCAATTGACTGAGCCACCCATGAGTCTACTTCCCAAATAACTCTTGAATACACCCTCTCATTTCTCTCTGAAATTCCATTACCTCAGAACAGGCCTTGGTCTTTTCTCAACAACTGCCTTTTCTCCCTTCCCTCTCTCTAACTTCCTGTCTTCCAATCATGCCCAACTCCACACCAGTGTAATCATCCTGAAGCTTCAGTCTGACCATGACAGCCTCTTACCAGACAGCCTCCAGGGTTTCCCCAGGGCCTTTACCAAAGCTGCCCGGGTGTTTTAGCAGGGATTCCAGAAGCTGCACAGTCTCCCTTCTAGCCTTATCTCTTCCCCTCTCACACGTATCCCTGCTCAGCCACACCCAACCCACTGTACCCCAGGACACCATGTATGTTGACACTTGCATGCCTTTCTCGTCCTCATCCCCTTACTTGTCGTTTCTTTGTCTTGTCTTTTAGCAAAACCTATACTCATCCTTCAGGGTCCAACTCAACAGTCTGAGCTGGGGCTTTGACTGGTCTCCACTCTAAAATGGACTGTTGTGTGCCTTTGCCTAGTCTCCTGCATGATTTCTGCATTTATCTGTGTGGCCTCACTAGAGCCATGTTGTTATGTGTGTGTGGTGGTTGTGTGTGCATGTCCGTGGTGAAGTCAGGGATGGGCTGGAGGAAGAACCAGTCCTCCACTCTATAGATCAAGGACACTGCATTCTCCCAGTCTTTAGGAAGTTATTAAAATTAGACCCATTTGTCACAGGAGGTCTCAGTGCAGCATCAGGCCCTGGGAGGGACCAGGGCACGTCTCTTGGCCTCTGAAAGGAATGAACCCATTCATTCCCACATTGACTCTACAAATATTTATTGAGAGTCTGCTGTGTCCCGGGCACCATGCTGGGGGCAGGATATAAAGCTAAACAAAAAAAGGGCAGAACCAATTGCTTGTTTTCATGGGATTTATGATCTTTTGCTCTATGAATTGGGGTAGAGGCAGACAACAATCAAGGAAACAAACCAATAAGGTAATTGGGGGGAGTGATAAGGGCCACAAAGGAAATAAACAGGGGATATGAGAGGAGTAATGCAGGGGGAGTCGAGAGCTGCTTTCAATATGGAGATCCTGGAGGACTCCCTGAGGAGGTGGCGTTTGTGCTCAGGCCTCAGAAACAGTAAGGGACCAGATAGGTAAACATCTGGGGGAAGAAGGAAGGCCCCTCAGGCCAGGCAGAAAGAAGAGAACAAAGGCAGCCATGTCTGGACCACAGTAAATGAGGGGGAGGGTGGTTGAAGCAGTTAAGAGGTGAACAAGGGCAAGGCCATGCAAGCCCTTGTGGGCCATGCTAAGGAGGTGAGGTTTTATTCTAAGTGCAAGGAGAGGCCTCTAGCAGGTTTTAAGCAGGAATGACGAGCTCCCATTGATGCTTTTCAAACTTTGGAGTGGAGAAGGAATTGCGGAGGGGATAGTGTGGACCAGAGACTGTCGGAGCTGTCCAGGCCGGGGCTGGTGCTGTTGTGGAGCGGGGGCCAGCACCGCCTTCTCTTCCTTGGAAACCCTGGCAGCACGGGAAGGTTGCAGCGAATGACATCATCCTCAGCTCCGCGCAGGGAACTCCTCCCAAGGGTGAGGCTACACACCAGCATCAAGCTGTCAGCCGAGTGCCTGAGGGAGAGAGGAAGGAGGAAACAACCCCAGGGAGCACCTCCTGCAGCCCAGACACTGGGTACAACACCACAGGCACTTTCTGGATAACACCCACAACCAGTCCCATGAGGAACACCTCTGTAATGCAGATGAATCCTAAAATCCCGAACAGGGAAGGATGCCTGGAAATCATGTGATCACACTCCTATCTCACAACCTGTGTGTATCCCTGGCTCTCATTAGTTATTAATTATATCCTTAAATAAAACTCTTGCTACATTCCAATCACTTGACAACTATTAATTCTCATAACCACTTCATGAGATAAGAACCATCATTATCCCCATTTGCCAGGTGAGGAAAACTGAGACCCAGAGAGGCTAACTTGTCTAAGGTAGCACTGACTGCACCAGGCTTTAAACCCAGGCAGTCTGTCCCAGAATCCACATTCTTTTTAACCCTGCATGATGCCACCTCGCCTCTACTGTTCATGAGCGAGAACAATAGAAAGATCTTCCCCTACCACCTTCTGCCCCCAGCAGGCTAACACATGTCTTATACATGTGATGGTGTTGCAGAGTTGGTTAGTGGCACAGCTACCATCTTGGGGTCTGTGCAGGTAAGGACACCTCATAG
Organism: Herpailurus yagouaroundi; assembly: GCF_014898765.1. Taxonomy (NCBI): domain Eukaryota; kingdom Metazoa; phylum Chordata; class Mammalia; order Carnivora; family Felidae; genus Herpailurus; species Herpailurus yagouaroundi. Next base: position 60,915,043 of record NW_024412377.1, read on the forward strand.
CAGGCTGGCCTGTCTGGAAGGGGACGTGGCTCCCAGTTCTTATTCCCAAGTAAGGGGAAGACCTCGGACAAGAAGCTTGAGTGAGAAGGTAGATCTAAGATGTCTGTCTGGTTTAAACTTCTATCTTCAAGCTTCACACGGTACCCAGAAAAGAGGAAGTGCTCAGTAACGCTTGACACCTGGATGGGTGCACGAGTGGTTGAACACAGGCTTATGCTTCCCATGAGAAAGTCTGTGAGGACATTTTTACAGCTGACTCAATACCTAGTACAATACAGGCGGGCAAGGCAGGAGGGCAGCCTCTGGTTCTTGCCCTCACATTCTGGGGTCCGTGCCAGTGTGACACTGTCAAAGATTTGCAAGGGCATGTTCTATCTAAAGGGAGCAGCTGCTGGGTCGACCCGGCAATTGCACTACTAGGTATTTATCCAAAGCATCCAAAAATGCTGATATAGCAGCACTGTCAAATTATAAGATAGAGCCCAAATGTCCATCAACTGACGAACGGACAAAGAAGATGTGGTCTACACATACAATGGAATCCTGCTTGGCAACCAAAAAGAATGAAGTCTTAGCATTTGCAACAACGTGGATGGAACTAGAATGTATTATGCTAAGCGAAATAAGTCAGTCAGAGAAAGAGAAATTTCGTATGATTTCATTCATATGTGGAATTTAAGAAACAAAACAGATAAGCATAGGGAAAGGGAAGGAAAAATAAGGTAAAAGCAGAGAGGGAGGCAAACCCTAAGGGACTCTTAAATACAGAGAAGAAACTGAGTGTTGCTGGAGGGGCATTGGGTGGGGGGATGGGCTAAATGGGTGATGGGCATTAAAATGGAGGACACTTGTTGGGATGGGCACTGGGTGCTATATGGAAGTGATGAATATCGCTGAGTTCTACTCCTGAAAGCATTATTACAGTGTATGTTAACTAACTCGGATTTAAATAAAATTAAAACAAATAAAAATAAATAAAGGGAGCAGGTGCTCCTTGGCTCCAGCTGGTCATTCAAGCCTGTAGGAATGTGGCCAATGTGGCCAGGTCTTCAGGAGATTCAGATTTTTTTCATGAGAACCTGAATATACAGATGTCATACAAAGCTAACTGATCTTTAAAAGGCTGTATCCCAGAGAAAATATATCTAAGGGTTGGCCTGATCAAGCCCTTGGGCCATTGGTTTGAGGCCTCCAGTCCAGAATCAGCAGGAGATGGGCCAGAATGGACTCTGGTTGGTGAGAAGAAAGATGAGAAGGTCCCGGGAGCCTCTGAGAGGAAGTTGCATTTTGCATGCTGGCTTAGCCAGATTCAAGATACGATTGGTGTTTATTTTCCGGTTGTCATCCCAGGATTTTAGTTTTATCTTGTCTAATGTTGTAGCCAAGTGTGGCCATTCTGCAGCGGGATTATAGGATGGATCTTGTGTCCAAAACTAGGCCGAGGTGGGAGAAGGAAGCCAAGAGGGATGGTGGAAGCCGGCCTCATGAGAGAATGAATCTCCAAGAGCTGTAGTATCTTAGAGGCCAGGTTCAGGGTTGACAGCTCAGCAACCCTTCCCAAATGGAGATTCACCACCCATGGCCAAACTCAAAGATGTGAGTTTTATTTTCTTAATCAAGAGAGAAAATTTCTTGCAGGCACTCTTCCCAGTTGGGAAATTCTTTTCATGTTCCATTTAATCTCTTCAGCTGCAGCCAGAGCTTTCTTCGACACTGTCTGTCTGTTTCTTTCCTGTGTTTTTCTCTTCTCTTTCTTTTCCCCCTCCCACTTCCTCTGCACCACCCAGAGCCTGTGCAGGGAAGGGGCGGGGGGGTGGGCAGCGTGCTCATCCTGGCTCCATTTGGGGTGGACTTTTAATCCAGGCGTGTTGCCGACACCCAGCGCTATGCATTTGCAGGTATTTAATTAAACCAGGGATTCCCAGGGGATTTGAGAAGCCGGCTGGCGGGCAATGGGCTCTATCTCCACATCTTATTTTGACAAGCACTGTAATTATCCCTCATCGCTGGCAGGCGGAGGCAGAATCACTTTCCTTCCCAGCCCCATCTTCTTAGAACAAGAGTACTCAGGCTGCTCCGCTGCTCCACCAATAAACAGCCTGCGTGCCTAGGTTCACCAGTGAGGCCGAGATTGAGCTCAGCCATGATTCAGGTTAATGCAGACATGCCACTCAGCCTGATTATCAGCAGCAGCGTGGGGCGAGGGGGACTTCGGAGCACCTGCTTCATGCACTAGGGAAACTGCTCCCAAGAAAGACCTTTTAGGGCAGAAGAATTGAGGTGAGGACCACGGCCTCCAAAAGGACAGAGGTTACCCTTCCAGAAGCCACCATGTATGAAGCACCTACTCTGTACCTGTCTGCTGCCAGGTCAGCATTATCATCCTATATTATCCGTGGGAAACTGAGGCTCTGAGAGGAAAAGTTGGCTAAGGTGGCGTCAGGACTCTAACCAGGACCAGCTGACCCCACTACTTCTGCTGTTTCTACTTTATGGCATTGTGTCCTGGGGATGCCACCCACCCCACCCCCACCCCCAGGCTCTGCTATTGGGTAGCTGCTGGAAAGTTCTAGCCAAGTCAGGAGCAAATTCTTCCTCCTGAGGCATGCTGCCCAGGGGTTCTATAGTGAGGTTGAACTCATCTGGCAAGTGGGCTCAGAGTTCTCATGAAACGAACTTGGATGGCATCTTTGAAAGTCTTGGGAAAATTGAGAAGGGCTTAGGAACTGTGAAGAACCAACTTACTGAGACTGTGCGTAATTCAGGGGGACCAGGAAGACAAGGCAAGGGAAGGGTGTTGCTGAGGAAAGGCTGATGGTTTGAAAACACTACCCAAGCTCAGCCTGGCTTCCAGGTGCCCTGTGACCTGGCCTCTTGTCGCAGTGCCAGGCAAGGCTGGGCCACCAGCCTGCTAGGAACCTTTGACCCATTCCAGCAATGACCATAGCAACAAGTTGACTGTTACCAAGCACAAAATATTTACGGGGCACAGCATTAGGTATGTGAAACACATCAGTACACTTAATTGGCAAGACCCTATGAAGCAAATGCTCCTGTCCCCATTTAATGGATGAGCAAAATGAGACTCACCAAGCTGCTTCCCTCAGGTCGAACAGCAGATAAGGGGTGAGGCTTAGGTAGGCCTGACGGTTTGTCTGAACCATCGTGTTGTAAAATCCCTTTCCATATCGGTTATGTTCTGAGGGCTCCCAGCCTCCAGAGCTTTTCTTGGAGGAGCTTTAAGGAATGGTTTCAGAGGTGACTGTGGGGAGGAACACCTCTAAGCTGCCAATCTCAGGAGGGTCCTGGAGTCTCCACCATGTGCCGTCCAGGCCCTGGCTTCTCTGCCTGGTGGTCCCACCCTCGGGAGCACCTTCAGGCGCTGTCTACACTTCCCCTCCTCTCACTGATCAGAGGCCCCGCCTCCTACAGACTGAGCCTTCTCCTGAAGACTGGTGTCAGCAGGCTGGAGCCAGCTGCCCAGTGCTGCCAGTCTGAAGGATCTTTTCTCACTGTCTCCATCCAGACCCATCTGTGGATGACTCATTTGGTGAGAGAGGTCCTGGGCATTTGTTCTAGAATCTGAGCTGCGATTAGCAAAGACACTTGGGGGACCACCCCCCTCCTCAATACAGCAGAAGGTTTCTAGATCATCTTACTCCAGCTGCCATATAGGGGAATTAATCTGATCTGCAGCCTGGATCCCAATTACTGAGGTTGCCTGTTAAAAACATCCTGGGTCATCTCGCCTCAGGAGTTGGACAGACCTGGGTTTACATCCCAGGGTTTCCATATACTAGCTTTGTGACCTTGAGCAGGTCCCTCTACCTCCTTGAGAGGCCGTGGAGCGTAGAGGTTAAGTGCATAGACTCCAGAGTCAAAGCTGCCAAAGCTCCAATTCCAGCTCTAGTGTGCAATCCCCTTGCTAGCGGTGTGACCTTGGCCAAGTATCTCAGCACCCCTGGGCCTCGCTCTTGAGCTGCAAAATAGGATTCCGCAGGTATCCACCTGGTGGGGTTGTCAAAAAGACAAAGCAAATTAAAGGGGGGGGACACCTGAGTGGCTCAGTCAGTTGAGCGTACAACTTTGGCTCAGGTCATGATCTCACAGTTCATGAGTTCAAGCCCTGCATCAGGCTCTGTGCTGACAGTTCAGAGCCTGGAGCCTGCTTCCAATTCTGTATCTCCCTCTCTCTGCCCCTCCCCTGCTCTCACTCTGTCTCTCTCTCTTTTTCAAATATAAATAAACATTAAAAAAAATTTTAAAAAAGACAAAGCAAACTCATGCATTGAAAGGACATATGGCACATATTAAGTGCTCTTATTAGCCACTATTAGGGCATGGCAAGTATTTTCTGGAATGAATATGGATAAACTTCGGTCAACAGTGTTCTCTCCCAAAGATACGTCCGTTGTGAAGGCATCTCAAAGAAGTGTGACCAGGAAGAGTGGCAACAGGTGGGTGGTTCTGGTACCTCTTGTCTTCTTTCCCTTACCTCTTCCTCTCTTGCCGCCCCCTGGCATTCTTCATGCAGCTCATGCAACAAGCATTTACTGAGGCCCCCGTTGTGTGCCCAACTTTGTGCTTGAAGTTAGGCACTCAACAATGAACACTGTGGCCCCTGTCCTCTTAGGGACAAACAATTCCAAGATTGTGAAATAGTGCTGGTAGGGATCAGGGAAGGCTTCTTTGTGAATGTGGTATCTGAGGCATATAGCCATTAGAAATAGCAGCATTTCCAGGCAGAGGGAGCAGCTCATACAAAGGCCCTGAGGTAGGAGCATGTTTGAGGAACAAGAGGGAGGCAAGAGTAGCTGGACTGGCTGAGGGAGAAAAATATACAAATGAAATTGGAGAATAGCCAGGGATCATATAATAGAGGGCTCTGCAATCACAGTGAGAAGTTTGGGCTTTGTCTGGATTTTCTAGCATAAAGTTGTTAGGAAGGTTAAGTGAGAGGAGAAAGGTAAAGAAAGTACTTGGAACAGCATCTAGCATATTGGTGCCTTAAATAATTGCTAGCCTTTATTACGGCTACTCTTCGTCTTTCCACACTTAGTACCCATGCTGTCTCTTGTCTACAAGCATATTATAGACATTCTGGCTTAGGAAAGAACACTGTACTTAAAGTTACGTGGACTTGGGCAACAAGTCTGCTCCTCCCTGGTTGTGTGCCCTAGCCAAGCCCTCTTTCTTCCCTGGGCTTTTATAAAATGGCTGCATCATCTCCCAGGTGGTTGTGACCATGAACTTGGAAGTAAAGAACTACGGTCAAATATGCTCATTATTCAAACTGCTCTTGGCATCTAAATCAGAAGGTGCAAGCTGACTGGGGCCTCAGGGAAACATCCCTTCCTGCTGCATCACTGGACACTGAGCTCACCTATAGAAAAAGGTCAGAGCAGGTGGGGAGTGGACAGAGTGCCTCCAACCAAGGTCTCAGGAAGCCTCTCAGTGTGACCTCGACTGTGCTGTCAGAGAAGCTGCCAATGTAGCAGCTTGTGTAGCCCCTGGGACCAGCTGGGAATGACCCTGGGGCTGCCATCTAGCCCACCTGTGCATTTTCCAGAAAGAGGCAGCTGAGTGCTGATTCAGGGAAACCCTAATGGTCCCCAAGTCTATTATTATGTTTTAATGAGCTGGAAAAGCACAAACAGAAATCCTTAAGGGTATCGGCTGTGACACACAAATCTAATAAAATAAAACAAAGTGCTTATAAATCTAACCCATAAATTGCAGATCGACATATGGGGCTGTATCTTGTTAGCCCCTAATAAGCTGTATGGCCTTAAGCAAGTCTTCTCTCCTGCCAGAGCCTCAGTTTCTCCATCTGTAAAATACAAGGATTAAAAAAGACGATGATCCTGCCTTCCATTGCAGACAGGCTTTGATTCTGAATATTTCCTAGTGCAGATCTACCCTGGGATACCTAGTATCTTTATTTGGCACCTTGTCTTATCTGCTCTTGAGAATTTTCTTCCCAATCCCAGCTTAAATATCATTCCTCAAGGCAGCAGCCACGATCACTATAGACAGAATTAATTCCTCTCTCTGACCACATAAACTCCTTTACAGATTTGATAGAGGTAAAGCTAAATGCGTTATTTTCAAAATTCTGTAGTCCCAAAGCATTGTTTATAATCATTCTTATTTAAGCTATCACAATATACCCACAGTTATGTGCATATGGGTCAAATTACCTACGAAACCAGAGCACATACTATGGCTTCCTCCCCAGTACTTAGCATAGGAACTGTAGGCCAACGTGCCATAGTTCCTCAAACTTCATAACTCCACACCTTTTCTGTCTACTGCTTAGGCTGGCCCTACCATATCCTTGGCCAGTAGGCAGACTCCTGTTCATCCTTCAAAGTCCAACCCCCAAATCCCTTCCTCTGTTAAACTCTGTCTTCTCCGGGCAAAGTCTTACTTTGGGATCTTTCAGACCCACACCCCTTCTACTATCCTGGAAATCGTATGCTATCAAAGCCTGTTTATTGTCAGTCCTTCCCTCTAGGCTGAGGGCCTTCAAAGAAAGGTCCCTAGGAATCTTACGTCTGCATCCCCCGTGTTCTTGGGCAGGATCCAAGAGGGCTTTAGTGCAAGTTAGGGTAAATGAACTTAGTTGCCTGACAATGGTAAAGCCATTAGACAGGTGTATCAGGGGTCTGTATAAAACCACTTCAGCATGGACAGATGCCCACAACTAAGCAAGACCTCAAAGTGGTAGACATCTCATCCTGAGCCCCAGACGGTGTCTTCATTGCCATTCTAACCCCTCTGACCATCTTCTCACACCCCCTGTTCCCTACTGCTTATCTCTTATCCATATAAATAAGGCCAACAGTGTCTCCCAGGGAACATTCAGCTACTTTGTTACTGTTCTGTTTCCAAAACTGGGGATAGAGGTAGTTCATAGATGATGTTCCATGGTATGCTTGGCAACATAGACATATATTACATAGATTCATTTTGTGTAATTCAACTGCTTTGCAAAAAAAAAAAAAAACTATGAGACAAAATTTACAGTTGATAAATAATGCTGGTGGTCAGAGTAAAACACGCTCTAGAAGTTTCCTAAACTCTTTCTGTGGAGCCAGCACTGAGCAACAGCCAGGGAACTATCAGGAAGAGCCAAGTCTTTTAGGGTAGTCTGGGCTGTAGGGGGCAGGCAGAGCTCAGTAAGTCAACCCATCACCCATATTCCAGTTTCACCTCTCAGTCTCCAGACCCTGCAGCAGAAAGCTTCTTAAGAGAATTATCTGTTCTCTTCTCAACGACTGGACCCAGCAGGCTGTGTGTGCCCCAGCACTTGTTACCCCAGCCTGGATCTTGGTTGAAAGCATAAACACATGGGGTCAGTGTTCAGATCTGATCAAAGGGGAGAACCAGAATGTCTGGACAGGTACACCGGCTTGTGGCAAAAGCCTTGGAAAAGACAAACCTTGGGTTTTATGCTCAACACTGCCTGTGACCTAGGCATCTCACCCTATGACCTTGGGCCTCATGAGGACAGTGGGACTTCCCTGGCACACAGTACAGTGTTGTGAGTTTGCTGGCCTTCTCCCTCCCAGGACCACCTTACGTTAGCCAGTAGTTCTGTCTCCCCACTCCCCTACCCCCAGGGATCAGGGGGATCCAATCTTGGCAGCAGGGGGCGGGCAGCTTGTGTGTGTCTCAGAGATTTCCAGAATTTTCAGGACTGTCTAGTAAGAAACATTTCATTTAGAGACTAATTCTTCTTGGACATTGTCTCTTTCTCTTCTTTCTATTAGTTTTTCTCTGTCCCTCTCTGTGTATGCTTGTGTCTTTTTTCTGTCTCCCTCTGCCTTGCTCTGTCTTTGTCTGCCTTTTTCTATCTAAGCTGTCTCTTGCCTTCACCTTGTTTCCTTTGGTCCCTAATGCTCTTCCTCTCAGTGGTTTTCACTCTGCTTCTCTCTCTGCGCCTGCTTCAGCTCTCTCTCTTCCTCCCCATCCGTCTCTTTGCTTCTCCCTTTGCCTCTCCTACTCCTTCTCCCCTGCTTCTCCCTCTCTGCTGGTCTCTCTCTACTTCTGTCTCTAACTGTCCATCCTCCTCATTAGAAAAGATCCCCTCTGGGGGCGCCTGGGTGGCACAGTCGGTTAAGCGTCCGACTTCAGCTCAGGTCACGATCTCGTGGTCCGTGAGTTCGAGCCCCGCGTCGGGCTCTGGGCTGATGGCTCAGAGCCTGGAGCCTGTTTCCGATTCTGTGTCTGCCTCTCTCTCTGCCCCTCCCCCGTTCATGCTCTGTCTCTCTCTGTCCCAAAAATAAATAAACGTTGAAAAAAAGAAATTTAAAAAAAGAAAAGATCCCCTCTGGGTCCCAGTGGCCAGGCCAAGCACTCTATACAACATAGACTTTCCTGATGTCCAGCAGACAGGAGCCCAGCCTCCTGGCTGGAGTGTAGCATCTGCAGTGGTTTGTTTCCACTTACCAAAGGGCATCTGTAATTAATGTGGGCAGTGATTAAGGAGCTGGAGATGTGTTTATGCTCCTCTCAGGCTGCAATGAAACACCCGTAACATTTAATGTGGTGCATTGACATTTAAATGTCAATTAAAAAGTCCCTGTTCTGCTTGGCCGGCCCCTAGATCCTCAGATAAGCGTTGCCCTCCTGCCTGCACTGCCAGCCCCACTGAGGGCTATCGGCATGCAGATTACACGGCAGCCACAGTGACCGTGACATTAGGGGTGGGCAGACTCTGAGTGGGCTGAGGTGGCTGTGAGAGCACGCAGGCTTGGAGGACCTCATGAAAAGAGTCAGGGAGGGGGATGGCGCCAGGCCAGGAGCAAGGCCTTGCACAAGGTGGACCGGAGCAGGTGTATGAAGGGGACTTGTGGGAGGCAAGATCAGAGGCAGCGTTGGCCTTCTTCTGCTCCTACACCTGCCCCTTCGGGACATTGCTTGAAGCTCATCTTGCACTTATCTCTTAGGTGCAAAGTCTCTGCTGATCACCCTTCACTGGACTGCGAGCTTCTTGAAGCAGGGAGCACATGTTTGATTCATCTCCCTGCCACCCATCATGCTTGGCATGCACAGTGTTTGGCACACAGTGCGTACACTAGGATAGTCTATTCAGTTCAATGCAGTACTTATTAATTGAGTTCCCACTGGGTGGGACACCTTACCCTAGGAACCAAGGCTACAAAATGATGAGGACTCAGACCCGGCCCCAAGGAATGCATTCTGTTTTCAAAGACAGATAGAAAAGGCAAATGCTAAGGTAGATGGGTGCACAGGCAGCTGGCCCAGCAAGGATGACAGGGGGAGCTCCCAGGGGACCTCAAATAAAGGCAGACAGAAAGAACAAACATGCATTTGCAAGGCAGATCAGAGGCAGACGGAGTTCTAGGCAGAGGGCCCAACACTAGTGTGAAGCTAGGGGTGAGCCTAGGAGTACTTAGGGACAAGGAATGAATGAGTGGTCAGTGACGTGGACATAACAGCTTCACTGTGAAATCTGTGTCCAGGGACCACACAGGGACCACACGACTGTTTGGGGTTCTGCCACCGGCACATGGGCCCTGTGAGAGCAGGGACCTCATCTGTCTTATTCACTACTGTGTTCCCAGTGGTGGGAAGCGTGCTTGACACATAAGAAACACTTGGTAAACATTTGGTGGATGTCTTCTCCAGCTTCCCTCCCCTTGTCCAGTTCCAAAGTCCAGTGGGTCCCTGCAAGTACATTTATTTTGCAAGAACCCTTTTCAAAGCTTAGAATCCTACAGGTACCTCACTCCCTCCTCCCTTGCATGCTGTCTCTCAGCCCCGGCGCCACTGAGTCTGAAAACAGCATGCTCCATTTTCTCAAGAGTCCTTTCAACATGGGGCAAATTTGCTTTTAAACTTCCCTGGAATTGTACTATGGAGGAATATGTCTTCCTGAGCCCAGGGCTCCACGCTGCAGGTAGAGAATGAAACATAGCAAATGGGACATCTGCCCAGAATGCGGTTCAGGAGTCACACATGGGGCCTGGAGTCACACATGGGGCCAGGTGTAGTGCTGTGGCTTCCTGCAGTCCTGGCCCCAAGGCAGTGTCCATCTTCTCCTCCATTCTGGAAGGGGAGCCCAGGGCTCCAAAGTTTTAGCCTTTTGGTTTGGTTTCCAAAGGTATTTCTCACCCTGCCCATACCCCTCCACACACAGATCTGGTTCCCTCATAATATGCCCTTCCAGTCTTGGGAAGTGCTAGAGACTTGCTAGGAGAGCCCAAGAAACCCAGAGCTTCCCTGTCTTGCATCCACCAATCTGTCATTTACTCATCCCTGTTCTTGGTCAGAAGCCTCTCCCGGAGTGGAAGTGACTCTCTTGCCTGTTGATTTAGCAGGTGCTGCTGCTCTCCGCCTTGGCTGGGGTACAGTTTGCACTGCCCAACCATGTAGGCACAGCGGGGGAAGGAATGAGTGTAGTGAGTGTTCTGACTGCGGATCAATCAGTTGCTCAGTTTACTGGAATTACATCCCAGTGGCTGCTATTGATGGAACTGCATGACGGGGTACTCAGAGCCTGCTGGACACAGGCTCGCAGTCCTGCATTCAATTTTTATAACCCTGACACCACCTGCCCATGCACTGAGCTTCCTCTCCTGTTCTTCCCCAGGCACCTCACAGTCTGGCCTGGGATTTCTAAGGTGGGGGATCTACGCAAGTATTTGGCATAAAAGAGACAGTTAAAGTCTTCCTTAGTCTCCCTCTTTCCTTTACGTTACTTGTGGAAGAATGCAAAGGAATATGCACACAATTTAGAAGAGGACATTTTATGATTCTGTATATATTTAAGAAGTTTCTTATCTCAATACATCCTTGCCTCCAAACACTGTTCTTACACACACACACACACACACACACACACACACACACACACACGTATGCATAGTCCCCAACTACCCCACGTCCTCCTTACTTCATTGCTGTCATAGCACACAGTGAACAACACATCAAGGATTAGATGCACATTAAAGTCTGCTGAATCTTCAACAGTGGTCATTATTAAAATGAGGAGCCCGTACCCCAAGGGTACACAAATGGTTATCACAGATACAGAGAAAACCATTGGCCTTCTATTGATAATTTTATATTTCCTCACTTTTAATTGCTATAGTTATGCATGTTTGATAAGGCACAGTGTATATTAACTCAGTAGCTGATGCTGTTAGCATATTAAAAACTGTGCTCCTATTCAGGTGTTTAAAAATCATAGCACCATACTTTTCTTCTTATCTGATTATCTCACCCCTGCTCAGATATTCTTAAATGTCCCTAAGGGTCCTGGAGGATAAATTGAGAACAACATTTAATTGAACAGCATCTTCCCTGTATCTTTCCATTTATTTGGTCGTATTTGGTAGCAGAGAAAGTGCCGTGAGGTGGTGTTGACCATGGTGCCGAATAAGCATTGCCTACAGGGTGAATTGCAGGAGGCACAGATAAAAATTCAGATTCCTGGATTCTTCCTGCCCTCCCTGGCTGATTGAACAACACTCTCTTCAGAGCTGCAGACTATAAGTCCATATCTTTAAAAGCACCTCCCGTAATTGTTCAACCCCGGGCACCACAGGGCTAGGACATGATGTTGCTCTTTACCACGGGAGGCAACAGACCCTTGTCCAGCCTCACCCGGAAGCCTGCATGTAGTTTGTCATTATTTTTTATTTGTATTTTTGTGAGACTTTTTCCTGCTTACACTCTTTCAGAATAGGCCGTTTTTATTGCTGATGCCTCATCCCTTTGCAATATCTATCAGTTTTCATTCATTCAATACATGTTTTTCTGGTTACACTTATTATCATTTTACTTTCATTTGACAGATACAGAAACTGAGTCCAAGAGAGATTTGTTTCTGACTTAGCTTGTAAGAAATACATTCAGAAATTTAAAACAAGTTACCTGGCTCCAAATTCTATGTCTTTTTAATTTTACTTCAGGACATTTTAATGAGATGGCCACCAGACAGGAGTTCCGTGTGTAGAGTGCACTGTGCCCCTCGGCCCTTCTTCCTCTCCCCTTCTCATCCCCCACCTTCAAGTGCAGGCTGCAGAGAAAATTAACATTCAGGACACATTCTGCTCCCTTCTGATTCCCATGGAGAGAACACAGCCTCTGCCTGCCAATTAGTGACGCTCGGATCTTTATTAAAGATGGGGACAGCACGTTCCAGTTATGCAAACGCCCTTGTCTGAGAGCAGCCATGGACCAGCACACTAGCCCCACTGCTCCCCACGGAGCCACCACAGAGGTGACTTGGCACCCCCAGTGCTGCTTTAATCAATGGTCAAATCGATAAGTATTTATTAAACCTTCTCTGAGGTGCTGCAGGAAGCATAGGGACACATACCACCTCTGCCTAAAAGAACCAAGAGCTCAGTGGGGAGTGTGGCTGGGGAGGGGGAAGAACTTACAAAGGTCTTCTGCTGTCTTTAAAAAACTCACAGTTTCCATTTATTACCCTCCCCTCACCCAAAAAATAGGTAAGGAGAAGAATTGACATTTGTTAAGTATTGTGTGCCAGGCACTGTTAGGCACTTTACATACATTATCTCATTCACATCCATGAATTTGGAACATGATTCTGGTGTTTCTGAATGCTTTGGTGCATATCTGCTTTATGTGGGAAGCAATATGCTCTTTGTTTCAAAGCATGTGTTTTAAGTAGGGAGAATTAAGATTATAACCCTGGCCCTGCCACTTTCTGCCTATGAGACCTGGTGGCCTCAAATTCCTCATCTGAAAAATGGGAAGAAATAATACCTGTCTTCCAGGATTGTTGGGAGGAATAATTAGATACTGCATTTAAATCCAAGTGTCTTGTCTCCACACGGCACAGTACAATGTTAAGATGCCTACTATGTAAGAAGATGACAAAAATGAGGCAAGTACAGAACACATATTAACAATAGTATATTATCAGTATGGATTCTGGAAGAAAACAATTATGGAAGGAGACTTGTCTTCTAATTCTGAGCTATCTGTGCCCTTATGTATTTACATTTAATTTTTTCAAGGAAAAGGGGATGATTGCATTAAACTGAGCCTCCAAGAGATTCAGTGACTGGCCCAACAAAGACTGGAGGGACCAGGACAGGGCTTAGAAGTGTATGTTTTCAATACCCATGCTCTCCCCCCAACACCATGCTGTCTCACTCCCCCTGGGAAACAGATCTGCAATCGTTCAGAGACCTCATAGTCTACATTGGTGCATGGACCACTGTTAATTTCTCTCTTGGAGACTGGACCAGTGAGGAAGGTTTGGGCTGAAGCAAAAAAACAAGGCAGAGGAGGGTAAGGATGGAGGTTAAATGGGTCCCTGATTGTCAGAGGCAGTGCTGTTAACAAGAGTGGAGCACCATGAAATTAATGACCCACCCAAAGCACCTGAGAAACAGAACTGGTTATTAAAATCCAAAACCATAAACCAGGAAAAGGAGGAAAACAAGCACAAAGAATCAGGAAGCAGGAAGCTATGGCATGGAGTATGGAGAACACAAAATCTATGATAAGCAGCTGGGTATTCAGAAGCATAATCTGATTCTGGAAGGCAGGGGTTTGTAGCTTGGGCACTGGGAATACTTGTCACCTAGAAGAGCTGGAAACAGAAGTGCACAAGTCCCAATTGTTGTAGACAATGAAATACAGGTCAGTGCCTAAGGTGCAGGGGCAGGCACTCAGGTGAGAGGCACTGGTTCTCAACATAGAGGGATTTTACCCCTGAGAATTCTGGAGACTATTTGGAAGTGTGTTTGACTATCACGACTGGGGTGGGGGTGCTACTGGTATTTAGAAAGTAGAGACCACATGTACTGATAAATATTCTACAATGACAGGACCTCCTTCTACCACAAAGAATTATCTGGTCCCAAAAGCCCAAAGGAGGGAAACCTTGGTCTAAAGGATGAGTAAGAAGCGGGATACGGGAGATGAGAGAGTTAGAGGCCAGACCAAACATCAGATGGGAAGTCAGGAGGAAAAGAGGTCAGACTAGAGATTGAGTTAAGAGGACACAAAGAGGGTAAGTGATCAGTCAGATTAGGAGATCATACAGGAGGTCAGGCAAGAAGTCAGAAGGTGTAAAGGAATTTCTGAGCTCAGACAGAAGGTTGGGATCTAATCATCAAAGAAGCAAAGATCAAGAAGCAATGAGGAAGGGCAGTTGAAGCCAGAGCCAGGAAGAAAGGCTGTCGACAAGGAGCCAGACTTGGTCCGAGTTTGGATGGGAAGTGACAGTGTTGGCTGTGGGTCAAGGCAATGCCATTCTGGACAGAAGTTTGAATATAGCCAAGAGGCCTGAGTACTTCACTGCCAGGGGCCATCAACGGACTGTGAGATCTAAAATTCCATCCTGAGCCCTAAAAGTCAAAGGCAGGCTGCTGGTTGGACATGATCTGCAATGGCTGAAAGCAGGGGTAGAGGGGAGAGCCCTGAGAAGGAGGAAGAGGCCACCAGAGAGAGAGTTCTCTAGGAAAACAAAAACCTAGCCAAGAATTTGCAAGCAGGAACATGCAAACCATCCAGAAAAACTGACTGTGGGGGCAGCTGCTCATGCCACACCTCCTGTTTTGACCACAGAAACACTCCTTACTACAGGCACCAGGCAGAGTCTCACTGAAGAGCTGCCCTGGGCCTGAGGTGAGGTTTGCATCCAGAGTCAGGGCAGCCCTGGTGTGTAGAGCATGGGCTATCAAGTCAGACCCAGGTAGGTCCTAATCCTTGCTCTGCCACCTTCTATATGTGTAACTTCTGGTAGGTTACTGCCTCTCTCTGAACCTCAGTTCCTTCATCTATAAAATGGGAGCAGTAAAGGAGGTTACCATGGTGGATTACCTGAACTATAGCCTTTGTGGCTTTTATTATTGGAACACAATTCCAATAATCGTTTATAGAACATGATCATTGGATCGTGTTGGATCATTGGATCCAGTTGGATCATTGGAACATGATTCTGGTGTTTCTGAACACTTTGGTGCATATCTGCTGCAGAGAATCATTCATTCACTCAACACACATTTCCTGGCAGTTGGTATGTATCAGACATGTGCTGAATGCTGAAATTATGTGGAGGAACAGAGATTGATTTCTGTTCTGTGTTTACTACACTACTGAGATTTGAAAGGGATCTTAAAGTTCATAAATGCCCTCCTTAGGCTTAAGTACCCTATACAACATCCCCAATAAGTAGCCTTAGCTCACACACTTCTAATGGTGGCCAGCTCACCACCTCCAGAGGTACGTGACTCCTTTCACAGACCGCTGTAGCTAGAACATTCCTACCTGTATTGAGCTAATATCTTCCTGGTTTGGGCTCTTTCTCTGACACTTCCCAGACTTGTTTATTTCCTCTCCCACATTGCATCCCATTTGGAATTCTCAGTGGCTAACCCACTCAGCCTCCTTCTCTAGATCAGGATGGTTTTTCGACTCTGTGCACTATTGAGTGACCCTTCTCAGAATGGGCTCCAGTGTACCCCTTCCCTCTAAAGGTGGAAAGCAGCCAATTGCTGCAACCCTGTGACCCTTTCACCAACAGTGATGGCCTCCCTGCAGCCCGGGGTGACCTCAAAAAGATAGAGATAGAGCTCTTTCAAGGTAACCTGGAACATTCCCAAAATTCAGAGAACAAATCAACTTGTCTGGCTCTCTCTAAGGAGCCCATTCTGACCCAGTTGATTGAGCTCCCCGAAATCTGTCCCCAAGGCACAGCAGGAGAGGGACTTTCACTGACTGGGTTTTCTAACCCTGACCTCTTCATGACACTCTTGGCAGACATTCTGTGTCCTCCCAGACCTCACTTCGGGAAGCCTCAAGCCCAGGGTTAGCTTTGTTAGGCTTATTATTTTAACCAAGACAGAGAAGCTGTCCTCAGTGAACTTACACTCCAGCAGAGTAATCAAGATTCGATGAAAGGAAGGAAAGTAACATGAAGAGAGGCTTAGAATGAACTGCTGTCACAGAAAGAGTAAAAGCAGGCATTTGATATCTGACCACTGGAGCTGTTCTCTCCAAAGACAGCTGTCACAGTTGGGGACAGAAAGCAATCGAAGGTCCCCTACTTTCTGCAGCATTTTCTCATTTCTGCTTTATGTCCCACAATGCCGTACGTGGTGAGGTGCAGGGTCCAGCTGATCCAATATGGATTTCAGCTCTTCCAGTAACTGGCTGAGTGATACCAGAAAAGTCACTTCATCTCTCTGAGCCTCTGTTCTCTATACAATTAGGGGAAAACAATCATTGGGAAAATCCAAGGACATATATTCCTTACACACATGCTTTGCATATATACCTGACAAATGGAAGCTATAGTCTTCTTCTCCTCATTATTTTCATAATAATAATGTTAATTATTACTGGCATTCAAGACCATGAACAACCTGGAAGAATGAAGATCTCATCTCCTTTTCTTTCTATGCTTTTCCCCCTTGGAGAATGCACACCAGTTTATCCTTCCTCGTATCCATTCATTCTCTGTCTCTCTGTTTTTCTCTCTGTCTCTCTCTCTCTCTCTCTGGCTGTTATTCTCTCTCTCCCCTTTTCAGTGCCCCGATAGGTTCCTGAGAGGGCTGGAAGCTGGGATTGTAAACTGCCAGATCTCATGCCTTGTTCTTATTCCTCTCTCCAAAATCTTATCAAATATTAAAAGCTGTGAAATAGGAGGCAGGTTTTTAATCATTTTAATCACAGCATTTTTCAGCCTGCTCACAAGGGCTCGAAGGAATCGATTCAGAAGTGGTAATTATCCTTGCAGCCCTGTGCCAGGCTCCAGGTCAGCACTGGAGCGCCAGCGACAGATGGCAGGCACTGGGGAGGGCTCCTCCCAGGTGGGGGCACCGGGCAGGAGATGCCTTGTGGGAAGACGGAAAGCTAAGTCACCCCAGGTTAGGCATCGGGTTTTAAACTGCGCACCAAAATCAATTGAAAATCAGCTTTTTTTACTATGTTCTCCTTAAGTGCTGGGTACTTTTAGTCCCATTCAGCCCTCACAGCAAGTCAGGGAGGCATTTACAAATACTGAGGCTACAAAAATGCAAGGCCCATCAGAAAGTGACACCGCCAGACCTGGCCAGCTCCGAAACCTGCACTGTATCCTCTGTCCCTCGATCACCCCTCTGTGCAGGGAACCACTGCTGCCCTAGGTGCCCTGCCTCCCTTTACCAAGCCTGCACTGGCTGCCCGGCCTGCTCGCCTCCCTCTCCTCCCCTGCAGGGCTATTTTATGGGCTCCGGCTGACTCCTGTTCTCCTGTGGCTACTGGGATTTATCCATGCTTTTCATACCCCACCCCACCAGGGAACCCCTAACACTCTCCAATAGTCTGTGCATCACCTCCCGGCTGCTGCTCACCTCCCCAGAATCCTTTTTGGGCAGTACTCCCACCCACTCAGCTCCGTGCTGCATACTCCAACAAGACTCAGCTTCCTCCAGCTCTCAAATGCCTTCCTGCCTTTGCACATGCTTTCCCCAGGCCTGGACCATCTCACTCTGTCTCACCTTCCAGGTCTCAGCTGAAACATCAGTTCTTCCTGGAAAGATTGCTGACTCCTAATTAGGTGTTTTCCCCCCAACAGATACAGCTATGGCTTTCCTCCTGTTACAGCAGCCAGCTCTTTGTTGGGATGGCCTGTTTGCGTTGTTGGGATTCCTTTGGCTGGCCAGGCTGCAAGGGGACAGAAGGCACGACTGCCTGATTCCCCACTGTAGTCGAGGACCAAGCATGGTGCCCAGTGCAGAGCAAGGACTCGGTAGACAGTAACTGAGTGAGTTATAGAAATAATGAGACTGGAGGTTTAGGGAATCAGGCAGAATCTGTAGCTCTGGGCCAGACGAGGCATGCAAGTGAACAGAGTTGGCCATTTGCATACAAAATCTGGAGGCATATTCTTCAATATCACAAGAAAATATGTATTCCATCATTTTCCTTGAAAAATGCATCCCTCTTGATCTATCTTTCATTTCCCCACATTTAATAGAGATGTGAATACAGAGAACTGTGTCTGTACTGTAAGACGAATAGCACCCCACACACAGTAATAAATGATGACCCAGGCAGTCTACTTGTTGGAAAGATGACAGGAAGTTGGGGGGCGCTGTGGTGAATGGAGGTGCACAGGTCCCATCTAAAGGGACAGATGTTTCTCACCCCCAGTCTGCTGTTGCCCCGGGGAATGTGACCACATCTCCTGCCTTTTCAAACAAAGCTAGAAATAGACCGCATGTATAATATCCCAATTTTTAAGAGTTGTCTCAATTACATACACACACGCATACGCGCAAGCAAAAACAAAATAAACAAGCCAAATAAAACATCTGCTGAGAGGTTTGGGTTCTTAGATTGCAACTCCTGCATACGTTTTCCTGCTGAGTAGAGAAAATCGCCTTGCAGATGGACTCAAGTGGGACCCCAACACCCAAATCCAAGCAATGCTTAGGGTTGTGCACACCGAAACACTCCCTTCTTATGTTCACGGTGCTTTCTTGAAGCTTCAGAAACCCCCACACCAAAGGAAAAATATTTATAACCCAACCACGCAGTGCTTAAAAAGATCAAGGCGAATGAGGAGCGCCCAAATCACTCATATTGTTCCCGCTTCCTCTCTGCTATAGGATCAAGTGCTTCCGGTTTCAATGATTAATCACCTCTCTGTTTTCACCACAAGCTGTACAATGTTATTGACTGGAACAGAAGTGTTCATTTCGAGACTTGGCCTCTGGAACAAATGCAAGTCCCAGGGATGAGCTGATGATTGCTTGAGGCATGTGTGTGCTGCCCAGTGTTTTATGTTGCCTCATTTAACCCCTGAGACTGAGACTACCCCATACCCCCATTTACCAATGGACTCAGGGACGCTCAAATAACTATCGGACAAAGGCATTACTATGACAATTAATGGCCACTATCTATGGAATGCTTACTATGTTCCAGGTATTATGCCAGGCACATCACACTTCCTTTCTTATTTAAGCTTTATAACACCTCATAATGTATTTGGGGAGGGGGAGGATAAGGAGCCCGGACTGCAGCATGAGTATTTTGCACACAAAATAAATGAGGCAGAGAGAGGTTAAGCCCAAGGGCACACAACTAACAAGCGGTAGAGCAGAGGCCAGCTCAGTGTTCACAGCTCCTGCCTCAGCTCAGGCATTGTTTTCATACGTCCAGCTGCAGCATGGACCACACAATCTTTTTCAAGCCGTCTGGGAAGGAACAGGTGGGTTTTTTTTTTAGAAACTCTAGTTACTACAATACTTCTGTGGGTGGGTGGTCTAGGGTGCTGCTGGGACTTTTGTTACGCCCCTAATATGTCACCTGTGCTGGGGGTTGGGGAGGAAGATGCTGCGGAGGACTGAGGAGATTTACTCCACCAGCTCTTACATTTCTGTTGAATATACCTGGAGCTTGCTTTCTGTGGATGCTCTACGGCTGTGCCTCTCAAACTCAAATCCTTGGAAATACTCCCCAGGTCTGTGAATTCTCCAAGAAAACTGATTTTTACACTTATTTTAGCCAAAAGGCCGAGAAGCAATAACTGATTTTTATTTAAATGTTTGCATTTAGGGGTGCGTGGGTGACTCAGTAGGTTGGGTGTCCAACTTCGGCTCAGGTCATGATCTCACAGTTCGTGAGTTCAAGCCCCGCGTCAGGCTCTGTGCTGACAGCTCAGAGCCTGGAGCCTGCTTCAGATTCTGTGTCTCCCTCTCTCTCTGTCCTTCCCCCATTCATGCTCTGTCTCTCTCAAAAATAAAAAAATAAAAAAAACATTAAAAAATAAAATAAAATAAAAATTCGCATTTAAATAAGAATAATTTAAACATCACTTTAATATTCTCGATTATCTGTCATGACCACCTGTAACAATCTGTGCCTGGAGGCCACAAACTATACAGCCTGTGGAGCAAATCAATGCCCAACTTGTTTCTGTAGGCTCTGGGAGCTAAGAATGGTTTTTACAGTTTTAAATCATTAGGGAGAAAATCTAAAGAAGAATATTTCATGATACTTGAAAATTGTATGAAATTCCAATTTCAGTGTCTGTAAGTAAAGTTTTATTGAGACACAGCAACACTCATTTGCCTGCAAGTTATCTATGGCTGTTTTTGCAATAAGACAGCAGAGTTGAGTAGTTGGAAGAGAAACCATACAGCCCGCAAAGCAGAAAACATTGACTCTTTGGCCCTTGACGGAACAAGTTTACCAACACTTCGTCTATGCAGTGTGATTTTATAATCCATATTGACATTTGCTTCCAGCTGAGCTGGGTACCCTATTTATTCGGGGGGTTTTGTTTGTTTGTTTTTACTTTTACTGTCATGAGAGAATAAGGAAGGAGAAATAGCGAAGGATTTAGGTACCTAAAGCACCTGTCTGTGAACAAAAACAATTTTCTAGCAGTTCCGGGAGAGAGGCGCTGTGAGAGCCCTCATAGCGTATGAGAGACAGGCAGGCTGAAGCACAATGTAAGAAAATGTCAACTCCACACCACAATCGCACTGCAAACAGCAATTCACTTTCAACCAAACTACCTTGCATTAAACTAATGTTGTTAATTTGAAGTTTATTGGTTTTGCAGTCTTATTTGTGTTTAATTTGGAAATTTGTTTCCGTTTTATAGCTCAATAAGAGCTATAAGCATAAGGATTTTATACCTAGCTTTATGTGTGTCTATATTAAGTAACTTTATGATAAAAATAAGTTAAATCAACACATTAAAATCTTTCCCCTTTAATAGGGCATATGTTACTCAAGTTTAAGCAGGAAAAAGTGGATGTAAGAAATATCAATTACATTGTATCTTTAAATCAGTGTAATCTGTTCTAAATTGCCACCTGCCACCCTGCTAGAAAATTCTATCTTAGGTATTTGGGAAGGTCTCCACATCAGTCTGAGGGGAGAGGGGATTATCAAATAAGAACCCTAAGCTTAAGCTGGAACCAGGTTCTCATTTTAGGGTGGTGGTTAAATATTTTTTAACATTGTTCCTGTGTCTACCCTGTATTTGCTTTAGTATTATTATTATTTTAAAAAAATTGTTTTAATGTTTGTTTTTTGAAGAGAACGAGACAGAACACGAGCAGAAGAGGGTCAGTGAGAGAGGGAGACAGAATCGCAAGTAGGCTCCAGACTCTGAGCTGTCAGCACAGAGCCCAATGCAGGGCTCTGACCCATGAACCATGAGATCATCACCTGAGCCGAAGTCAGACGCTCAACCAACTTAGCCACCCACATGCCCCATCTACCCTGTATTTGAGTGTGCTGATTTCCACTGTCCATCCCTTAGGCTCTGCTATGCAGAGTGGCTCAAAGTTTCCTCTCACTTAGTCCTTCTGCCTGCTTCCTTGACACCCACTCAGCCTACTTTCCCTTCATCCTCTCCCCTTTTGGACAAAGAGAGCCTGCAGTTTTTCTCAATATGCATTTAGAAGCATATGTGTGGGGTTGGACAATGAAGTGAGAGAGACAACTAACGACAAGTGGTCTTTCTTCTTAACAATTCACTTTATTACAACTGTTAGGTAGAAAACATCTTTTTTCTTTGCTGAAAAGTTTTACCCAGGCACTGAAAATTAGAGAGTACATGGAGCTCTTTAAATCATCTTCTGAACTCCCCAGTGTACCAGTGAGCTATTGCTGTGTAACAAATCATTCCAAATGTAATACCTTGCAACAATAAAAATAATTTGTTTTTTTCACAAGCCTGTAATTTGTGCAGGCCTTGGTAGGGATACTTTGTCTCTGTTCCATGTGCAGTCAGCTGGGGTAATTCAGTTGGGGTCTGGAGGATCCACTTTCAAGCTGGCTCACTCATTTGATTGGTAAATTGGGGCTGGCTGTTGATTGAGAGCTACCGGCAAGAAGCTTGTTTCTTCTTTACGTAAGCTCTTCCATAAGCTTCTGGTTTGGGCCTCACAGTAGATGGTGGTTTCAAGGCAGCTGGATTGCTTCAAGAACAGTCTAAAGGCTTCACCAACAAGAATTCCAGCAACAAAGGTAGCAGCTGTATTGCCTTTCGTGATCTAGTCTCAGAAGTCACCCAGAGCCATCTAACCTGCCTGCCACCATTCCACATCATGCATTAGCTGCTTGGGCCAGTGAGTTTAAGTCTTCAAGCTTCTGTCTCCTCCACTAGCGTGAGGACAAATAGTATTACCACAAGGTAATGCGGTGATCATTAGATAAGATTACATATAAAAAGTTAGCCTGATAGTTGGCACGTAGCACCTCGCCTGACACATGTTAGCTTCATTCTCTTTTCCCCAGCTTCATCTCATCAACTGGGGACAGACTCAAATGGCATTCTTCTTTGCTACCACCTTGGCAGCATTTTCCCTCAGAAAATTATATGTGTTTATTCCGTCAATTTACAGGTTACACATAGATTGTTATTCAAATGCTGCGGGGTGATTGGCCTTTTGAAAGTAGAGTCTGGTTATCAAAGCTGCTGGCTGTGGGAAGGAGCCCAGCAGGGGTCCTTTTGCCCACACTGGTCTATCGGTGGGGGAAACCTGGACCTCCCTCTGGTGGGGCTGATTAAAGTGGATGGGCCACCATATGTCTTTCCCAGAAGGGTGACTGACTCCCCACTTTGGTCCCATTTCCCTGAGATTTTCCTGAAAGCCCTTCCGGCTAGCCCAGTTGGGAGTGTTAGCACATCAGATCCCAAGCTTTGGTGAAAAATGTAAACACAGACCTGATTTTTCATTTTAAATGAAGCCAAGCATATTGCTCCCAGCAGATGCCGAGTGACTCAATCTGTCCTCTCGGTTTTGAAGGCAACTGAAGAACAACATGGTAAAATAAAGCAAACAGCACATTTATTGGTTGATAAAATGCTGTTTTAGTCTACCCTGGCATTATATGGTGATTGCTATGCAGCGAACATCTGTTATTAAATCCAGACTTCTGTTGCCTGGATACATTGAGTCAAAAGCTGGAGCCTATGAGAAATCCATTTATGTGTCTGTTGCATGTGAATGTCAGAGCTCATATGATGCCTTTGTCTTCATTCTAACTGAATCTTTTCATAGAAAATGTCTTGCTTGTTAATTATGCTCTGGGCCAATACTGTTTTCATTTGATTTAAAAGGGTTAAAGAAATAAAAAAACAGTGTTCTCTCAGGTGCTGTAAGTAACTTTGTTGATTAATTTTGGGGGCAGCATGGTGTATTTGGTAAGACTTTTTAAAGAGTTCATACCAAATGACCCAATAATTTAAATTCTAGAGATTTATCCCAAGGACATCAGAGATGAACAAATGTATTTGAGAACAAGGATGTCCAATGCAGTGTTACTTACAGCAGCAAAAAAGAGCTGGAAGTCACCTAAATGCACAGAAATCAATGGCTTCATTTATACTCGCTGCAAATCCCATATTATTCTACATCACAACTTATGTAGTTAGTCCCTTCTCAGCAAACTTTAAATTGTTTACAATTTTTTGCTATCCTAAAAAATGTTTCAGTGAACAATTTTGTACAGGTTTGATTACCTCTTTGGGACAGACTGCTAGATGTGGAATTGTTAGGATAAAGTGTGTATTGTATTATCCACTCAGTCAGCAAGGGTGTTTTTTTTTTTTGTTTTTTTTTTACATTTTTTAAAATGTTTATTTATTTATTTTTGAGTGAGGGACAGAAAATGTGAACAGAGGAGGGACAGAGAGAGAGACACAGAATCCGAAGCAGGGTCGAGGATCTGAGCTGTTAGCACAGAGCCCAACGCAGGTGGGGCTTGAACCCACAAACCTTGAGGTTATGACCTAAACCAAAATTGGATGCTTAACCGACTGAGCCACCCAAGCGCCCCAGCAAGTATGTCTTGAGTGCCCACTATGTGCTAGGCAGGAACTGCTCCACACACTGGGGGACCCATTGATGGACCAAAAGGTTCCCACCTCCACAGAACCAACAGAAGGAGAAGGGAGGAAAGACAGCTAGAGGAACCTCACAGACAGCAGTGAGTAGTGAGGGGGGTCGGGCTGAGAATGGCGGAAAGCTAGACAGGGGTCATGAGTGCCACAGATGAGAGGACATTGAAAGAACCATCCCAGAGCTAGTGCTGGTTACCTTGGACACATGGTACTGGGGAAAGCGGTGCATGTACTCATTCACCAAATGTTTGTTGAATGCCTACTGTATGCCAGGCTATGTCCTAGGCAGTGAGGACCCAGCAATGAACATAACCGATAAAGTATCTTAAAGCAGAAGAAGATTGGGTGCCTGGGTGGCTCAGTCGGTTAAGTGTCTGACTTCGGCTCAGGTCATGATCTCACGGTTCATGAGCTTAAGCCCCTGTATCGGGCTCTGTGCTGACAGCTCAGAGCCTGAAGCTTGCTTCAGATTCTGTGTTTCCCTCTCTCTCTGCCCCTCCCCCACTTGCACTCTCTCTCTCTCTCTCAAGAATAAATACACATTAAAACAATTTTTAAAAAAAGTAGAAGAGATGGACAACAAACAAACAAATTTCACAAAGTGATAAATGTCATGGAAAAGATAAAGGGGATTGAGGAGGGAAGAGGTCTACTTAGACTGGTCAAGGAGAATCTCTGTGAGGAGAGGATGTTTGAGCTAAAATGTGAATATTGAGAAAGGGATAGTTGTGAGCACACTGGGAGAATGAGATTCCAGACAGAAGGACCAGCAACAGCAAAGCCCTGAGATTAGAATAAGCTTGTTATGTTGAGGAACAGAGGCAGATGTGACTAGAGCCTAGTGAGCTCCTCTGAAAATGGTGGGAGTCAGTGTATCAGTCAGCAAGTGTCACTATCATGCTGTGTAACAAACCACCCCAGAACTCAGGAGCATACAACAACTAGCTGGGACTATGAGTCTCTCCAAACTCTATTCTCTTTCCATCCATATTCACTACCTCCCTGTATACAACCTATCTGCTCTGAAAGCTACAGCAGACTCAGAACGTGTTGAGTATATAAGAACTAGTTCTAGATGCAGCAACTCTCAAACTTCAATGGGCATGAGAAACACATATTAAACTGGTTGAGTATATAACATCCTAGACCTCACCCAGGCCTGGGAAAGGCCTGGAATCTGCATTTTAAAAAATCATTCCAAGTAATTTTGAGGAAGGAGGCCCATGAACCATACTTGGAGAATTAATGGTGGTAAATTCACCAAAGATGGCTACAGGCAGGCCAGAAAAAATGTTCTGCCTATTTATCCTCAGGGTGAAGCAGAAGCTGGCCTTGACCCCACCAGTTGCCAAGGTCACAAAGCACACCTGGGCATTTTTAGCAAGTGCTTCTCTTCCCTGCGAGGCTGTGTGGCTGGCCCAGCCAAGGGAAGCCAGGAGTTAACGGCATTTCCTGACTATAGCACACATCCCCTAGAGCTCTGCACCCCACTGAGCTCTGCTGGATCCTCTGGCATTTCAAAGGGAAGTCAGAGGTTCTTCAAACAGCCCCAAGAGGTTTCCTGGGATTCTGAGGCTCCTCATCCCCTGCTCAGAGCCGGATTTGGCTCCTAGCTTGGAGGCGGGAAGACCTGCTGGCCAGGACTTAGAGTGGCTCACAAGGAATCAAAGTGAGTGTTCTCCGCCTTTCTGTGACAGCCCTGCGTACATCTCCTCTGATCCCTGCCTGAGTGGGGGGAAGCATTCTGAAAGCTCATTACCAGCTCACGTACTTTGCCCTGATCCAGCTCTTAAACACCCTAGAATGAACAGCCCTAATCGGGAAAGAAAAAAAAAGAAACTAATGAGTTTCTTGCAAGTTCATAGATAAGCTTTCTTTCTGTCAGGCCAGGATTTAACCTTCTCTGCTCTCAATTTGATTTTCTGCATCTTTAAGGAGAGTTGGCTACTGGTTCCTTGGCCATTAACTGCTTGGGTGGCCTAACTTCCTCCAGACCCCTCCACCACCAGGCACTGGACCATGCCCATGTCAAAATGACCAGATTGCTCCCCGGGGTCGGTACTTTCTTAGAAACACTGTGATAAAGTTATTTCTTTGGTTTATGCTAACAGAAATATCACCTCTAGAACTATGGGGTGGTGATAGCTAATATTAACTGAGCACTTCCTGTGTGTATTTTGCATGTATTAACCAATGCAATCCTTGTATTGACCCCATGAAGCAAGTACTGTTATCACTGTCATTTCCTGATAAAACAGTTGAGGTTCTGAGAAGTCCTTTATGCAAGGTCACACAGAGTGGAGGTCCACATCCAAGTGTTCTGATCCTAGGACCCAGAATCTCAACCTCCTCACCACCTGCCTCTTCATGTTGCATTGAGCAGACCATGCCCGTGTGGCTACATTCACATTGGATGTTGTGTAGACAGCCCTAGGCATATCCAGGGCACGGTTACTCAGACCCACATCACATAAAGAGTGGTGACAGGACTTGAGGATGTTTTAGCATGAAGATAAGGTAGTCTCATGGCAGGGCTGAACGGAAAATAAGGACCAACTTGAACATGAAAGCTAACTTCAGAAGCCAGAAGAGGAAAAAGGATTAGATGGCCCTGTGTGAGCCCAAGAGTTGTAATGTCCAGGGAGGTAAAGTTACGGCAGCAAGTTAGGGAAAGCTTTCAAATACTCAGAAGTGTCCAATAAAAGGGTTGTGCTGCCTTGGGAAGTAGGAATCACCCTGTCATGGGAGGCATACAAGCTTACTTAGCAGTATCTCATTGGGCATGGTATAAAGGGGTCTTAAATTTTTTTTTTCAACGTTTTTATTTTTATTTTTGGGACAGAGAGAGACAGAGCATGAACGGGGGAGGGGCAGAGAGAGAGGGAGACACAGAATCGGAAACAGGCTCCAGGCTCTGAGCCATCAGCCCAGAGCCTGACGCGGGGCTCGAACCCACGGACCGCGAGATCGTGACCTGGCTGAAGTCGGACGCTTAACCGACTGCGCCACCCAGGCTCCCCAAAGGGGTCTTAAATGTAAGATACACATGACACATGACTCAAATAGTTTTTGAGGCACTTATGATCCTAAGTAAATGTGATTCTATTATGATTCATCAGCCCCCCCCATCTCAAACGCCACTTTATGTTGTCATTCAAACGCCCAGCACAGATACCTTCTTAACAAGCCTACAGGTAGGTATTATCGCTCCCAGATGACGTTTTGTTGGCCTAGGATGCACCTTCTATGGGATCACTCCCCATCCAATCCCCACCAGGTGATCTGTCATGAATCACAGGTTGTTGGAACTAGATGGGACCACAGAGCTGAATGATACAGATGAAGGAACTGAGGCCTGAAGACGGGGACAAACTTGTCCCAGGTCACAGAGCTGGCAAGTAGCTGAGTCGGGCTCGACTCGGGCTCCCAGATCCTGAGCTTGCTGCCAGTTCACTTCCCACACCCTGTGGTCTTGTGGCGCATCATAGCACAAAGGATACTTGACAGACATCTCAAGCAGAGGTGGTACATAGGATTCACTTCCTGTGCCAGCTTTTAATGAACCCAGCATGGTCTCCTGAAGAGCTGTTTCAGAAGAAATCTGGGGCCACATCTGGGTTCAGTGGAAATTAGATCTGTAAATCATTTATGATGGCTGCCTCTGGCACAGGTGGAGAAGTGACAACCTGTATGCCAAGGACTTGGCATCATTGAGCTAATGCATCACGTTGACTTTCTGGATGTGTGCACAGTGAGCTCTCTGGAAGTGATATGAATATTGCAGAAGATTACAAGGTGAGATAAGGCCTTGCCCCCCTTATTTATTAAAATGAATCAAGGATCTTTTTATGATGATTCAGCCAAACTATGGAAAGAAAAAGACACAGTAGCCTTAAACTGCAACAATGGAGAGCAGATGACAGGTGACACAAAGATGGTTTGGACTGACAATTTCTAGTTCACCTTTACTCAAGTGCTTTGCTCTGGGTGGCACATGGCTGGCCATACCCTTTACTTGGTGGATGGTCATAAGCTGGTACTTCTTTGAGATCTTTTTGCTACTTGGTAAAATGAAGGCTAAGTCCTTCCTCACAAGGTTGCCACGAGAAATTGAGAAAAATGTGAGTCAAGTACTCAGCACAATGTAATGCTCACCATTTGCACAATGTAAGGCTTAGCATTTGCTAAGCATTCTCTTAGTACTTGCTACCATTATAATATTGTATCTACTCCCTTCTCTGTTGTCAGCATCTCTCTGTGTTGTTAAAGGGTTTGTAGCACTGGCCATCCAGAAACAGATTGCCAGTGGACACAGGTCCCCAACTCCAGGCTGCTGGTTTGGGGCAGAGTTTTGGAGTCCCTTCTTCTCAGAGAGATCCGAGGACCAGCATTCCAGCTGACAGAGAAGGGGAGAGCCGGGGTGGGAGAAGGGAGGCCGGAAAAGTTCTTAATTCCATAACACCTTTCACCCTCCAGTTCTCCTTCATGGGGATTCTCAAAGTCCACACCATCATCCTAAATGTTGGGGAAGAGCCAGAGACAATGAATGTGACGTTTACTGGGGGCTTGATGTTGAAGGATTGCACATTGCCTTGAATTACACGGGAGCAGTCTGCCTCCCAAGCCTGTTATTTCCACATTTATCAAAGTCCAAGGCATTTTTTTTAAATGAACGGGATCAAATGTACTTGAAAACAGAGCTAGTGGCCAGTCAGATCATAAGTCTTACAGCCCCTGACAAGTTACCTACATGATAGAAATGAAGGTTCTCAGAATCTGTGGGTTTTAGCTCTGCAAATGGGGAAGAAAAAATAAGGAAGCTAATACTGAGTGTCAGTACTCAGTACTTGGTGGTACTGTGTGTCAGATGGCTTACGTAACATTATTCCACTTAATCTTGATAACAATGACACTTATAATACTTCCATTTAACAGTAATAATTAGCAGTGAAATGGCTGAAACTTGCCACACTAATAACTACCAGGTACTTTGTATAGATGCACGTGGTGATAATTTGCGGTCCTCAAAATCAGGAGACAGAGAAATGTGCATTTGCTTTGCTGTCACTGAGTTTCGTGTCCATCTTGAGCCCCCAGCCTTTTGGGTAGGAGGACCGTAGTCCTCGCCCTTTCGGGTCCCTCCCAACTTCTCTGCCAGCCACTTCATCCAAGCATGGGGCAGGAGCTGCAGGTGGAGGAAGGTGCCCTGGAGGCTGGGGACACCCAGCTCTCTCTCAGTTGTCCTCATCTGCCTCGGTGAATGCAGAGACCCCCTCATCCCCATCCCATCCTGGGCAGTCCACACTGCCTCCCCTCTGTCCCACTCGAGACCTCATCAGGGCCTCCTGTTGCCCAGACCACCTCCTGGGAACTGGGAGGAACCGCCTGTCATTCTGGGCCCACGTTGGGAGGCTGCCTCTGCCCGTCTTCTAGACGTCACTGCTGCCCTCGTGCCCTGCTGTACGCAGAGACCTCGGTGCCTAGCGGGCTTTTCAGGTGCATCCTCATCTCCAAACTGATTTAGGGGTTCGCTTTACTGCCCGCCCTTCTCAGTGACCGCCAGCATCTTAGTGCCCTTCTCTCCCCTCCTTGCCCTGGTCTGGAGAAGCTTTGTCTAGTCTGAGGGCAGAATAGCCTGCTTCTTCCTCTGCTCTTTGAAATCTATTGTGTGTGGGACACAAGAGGATCATGGAGGGCTTAGGCTCTTGTGACTCTATAAACTGAAAATCTTTTCTCAGCTTTCCCATCGCATCCCCCCACCCCTGAGGCAATGAACGCTGCTGAGCAAATGGGAGAAAGGTAGCAAGAAAACCCCAGAATAGTATCCTGCAGTGTGCGTGAGCTCCAATCCTCCAGTAGCCCTGTGAGGTCAAAATAATTGGCCTTATTTAAGTGTGGCTATAGATGCCCAGAATGGACGTGGGCCTTGCCTGAGGTCATGCCCGGTTAAGGGTTAAATGGTAGCCCGGGATGGGACTGGCTCCCCCATCTGACTGTGCGACCTAAAGATGGAGTATGGATTTTGCCAACTCATTTGATGAGTAGAGGCTGGCTGAGGTATTGCTTTGAGAATTCTGAGGCTGAATCTGAGCTTGGTGAGCTAAAACGTGCTGAGACTTATTAGGAATGTCTGCCATGGCCGTTGGACTGAGCAGAGGTCGCCCCTGGGCCACCAGTGCCATGCCATGCTCCTTAGAGTCTGCTTGTTAGAAATTCTGATGCCCATCTATTGGCTGGATAAATTAACGGAGACATGGACGACTTCATTAATGCCAGGTTTAGAGAAGGGGTTTGAGGTAGGAAGTGAGAGCGGTTGCTCCTGGCCTATTCACAGGGGTCTTCAGAGGCCAGGCTGGGAAGCTAGAGATAAGAATGACCATGGAGACTGGGACCAGAGAAAAGCCTGGAATGCGTTCGTCAGAGCCTGTGAGTCGCAAAAGGTTTGGGCCCAGGGGAGTAATGTAAGGAAACCCACATTTAACACCAGGATCTGGCAGCAAGGAGTTGAGGGGACTGGAAGAGCAGCTTGGAGAGCATTATAATCACTGTGAGGTGTGGGGGAGGTGACCAGCCCACAGGAGAGGAAGGTCACAGTGACAAAGACAAGAAGATGTGGAGGGACAGCTCATAGGACTCGGTGGCTGGCAGAGGGCTCTTTTCCCAGTGACTCACATGCTCCTTCCTTCTAGCTGAATTTCAGTTTTATTTTCAGCTCCAATCAGTGGTAATAGAGAAATCCAGGTGCTTTCTTTCCCTTGTTCCACATTCCCCTCTGCAGTGTCCCGGAGTCTAAGACGCCCCCATTCTCCCAAAGACAAGGAACTGGCAGCCCAGAGCAGAGACGGGCCTGTAGCATCATGGCCAGCATCACGGTGGTCCCCATTTATGAGTGCTCTCGGTGTCCAGCCCAGGGTCGCCCTGCACAGACAGTATTCCCTTTAACCCCCAACAGCCCTAGGAGGTAGGAACTACTAGTATCTATATTTTACAGGTGAGAAAACTGAGATTCAGAAACGCAAAGTAACTTGCCTAAAGTCACACAGCTAAGAAGTGGCCAATCTAGAAACAAAAATCATTTTTAAAAATAAAATCTAAGGGGCGCCTGGGTGGCTCAGTCAGTTAAGCATCCGACTTTGGCTCAGGTCATGGTCTCACAGTCCATGGGTTCGAACCCCACGTCGGGCTTTGTGCTGACAGCTCAGAGCCTGGAGCCTGCTTTGGATTCTGTGTCTTCCTGTCTCTCTGCCCCTCCCCTGCTTGTGTTCTGTCTCAGTCTCTCAAAAATAAATAAACGTTAAAAAAAATTGGTTTTAAATCTAAGGGGTGCCTGGGTGGCTCAGTTAAGCATTTGACTCTTGATTTCAGCTCAGGTCAGGATCTCATGGTTCTTGAGTTCGAGCCCCACATCGGGCTGTGTGTTGACAATGCCCGAGCCTGCTTGGGATTCTCTTTCTCCCTCCCCTTCTGTCTGCCCCTCGCCCATTCATGCTTTCTCTCTTTCTCAAAATAAATATATAAACTTAAAAAAAAAAAACCTAAAATCTAAAAAAATAATAAATAAATAAATAAATTCTAAGTCCAAAACTTGCTCTCTTAACCGTATGCCTCTGGCTTAATTAAGCGATAACATTTTCTCTAGTAGAAGTGAATTTAGAGAATTTCTAATCCCAACAGCTCCCTCACTTTCCAGAGGGAAAATCTGAGGCCACAAAGGGATATGTTTTGTCCAAGGTTACCAGCGACTTACAGGATGAGCTGGGTAGAAGTAGATGAACTGGGTAGAAGGATGAACTAGTAGAAGAAAGCATGAATCCACAGAACTTACTGTGTATTGCTTGTTGACCTCCTCTTGCACGGTCCACCATTTTACCCCCTGTTGGATGCCATCCTGACAACTAACTTCTCAACAAGGCCTTAACAAGGACTGAATTCACAACTGTTCGCTCAGCCCTGTGACTCCCCATCCCCCTTGCTTAGAGATAGATGTTCAGCTGCACCTACAAGTTTCCCAGGCACATCATTTCTGCCCATTACCAGACTCACAATACCTGTGAGCATATCAGCTCCCACCTCTCATCTCCATGGCAGAGATGACTGTGTTATTACTTAGAGCAATCAGTGCACCCAGTGGCCTCTAGAACTCGGCTCATAATGGCATAGTGAATGGAGAAAATTAGAGCTGAATGCATTCGTGGCGAAAATTCCTCCACGTTAGATGGGGCCCTTCTCTGAGTGGCCCATGGCAGATGTTCACATGGAACCCACTTGCAGGGCCACCTTGACACCTCTGAGGAGCAGGGCTGTCTCCCACTCTGGTCACACTTCAGAGAGCTCTCCATCCCTAGACCTTGGCCCTCCTGAGTCCTGCCTGGAAGGAGCTTGTGTGTCTGCATGCCTCCTATAGCACCTCACAAGTACACATCCTTGACCCTGCAGGTAAGGAGGCTGGGGGATATAGTGGTTGATTGCACAGGCTCTTATGTTGAATGAATATGCTTTCAAGTTCCAACTTTGCCCCTCATGCCGGGCAAGCTGGTCAACCTCCCTGAGTCTCAGTGCCCTTGTGTGTAAAATGGGAATAATTGCTACATATGCCATGGGATGGCCACATGAATGAAAGGTGATCATGTATCGAGGTGTTTGAATCGGTCCCTGGTATATAGTAGGTGTCCAACAAACAGTGGCAGCAGCAGCAGCAGCAACAATAATAATAACAATAGTAGTAAAGTTTACTTCTGTGTAACCTTCACAGTATCTTGCACACATTAGGTGCTGTAATAAGATGTTGTGATTAAAATAGTGATGATACTGATACTGTAATGATAATGGTGGGAAGGAGGAGAAGAGGCGAAGATTTAAAAGTCCTAATGGATCTTAGAAATCACAGGGCAGCAGTTTGTCACAATGGAAATTGAATGAACTTTGGAACCAGACAGTTAAGACAGTTGTGCTGCAATTTATTATCACTCTGTGTGACCAGGAGAAGTTACTTCATCGCTCCTAGTCTGGGCCTCCGTCCCTCATTTTCTATAAGGCTGTTGGCAGGAGTAAATGAAGCCGTGCTCCTAAAGTGCTTAGCACAGTTCTTGGCCTAGCACACATTCAATTTATAGCAGGCATTGCTGTTATTCTTGCCAGTACATTTCTGGGCTCCCCACCCACGGATTAGCACTCCCCTTGAGAGCGGGGTTGTGTACTGCTTTGTATGTGGGCCTTGAAGGACAGACGAGCTACCGGTTTATCATTGCAAGTGGAGGTAAATGCTCTGAAGAAAGCCAACAAGTTGCACGATACAGAATAATGTGGGATGGGTAAGGGATATTAGTTTCTCATCGCTGTGGTGGCCAATTATCACAAATTTAGTAGCTAAAACAACACGAATGTATTATTTTATATATAGTTCCAGAGGTCAGAAATCAGAAGTAGGTTCCAAGGGGCTAAAACCAAGGGGTTGCAGGGCTGTGTTCCTTGGGGAGAATGTGTCTCCTCCCCTTTTCCTGCTTCTGGATGCTACCTGCATTCCTTGTCCTGTGGCTCCTTCCTCCACCTTCAAGCTCTGCTTCTGTCTTCATACCGCCTTTCTCTGCCTCTCGTCCACCAGCCTCCAATAAGGACCCTTGCAATTACAGTGGGCCCACCTGGATAATTCCAGATAATCTCTCCATCTCAAAAATCCTTGATATAGTTACATTTGCAAAGTCCCTTTTACATTTGAAGTAACATATTCATAGGTTCCAGGGATTAGGACATGGGCATCCTTCAGGGGCCATTTTCAACCTCACAGGGGCTATCTACTTTAGGTAGGCTCTGTGCTTGCCATCACTAGGCTCAGTGCTTGGTACAGCAGAAGCCATGAATGAATGAATGAATGAATGAATGAATGAATGAATGAACAAACGAACGAATGAACGAACAGCAGAGAAAGAGAGGGAAAGTGACAAGGCTAGGCTGGCCCAAACAGTCCAGACTTACAGTGAGCTGCCATGGGTCCCCTGAGAACCTGTTGCTTTGTTACAGATGTGCCCTCAAGCATCAAAGGTCAAAACTGCCAGAAAGTTAAACCTTGCAGCCTCATTGTGCCCTAGAGCTGAAAGTCAGGGAGGGACCTATGGAACCAACCATGTACTTCCCCCCCCCCCCCCATGCAGGATGCTTTATCTAATCCACAGCCCTCTGTTCCAACATCCACTGTTGTCTCCATTTCTCAGAGAGGGATGAAGGCACAGAGAGGTGCAGTTGCTCACCTGAGGCCACACAGCTAGAGGACAGCAGGGCCAGTGAGACTTGATACTAACTACGTGACAGTCGAGCCAGCACTCTTATTTCTCTCCTGCACATTTAATAAACCCACTCCTGGGGCTGCCCAGCGTTATCCTCAAGGGAACGTCCTATTTCCCTGCTGGATTATATGTATGATTTTGCAGTCTTGCAAGATTTTAAAAAGCACGCATCAGCTTCTGGCTGTGCTTGTCACTCATTCGTGCCTGTGGGCATGCCCTGTCATTTAACAAGGTGGAGTTGGGGGAAAGGCAGGACCAAGGGAGAGCTCCCACCTTCCTCCCCAAACCCTTCAGCTCCCTGGATTGCGGCTGCTCGGCACAGCTCCCCTGGGGAAGAGGTACAAGACTCTGCCAGGAGGGCCTGGTAGCTTTGCAGAGCAGACCGTTCCCTGCTCACATACCGAGGCTGCTTCCCGTGACTCCGTGTGACTGCACATGGCCACAGGTTGAGCTCCAAGTTCAGCCCAAAGGGAGAAAGAGTGTATTGTGCAGAGGCTCAGCATCCAGACTTGGGAATTAGACCAGGGTTCTTCGTGCTCCTCTGCTTCTCGCTGATGGCCTTGGGCATGTCACTTCTCCTCTGACCCTGTTTCCTCATCTGATAAAATGGGTATAATAATGGTGTTTACCTAGGGGAGCCTGGGTGGCTCAGTCGGTTAGCGTCTGACTTTGGCTCAGGTCACGATCTCATGGTTTGTGGGTTTGACCCCCGCGTCGGGCTCTGGGCTGACAGCTCAGAGCCTGGAGCCTGCTTCAGATTCTGTGGCTCCATCTCTCTCTGCCCCTCCCCTGCTTCCTCTCTCACTCTCTCTCTTTGTCTCTCTCTCAAAAATAAACATTAAAATAATGATAATAATAACGGTGTTTACCTTTTCAATAAAATGAGACAATACTTTCATATTAGCGTTAGCATGATTCCGAACACCTAAAAAGTACCAATAAGTACTGTTTGTTGTTACCCAATTTAATCAGGTATTCAGAGTCTCAAATCAATTAATTCACATATTTATTGAGCACCTACTCTGTGCCAGGCACTGTTTGACGCTAGGAGTACAGCAGGAAATCACAACGTCCCCGTCTTCATTGAGCTTGCATACTGGTGTGGTAGAGACACCCAATACAGAAATAAACATGTCAATTCAGAGATACAAGTGCTCTGAAGGAACACTAAGCAGGCTAAGGGGTGGAGAGTGCCTGTGGGCATGTTTATTTTAGACTGGGTGTCCAGGGAAGGCTTCTCAGAGAAGGTGATATGGGCTCCCAGACTTGAATGAGAAGAGTATAGGAAGATGCTTCATGATTTGCTTAAATTATTCTTTTTCTGGGCTGATTCTGGCCTGGGAGCCCCCTGGCCTTCAGGATCTGAAATCTGGCTAGAGCAGCGGACGTTGCAGTCACACAGTCGAGGGTCTAACCTCAGCTCTGCCACTCTTGAGATGCATGGCTTAGAGTGGGTGGCTTTACCTCTCTGAATGCCCCTTTCCTCCTCTGCCTCATGGATATGGGGATGGCTCAGAACTGCCCGGAAGGGCATGGGGATCAGAAGAGAAAACACGGGAAGTGTGAGCAGAGGCCCTGGTACAAAGCGCACACTTTGTAATTGGGACGTGCTGGTATTCGTGTTATTGGATGGGAGTTTGGCAACTCAGAGCAAGTAGGGATGACCTTGAATGTGAATGGAAGGCAGCTGGAAACTTCTATGCTTCCCTGGCCTCGCGTGGGGAAGACCCGGGAGCTGTCATCCCAGAAAACCCTAATATCTGGTTTTGGCCAAAGTCACTCCCAGCCAGGGCATCAACTGGGATTGTTACCAGACACAGGTGCTCACAGGGAAAGCCTGGGGACCAGAGATTCACACCCTGCTGATTGAACCTCAGGGCTAGGAGGCAGACAAAGCAAGTGTGGGCAAGCAAGTCTGGAGTCAGAAATGAGCCCCCCATTGAGGAGGTGGCTGGCTGGCTTTCATTGAACCATGTCTATCGAGTTAGTCAGGGCTTAGAAGCTGGGCTCTGGTTTATGGTTTGGTGACGGTCAGTGTTGGCGGGGGGGGGGGGGGGGGGCGCGGGCTTACAAGGTGACAGGAGGGATGGGAAGTTTCTAGTCTTACACTGAACTGCCCATGCCTACCCCACCCCCCGCCCCCACAGCTATCACCAACCCAGCTGGGAGGGAATTACTAGTATGTTGACTATTCCTGAAACTGTCTATTTGAAATGATTGGGTCCTCTGCCGATGTATTAGTCATAACAGTACAACTGCTGTAACAAATAGCCCCAGAGTTTCAGTGGCTGAACACAACAATAGTCGATTTTTCCCCAGCCCACCTTCCTCTTTCCAAATACTAAGCACATTCTATTAAACTAGCATCACAACATGATATCACATGGATATACTTACCTGCCCTCCTCCCTGCCCACCCCCCACCACCACACGTAGATTGCAAGTAGTACCTGGAGATCAGAGACGCTCTTCATCACCTTTGACACAGTCGTAGGCATGGGTAAGAATGTGTCAAATTTGAAGGATTGGATGCAACCCGTGCTGCACCCGAAAGCACCACATGGCACAACAGAATGCTTGCCGTTGTTGCTCTGCACCTGGGTTTTCTCATCCACAAAATGGGGAGGGAAATTCAGTCCTCCGTGGCCCGTCTGGCAGATTTTAACTAGCACCTCTGCGGAGTGCTGACCACGGCACCTGGCGTGGTGTAGGTGCTGAGTGAATGGCGGACTTCATTAACACGGCTGTGCTATGAGCTGGGGCGAACATGAGAGAAGAAGCCTGGAACATAATGCCTGCCTTCTGCAGGCTTCCCTCCTAGTTGGGGAGATAAAAGAACCTTGTTCCAACTAAAGAAGGGAATCGAAGCCAGCACAGACTGCCAGTGTGCTTGAATATGTGCAGGTTATCTCCGGACCAGTTGAGGAGAATCTGGATGCTGGATGCCTCAGATGAGGAGAGCCAGAGGTCAGGAGGTGAAGGAAAATGGCTCACTTTTCCCAAAAGACTTAAATTCTGCTGTGTACATGTCTGTATAGTTGGAATTTACCGCCAGCTTACACTACCCTTTAGAATAGTGTGTACTAGGAAAGTGTGGGCAAGTGGCTTGGTCCACGGGGGTGGGGGTGGAAGAAGGGAGCCCTGAGAGCAGAAAAGACTGTCCTGAATCCATCCAGCTTGTACCTACCAACCTCCTGTGTCTCTGAGACCCCACACATCCCAGCATGAAGCAGAACCCCTCACAGGGATTCACCTCACCAACTCCCCGGAATGTTTCCCGGAAAGAACCTGCCATTTGCTTCCTGCATCTCCAGCACCTAATGGAGTTATCATGAAGAGGGAGCATTTTTAATTTACTCTGGAGGGGTGTGTGGAGGCCTGGTAACACCGCCTTCCATCTCAGTGACAACAAACTCATTCTTCACTATAATTAAAATGTCAGTTTGATAAATAATTCCATCAGCCCCCTTCCACCTATGAATAGCTTCCTGCTATAATTGTTCACATTCTGCTGAATTAGAAGTATTCAAGGGAGAATTTAAGAGGTATTTAGGCAACAAAGATAAATTGGGTGCATTTTCCACCCTCCCACAATCCCTCATTAAGCAAGACATCATCCCTGGCTGGGGTCCTTCTTCCCAGTGCTCTCAGCAACTCTTTCCCAGAGTAGAGGGAGGTGGGGGTGGGCGGGCGGGGTGCTGCCTCAGCGTGGGCCTCCGAGAGGTCTGGATTTTGGGAATGTGTGTTAGGGGACTTCCTTTCCCAGCCATTACTGTGGAAAAGGGAGGAGAGGTGGGAGATTGCAGGAAGAATACAGGCTCGAGGTTCAGGAGGGATCTGAGCTAGGAAATACCAATTAGCCTTTCCGGATCTCTGTTGTATAACAGAAAACAAGATTACCCATAAGAGATGGAGTTAGGATATAATTCACGCTCAACAAGGAGTCACCTGACATTGTTCGAAGGCCTTCTCATTTTACAGATGAAGGACACAAGGCTCCAAACAAAAAAGGTGACTTCCCCTACATGACACCTAGACACGGGCAGGACCAGGGTCTTTAAATACTCAGTGATACCCAGCATGGTATGAGGCACACAGTAGGAGCTTCACAAATGTTCCTGTCTTTCCTGATTTTTGTTGGCTCTTCCTCCTTCCTAATAAATGACATCCATTGAGATGGTGTAGGGTGCACAGAGCCAGCCCCAGGGTGCAGAACACCTTGGGAAGTGCCCCGGATCACCCCTTGCCTTGGGTAGAAAGAGACGGCGTTTGGCTCTTCCATCTCCAGGAAAGCAGTATAGCTGTGTGGTTAAGAGCATGGTGCTTTGTAGTCAGAACACCGGGGTTCAAAGACAGCCTCTCCCACCACGGGGTTGGACATGCTATAGACTCTATTTCAATGCAGTTTCCTTACCTATAAATTGGAAACAACTGTAGTCTTCTCTCAAGGACTTATGAAAGGCAGGACCTGGCCCAGGGTCCACATATGGTTTTAAGTGATCTGTGCGTAGCCGGAAGGGGGGGAGCATCAGGTCAACCCAGTTGAGCCACCCCTTCTTCAGAAGGACCCCCCCCAGGCTACCTCCTTCACAGCATATATAAAGGTCCACTTCAAGGCCACCAAAATTCTGTCAGATAAAATCCAGCTCCCCAGGCCTGGCCCTTTCCAAGAGTCCTGAGGGACAGGTGTTCACTGGTTTTCATGGGGCTTAGCTGGGGCTAGGGATTGGAGGGGTGAGGAGTGGAGGTAGGGGTGGGGACGGAGTATGGGACTGTTGTGGGCACTCAGTTGTGTGTCTGCTCTGAGGGACGGCCCGTGGATTGGGAGCTAGGTCTGAGAGGACTGCGTCCAGTTTCATCAGTAGGGGAATCCATGAAAATAACTCACATGCAAATGTGATTAGCCAAAGAGGCAGATAACCCTGCACGCTGCCCACCCTCCCCAGGTTCCCCACCCCTGAGCCATCTGAGAAGAGGTGCTCTCTCCTAGGGAAAGGCTCTGGGATCTCCTGAGCAAGGGAGCACTGTATTTGCACTGAGCACTTTGCCTAGAAGTGCTTGAGAGAGAGGCCCAAGATGATGAGAAGGAGGGACTTCTGCATCTTCCCCTGCAGGCCTCTCAGAGCTGATACCTTGCCCTAGTGTGCTCAGGTTTTAGAATGTGGAAGGAAGGGGAGAGGAGAAGGAGCTAGCACCTACTGAACACCTATGCTAGCTCATTCGGTCTCCATGAGAACTCTGCCAGATAAGTCTTTTTATTCCATTTGACAGGAGGGGGACCGGAGACTTAGAGATACCAAGGATAATCTTGCCAAGGTCACACTGTTAGCAAATGGCTGGATTTGAAGCCAGGTCTGTGACTCCAAAGAGCCAGGCTCTTTACAGTCTATCAGTCATCCCTTTACATTGCTTGAGTTTGCATCATGGGAAGAGACATGCAGTCTTCTCCCCCAGTCTCAAGGAAGGCATGTGTCCAGGGAAGTGTGCTGGGGGGGTTGGGTGAGTGGTAGGGTAGCGGGCCTCATCTAAGTTCATTCCAAACAGGGCTGTCGGGGTTCCAAATACCAAACTGCTTGAGGTGCCTTCTCAGCAGTAAGATGCAGGGACCCAAAAAGCTGTTGCTGAAGCTACAGGGTTTTGAGAGCAGGGGTCTGAAAGCAGAGAAAGGAAGCAGCACGCAAAGGGTCTGTTTATTCTCATATACTCAAGAAAGAGCCAGTCATCCAGTTTACTCTAGAAGATTAGAATCCCCCAGCCTCCACCCGTATACAGGCAGGCTCCTGTGTCCATTTGTAAATCAGCACATTTTGCTCTGCGAACACGATGCCCTGCGCCATGCCTGCCCATGCGCCTAGGCTGTGAGGCCATGGCTGCTATGTGGAAATCCTATCACATTTTTCACAGCTGCTTCTTAGACCAAGAGCTAAGGGAGAAAGTCCTGCCATAGAGACCTATGACAGACTACAGTGTCACTTAAGAAACTCACATGTTCTGGAGGTCTCATGCAGGATGCTATGCGGAAACCAGGACTCCAGGCTGAGCCACAGTCAAGGAGAAAATAAATGGCATCACAGAGAAAATACCATCTGAAACAGCATGGAACGTTGGAGAGAGCACTGGACTAGGAGCCAGGGTGCCAGGGTGCCAGCTAGTGACCCCCGGCGAGTACCTTCCTTCCCCTGGGCCTCAGCCATCTGCAGACAGGTTGTACTGGACAGCAGCTTCAAAGCTGCCTACACACCCCTCCAGCTCGGGACCTGCTTAGTCCACGGGATTCTGGTGGGCCTGATCTGGAGCTGTGACCAAGGCCAAATGTGTGCAGGAAATGGGGATTCTGGAGACCAAAGGAAGGTACATGCAAGGTCCCCAACCAATGGAACTGGAAGCAGATCTGCGCCCGAGCTTCTGGGAAGTAGGCAGGCCGAGCAAAGGAGAGTGGATGGTGTTAGCCAATGCTAAGTGAGTACTTGCTGTGGACCAGGCAATGCTCAGTGTGTAATATAGATTCACTCCTCTGCCACACGATCAGGCTGTAGGTGACTTTTACAGAGAAAATGAGGCACACAGAACTTTAGCGACATGTCAACCGCTGGAGGGAAGAGCCAGGGTTTGGACTCCGCTGCCTTGGCTCCGACATCTGTGGCCCTCACTCGTCACTGCTGGTTTTCTTGTCTCCATTGTGATAGGTCCAGAGCCATCACCCAGAACAAGCATTTGGCTCCCAGAGCACTCATCAGCGGTGGGAGGCTGGCTCAGTCCAGTTTAAAGGACAGGAGCAGGACAGGCACTCGCAGCTCTGGCAGTCCTCTGACTAAACCAAGGCAGAAGTGACAAATGGAGGGCCTGACTCTCCTCCTTTCCTCCTAGTGAGAGAAGAGCTGTCAGGCTCGTTGCATGGTTGAGTCAGCCGTCTCGAAACCATCTAATTGAAACCTCGCCACTGAGCCCCACTTCCCATCACGCGGAGGAGCTGCCCCATGTCCCTCCTTTATCTTTGTTTGCGAAGAGGCCTCTCCCCCGTTTCCGTCCCCCGCCACACACCCTGCTCCACCCCACCTCCTGCTGGAATGGACAATCATGGGTTTTAGAAATGAGATAAATCTGGAAGATGAATGTATTCATGAGCCCATAAAGGGGTCATGAATCACTGGCCCCAATTACTGCCTTCAGTCCTGACAGGATGAATTCCCTCAAGCAGATTCTCCTTGTCAGACAGACACGGGAGGCAGTGCCACTACGAATCTCGGGCCACGGATAACATCATTATTCCACACCAGGCTGGTTGCAGTTTCCCAAGCCGCCTCCACTTAATTTGTGGCTCACTTCCGATGTTGCAGAGAAATAAAAGTAAAATTATATGTGTGTGTACATGAGTGTGTGTGTGTGTGAGAGAGAGAGAGAGAGAGACAGAGAGACAGAGAGAGACAGAGAGAGACAGAGGGAGAAGAGAGGAAGACAAAATGGGGAAGCTTTCATGCCAAATGGAAAGGAGACAAGATAAATGTTCTGAATCTGATTTCAAAAACTGTTTGAAAACCCTGTCCGGAATTGTCAGAAACAGCCCTGGCGTCCACGGGAAATGTATCATTGCCAAGCCCTGTGCCTCTGAACTCTGCAGCCCCCATCCTGCCTCCCAGTGACTTGTTTAGAAGTACTTCAAATCAGAACAAATCACAGCCAACTTCACTCTCTCTCCAGCCCCTCAATCACTCGTAATCAGACCGTGTATTTTAGCAACAAAATCTTCCCTGGCTGAGAAGCTCATTCATCTGCCTTCTGCAAGCTCAACACCCTTTGAATGGGAGATGAGGGGAAAACCACCTGCTTCTCTGGCAGCCAGGGAAGCTGGGAGAAAGGGAGAGATTTCCAGCCTTCCTCTGCCTGCTCCATGGCCAGAGGGAGCCCAGACCCGCAGGAACAGGCAGGAGAGGAGGCAATCAACCAGGGGGGTGCTGGAGGGGGGGGTCATCTGAATCCACATTTGTTGAACACCTGCCCTTTGCCAGACACCTGTATGGCCTCCAGGTTCAAATTCTATCACTGCTGTTTTTTCAGCCATGTGACCCCAGACACATGACCTAGTCCTGTGAGTAGAGAAGCAAACCCACAGAATCAATGACTAGAAGAAGCAGAGAATCAAGATTCGGATAGACCTGGTTTGATTTCTCACTCCAGCTCTCGGGAAGCAAGTCCCTTCTCTGAGCCTTATTTTTCTAACCTGTTAAATGGGGACAATAATACTTATGTTTAGAATAGAGACAGTAATACCTACTTGGCCTCTCTCACAGGGTTTTGTAAGGATCAAAGGAGCAAGAGAGGTGAACACACTCAGAGTCTTACAAGA
The DNA here is from genome assembly GCF_014898765.1 of Herpailurus yagouaroundi. Lineage (NCBI taxonomy): Eukaryota > Metazoa > Chordata > Mammalia > Carnivora > Felidae > Herpailurus > Herpailurus yagouaroundi. Next base: position 60,957,539 of record NW_024412377.1, read on the forward strand.
GAATGGCAGAGGTGTTATTTAAGCATTAGGAACCTTGTACAAACACCCATGCCCTTGGAACCAGTGAGCTCATCTGGCTCAAACTGCACACACTCAGGCCTGGGGCAGGGCCTGTTTCCAGGGACACCCACAGTTGAGAGGAGAGGCTTGGGAGGTTGCAGAAGAAGAGATCTCTGCTTTGCACAGACGGGGGGAGGCCTGGGAGGTGCCTGAGGGGATCCTTCACACTTCTGAAGGGCCCTCCACAAGAACAGGGGCTGTCCTGCTCTGCATGGGACCAGTGGACAGAAGTCAGCAGAGGCTGTGCAGGGGGAGGGCCTTTGGGCCATTTCAGATGCCAAAATCGAAACCAGATACTGAGAGTGCAAACAGGCCCCGAAGCACATCCGATGTGCCCCCGCCGGTACCCCTCCCTGTGCATGTGCACGGTAGAAGAGGGTGGTAGGAGGGGAAGACAGGACAGGGAACATAAGGCTGAGGTCCCAGACCATAAGTAAGGCTGTTTCTAGACCTATAGGCCTACACAGACCCAAATGGCTGCTTTAGGGTCAAGGCCCACTGATGTTCTCTTAGAACCAGAGGCTTGGAGAGCACTAGACCACGTGCCAGACAGAAGGGACTCACTCCTTCCTCCAGCAAATTTTGCCTCTAAAAATTTGCCATCAGTTTGTGAGTGAAGGCTGAAACGGCCATTAAAATGACCTCATCTAGTCCCAGGCATAATGTAAATGCTCAGTAAATGCTAGCTATTATGGTTACACTAGAGAGAGAAGTTGTCACACCACACCATGCCTCTCATCCGGACACGGCCCAGCAGGCTTTCCTGGCCCCTGGAATTTCGAGCCTCGAGCCATGTAGTGGTGGCATGTGCTTAGTTTTCTGACCTCTTAAATGAGATCAGGGCAGATAATGTCTTACCACTGCCCAGTTCTTCAGAGTTACAGCCCCTGTATCTCAGAAAATGAGTCTCCCATCACCAGAGGCAATCAAGCGGAGCCTTTCTGGTTATAGGTGGAGGAGGAGGCAGTTGCCAAGGGAAGCTCAGAGGTGCCCTTTCACTCCCAAGATTCCATGATGCTCAGGACTGTGAGATGGACATGAGCATATGATGGGTCTGGGAGCAGGGAGCTAAAAGTCAGGACACCGTGAATGGGAAAGGAGAGGAGACTAGAGAACCCAGGAAGCCAAAATGATGATTTTAACCTAAATATATTTTCCTTCTTTTCTTCCTTGCTCCAGCACTGACCTGAGTTATTTGAATGAGGACAGACAGAGGGCTTAATCAAAGAGTCCTTATTGAATGGAAATAGAACAGCACTTCCCTGCTTTTAAAACCATTCACTTTCCACCACCTACACCCTTCAGGAGAAAACTAGGGCTCTTTAACTTGGTACTCAAGATCCGCGTCAATCCTGAGCTAATATTTATTGAGTGTGTGTGTGACAGACACTATTACAGGCACCAGCTCATTTAATCTTTATAAAAACAACCCTGTGGGGTGGGTTCCCCTATTGTCACCACTCCAGATAAAGGAACCGAAGCCCAGAGAGGTCAATTAACTTTCTCAGGGTCACACAGCTAGTTAGTGATAGAGCTTGGACTTGAATTCGGGCTAACTAGTCCTTGCACTGCTGTTCTTAACCCATACTTTATTCAGCATGACCTTGGCCTGCCTCTCCAGCCTCACCTTAACTTGCTCACCACTTGGAACTCTTGGCCAGTGCCACATGGATTGACCTACATTTCCCTGAGTACATCATGCTGTATTTTGCACAGGCTGTTCCCTCTCCCAAATGCCCTTCTTCCCACTGTTTCTCCCAAGTCCTACTTGTTCTTTAAGATCCAGTGTAAGGTCCCCCTACTCTTGGGAGCCATTTTTGAGCTCTGTGCACCCATGCCCGTCCCCACTCCACCTCCCCCATCCCCAGTCCAACACCTCGAAGCTGAGGATTTCCTTGTCATCTTCTTCTAGAACATGTCTCCTTTGTTGCTGTCTCCCAAGCGCCCAGCTTGATGTCTTGCATTCAGTGGACATGTACTATTTGCAGGGGCAGGGCAGCAAATGGTTAGAGCTTAAGCTCTAGAACCAAAAGGGCCTGATTCAAATGTCCATTCTGCCATTTGTGAGCTATGTGACCCTGAGCAAGTCAGCCAGCTGTTTGGAGCCTCTGTTTCCTCTTCTATAAACTTGATTTAATAGTAAATAGATGCACCTGCAATGTCCTTGCGCTGATTCGTTGTGATCGCTCATATAAATTGATTAGCACAGTGCTTGGCATGCAGTGAGCAGATGGCCAATCAATGTTTGGAAATACTGCACCTCAGAATTGGGCTGGAATCAGACAGACTTAGTTCTGAATCCCAGCTTCACCACTTAACCATCTCTGTGACCTTGGACAAGTCACTCACTTTGAGTGTGTTTCCCCATCTAGCAAGCAGGCTTACTCTTAGGGCTCAGTTCAGCAGACTTTCGTGCCTAGCACACAGCGAGCGCTCAGTCGGTATTCCCTCCATTATGTAAGTGCGTGTTTGTTGAATTAGGCCTGCCATGGGCTCGGCAATGGCACTTAATGACATGAAATCTCACATGGGAGGCTGGCCTGGGCCAACCCAGAGTGAGACTGCGGGGTCAGACTCCCAGCTACAAGCATTCAAGGGAAAGAGGGCTCTGGGAGGATGGAGGGAGGGCACCGAACTGCCTGGACAAGAAGGGGCCTCTCTTGCTTTTATAGATCTGCCTTTCTCAAGAGGTGATCCCAGGTCACCTGTGGCATCTCTGGGAGGAGGTGTGGGCAAGGGATAGAGCACAGACTGGGAACCAGATAGCCCTAGCATAGGCTTAAGTTCTGCCATGGACCCTCTGTGTGGTCTTGGCAGGTTGTGTGCCCTCAGACTTTAAAACAGGATTATAAATGCAGTACCAATGCCATTGCAACATCATTGCAGAGAGCGTGGCTGCCGTTGCCACGTTTGAGACACCTTATAGGTAGGTGTTCGACAAGTGTCTGTTCCTGTGCCCTGTCTCCAGAGAAGTCCTGTACCAGTTCCTATGCCAGGGCTGTGGGCTGGGCGGCAGTGCCTTTTAAATACACCAGCTCCAGGTTTGGAGCTGATGGGGCACGTGTTGGGGACAGCTGGGAGTCACAGCGTTGTGGAGGAGAATATGGCTTCATGAAAATAACATTTGGAAGTAATTATGGGAGCAATGGATCAGAACCACAGTCAGCTGCCAGCCATCCCCGGAGACAGAACTGGAGACGGAGGCTGAGGGTGGGGCCTTGCCTGGAGCTGGATTAGAACCCTCCCCCCCCCGTGGGACGTCAGGCTGGCCTCAGCCCTGCCCTCAAGCGGCACACCTTCTCTTACGATAAGGCAGCTTGTCTGTGCAGGGATCCTCTGAGTTCTTAATCCTAACAGGATGTAAGTTGTTTTAAAAAGTCACGCGAGGGGCGCCTGGGTGGCGCAGTCGGTTAAGCGTCCGACTTCAGCCAGGTCACGATCTCACGGTCCGTGAGTTCGAGCCCCGCGTCAGGCTCTGGGCTGATGGCTCGGAGCCTGGAGCCTGTTTCCGATTCTGTGTCTCCCTCTCTCTCTGCCCCTCCCCCGTTCATGCTCTGTCTCTCTCTGTCCCAAAAATAAATAAATGTTGAAAAAAAAAATTAAAAAAAAAAAAAAAAGTCACGCGAGATGAAAGGAGGAAATGGAATGAAATCAGGAGGCAAGTAAGGGCAGAAACAATAAGGACATTAGCAATGGACAAAGCAAGAAGAAATTCCATCATGACATTCCAGTAGTCACCTGCTGTCTGTCCCCAGCCCTGTGCTGGGTGCTGTGGACCAAGATAGACGGGCCCTGACTCCTGTGCTCAGACGGGGAGAAGGTGTTGGAACGTGCGCTTTGCACTGTAAAGGAGGCATCACAGCACGTAAGGGATCATCAGTGCAGCTTTCAGATATGGGGGAAGATATCCTCGAAGAGGTGGAGTCTGTCTGGCATCCAATCTGGGCCTTGAGCCTGGTAGAGAGAGCAGTGACACAGGCAGTAAAGGGACAGAAGCTGCCAGCCAACTGAGCTGGCTCTGGGAGGACCACGCGGAGGTCAGCGTCAAATGACCTCCCCCAGGACTGTCACCACTTAGATGAGGCAGGCGGCTACCTCTGTGTGTGCCTGGAAGCCCAGGTGCTCACCTTGCACCACACGTGAACATTTCTGTGGTGCCTTGAAGTTCTAGAACTCTGACCGTTAAAGATCAGATCCTGCACAAAACCTGGGTGTCCTTTGCTTTTCAGGCCAGCCTGTCAACAAATCCTTATCACGGGTCCCCATGCCCTGGCACAGCTGCACTCAGACCCCATAGCCAAGCCCTGGTGCTAAGGGAGACACTAACAGCCTCATCACTGTCTGTTTGGGATGCCGAGAGGGGCTCCTGGCTCACTTCCTGGCTCTAGCAGAGGCTAGAAGATGGCAGCTGCAAAAGCCCTCAGTATTGGAGGGAAATTTGGAGGGCTGGGCAGCCACCATCTGCCACATGGGCTGCGATGTCTGGGGTGACAAAACGTTCCCAAAGGGCTGCAACAGTGACCTCGGTTTCTCTTGAGCATCCCTCCGGTGGCCCCCTCGTTCATTGGAGAGCTCAAGTAAGGGCTCTCACTAGAGGCTGACCACCCAGTGCTGTGGTTGCCAGGAACCTCGGACAGTGTCATTCCTCCAGGACCAGCACAGCAGCCATTCTTGTGCTGCCTCTCAGTGCCAGCCACCGCAGCAGGCTTTTACCATATTATCCAATTTAAGCTGCCCCCAGCACAGGCAGCTGGGTCTTAATAGTTACAGGGATCTGATGAGCAAACCGGACCCAGGGAGGAGGACTCTCCCAGGGGCACATCACCGAGTGCCAGTTCTGGGCTGCAAACCCCAAGCTTCCTGATTCCAACGCACGTAGTCTTGGCGTTCTGCACCCGGTCTCTCGGCTAGTGAGCTCTCTCTCCTCTCTGCCCCCAGAGTCCGCGAGTCGAGATGGCATCTCAGCAAGAGATATCTCAGATGTCCCCATCTGAGAAAGGCTAGCTCCTTTCAGGGCCAGGTGAGACTCCCACAGTAGCTGGGGTACCCAGCCAGGTGGAGGGCTGAGGGAGTGGGGTTCTGCCTGCCCCCGACCTGTTCCAGGACATCTTTCAAGTGGATAATGTGTGGATGAGGCCCCTTGATAAGGACCAAATCCCTTCCCGTTGCTTGGCAACCCCACTTACAAGTCATAGCAGAGAAGTAATTTACAGGAATTCAAAGTGTCGCTAGAGGTTCTGCTGAGCCGAATTGGTGCAAAGAGGAGCCGTGATGATCCAAATCCCACCTTTGGAGGGCAGAAGAAAAAGCTTCCACTCTCCTTACCTCGTAGTCGAGGGCCTTGAACTCAGGTGCATTGACCATTTTCTCTTATTTACTGATTCGACATTGAGCCCCTACTATGTGGCAGGCCCTGTGCTGGGAGCCAGGCGCACAGTGACAGATGAGACAGATGCCATCTCTAGATGCACAGAACTCACAGAGGCAGACAAGTGAACAGACGGTCACAACACATGTGGCACAATAGGAGATGCATGGCGATTTGGGTAGGAGCCCCAGGGAGGGCAAGGGATACAAATATGGGCAAGTGAGGGCAGGGCTCATGGAGGTGACCAGTGAGCCACAGGGGGACGGCAAGTTTCCCAGTGAGGAGCCAGCATGAGTAAGGGTGGGCGGGGAGAGAGCCTGGCATACTTGGGAATTCCATGTGGTAGGAAAAGGGCTCCTGCTGAGGCTGCAGGATACGCGGAGCCCAGGTCAGACAGAGTTCTGAATGCCAAGCAAAAGCACCTGAACTTTGGTATCCCAGCCCATGGGTGTTATTGACAGGGAGGACAGGGCACAAAATCTGTGTTTCAGAAAAACCACTCACTCTGGCTTTAGTTTTACTATTGGAGGGTAGACTGGGGGAGAAACAAGAGGTGGAAGGGAGGAGACTGGGGGTTTGGAAGCCAATTGGGACATTGCTAAAGGCAAGAACTCATGAGTCTTGAACTAAGGAGGAGACAAAAGGACAAATTCAAGAGACCGGAGGAAGTCAAATCAGCCCAGGAGGGAATGAATGATGGACAGTAGGGACCTCGAAGGCGTCTGACGTGATCAACAGGTGGTGCCACTTGCTAGAGCTGGGGGGCTGGGATGAAGGGTGTGTCTGCTTTCAGGGAAATTTCCTCAGGTCCTATCCATCAGGATTGTTTTGGTTGCCGGTGATGGAAAGTCAGCTGGAATGAGATTGAGGAACATACTGATTCATGACCTTTAGGAAAAATAGGGTGAGGTGTAACGGAGCCGCAGTAGCCCTGCCTAAAAGGTCCATGGGGCAGCACCATATTGGACACAGAGCGGTGGAGGGGGTCTGGAGCAGAGCAGCAGAAGGAAGCCACAGCCACCACACTGAGCTGAGCAGGATATTAGGATCCTTGGCCCAGAGCCCATCTTGACCTTCACTGTGGCTCATGTCACACTGCAGGGAGAGATGTCAAAGGGCAGTTGGGAATGGCAAGCCTTTGTGCAAACGTGGGCTGTGTTGTCCCCAAGAAGGGAGGAGGAGCCAGCACGAGCAAGTGTAAGCCACAGAAAAATAATGTTCTCTGCTCATTCCAGTACCTAATGGAAGTTGGAGACCCTCCTTCAGGAGCTACCTTTGGGAGCCCTTGACGCAGGGCGGCTCAGGCATATCCCAGATCTGCGCTTCCCTGACTTAGTCTGTCACCCAGCTGCAATGACTGAGAACTGCATCAAGACGGGTTTGGCCCCCCAGGAGAGGACCAGCTAATGCACGCGTGCACGTATATCCCAGAGGCCAGGAAGGTCTCTGCAAACAGCCTCTTGGCAGAGAAACAAAGGGCCATTTGCACTGGCGGCCTGCAGTGCCTCTCTCCCTAGCAGATCCAGTTCTCTGGGCCACTGAGTCTCCCCGGCTCCCTTCTCCAGCTCAGGAAGTGACCCAGGCAGCAGGTCGACCCAACCTGGGGTGCAGTGTGGCACAGAGGTTAACCACCTGGGTTTGACTCTCAGCTCTGAGTCAGTGGGTAGCATAGGATGGGCTCGCCTCTCTGAACCCCAGTTCTGCCTTTGTAGAATGAGGTGAACCACCTCAGCAGTGGGAGCTCGTGGGTCTTTCCAGATGTGCTGCCATGCCCCTGGCGCCAGCTGCCTGCCCCCTCTTCTCCATCTTGTCTCCGCGCATCCCAATCCCCGCGTCCTTATGACTATAGCAGGTCCTTGAGCCCTTCTGACCCCACTCTTCCTCAAGATCATCAAGCCTGTGCTCCTATTTCTCTATTTTCTTGTCATTTCTCAGTTAACAATTTCTGTGGCAGATAGGGGGAGAACGAGATAGACCCACCCCATCTTTACTTTTTTTTTTATTGTGGCAAAATATGCATAATGGCTGTTTTCACCATTTTAAAGTGTATACTTCAGTGGCATTAAGTATGTTCGCAATGTTGTGCAACTGTCACCACAGTCTAGTTCCCAAACTGTGTCATCACCCCCAAATGGAAACCCAGTACCCATGGAGCAACCCTTCCCCCAGCCCCTGGCAACCAGCCGTCTGCTTTCTGTCTTTGTGGAACTGCCTATTACAGTATTTCACATTAGTGGAATAATCCCACACGTGGCCTTGTGTGTCTCCCTTCTTTCACTTGGTACCTGTTTTTAAGAGTCATCCGTGGTAGGGACGCCTGGGTGGCTCAGTCGGTTAAGTGTCCGACTTCAGCTCAGGTCATGATCTCACAGTTCGTGAGTTTGAGCCCTGCATTGGCTCTTTGCTGACAGCTTGGACCCGCTTTGGATTCTGTGTCTCCCTCTCTCTGCCTCTCCCCTGCTCATTCTCTCTCTCTCTCTCTCTCTCTCAAATAAATAAATGTTAAAAAAATTTTTTTCAGAAGGTCATCCATAGTATACATTCATCAGTGTTCCATTCCTTTTTACAGCAGGGTAATATCCCGTAACATGGACAGACCACAGTTTATCCCTTCATTTATCCATTCATTGATTCATGGACACTTGGGATCTTTCCGCCTTTTAGCTCTCGCGCATAGTGCTGCTATGAACGTTCATGTGCCCGTTATTGTTTGCGCACCTGTTTCCACTTCTCTCGGGTGTGTGCCTGAGAGTGGAGTTGCCAGTCATGGCTCTGAGTTTCACTTACTGAGGCAGTGCCAACGCTTCCCACAGCGGCTGCACCACTCTGCGTTCCCGCCAGCAACGGACAGGGGTCCTAACATCGCCACATCCCTGCCGAGACTTTCTGTCCTCCGTGGTAAAAAATTACAGGCACCCTCATGTGTGTGCAGCACATTTTTTTTTTTAACCTCAGCGGGCACCAGTCTCTGTCCACAGCCTGTGAAGTGCTGACCGTGTTTGCTTGCCAGTCAGTTTGCTGAGGAACAGGAGGGTGGGAGGGGCCTGGAGTCCCATGGCCTGAATTTGGCCATCTCGGACTCCTTTCCTGTGGGTTTGGCAGTTGGGGGACCGGGCATGGCAGGCCATGTGACACATCTATACACGTGCACGACCTCATTTAGTCCTTAGAACAACCCTTCTTAAAATTCATAACCGTTGCCTCAGCAGCCTGTGTCAGTGGGGCCATAGCCACAATCATAATTTAAATGCCCCCGGCTTGTATTTCCACGTCAGCTACGAATGCGGCATCAGCTGTTTCTTTCTCCTGTTGCTCTCGTTCCTCTCCCCTGAAGCACTGCTTTGTCCGAGAAATGGCTCCCTCCCACGAGGCAGTGCCCTTGGCTGGGGCCAGATGCCACAATGCTTCCCTCTCGCTGCCCTGCTCCTCCTACATGCTCCCTTCCCCTGGGGTGTGTTCTGTTAGAGGAAATGCTTCGGGTCCCCTTGCCGAGGCCCATGGAGGGACCACGCCCGGTTCAGCCGCGTGCCCAGACACGGTCGATTCCTGGCTTGCGTTCTCAACAGGACGACCCCATCTGGCTCTCCTCCGAGTCCTGAAAGGCAAAGGGTATGGCCGTGTAGTTGAACCGCCGTGGTTTGGATCCACTTATGAGCCATAGTCACTTTCAATTCCTGTCTTTAGCCTCCTGTGGCTCCGTTTTCTCATGGATGAAGTGGAATCGTGGCGACAACTCCTAATTCATAGAGCAGAGGTGAAGAATGAATGAGTGAATCCTTGCAAAATGCTTAGAATAATGCCTGAGGCACAGCAAGTGCGCATTTAACCTAAACATCACTATCTAATATAAACAATCATTTACTGAGTGATGAATATATACCAAACCCAGGGCTAGGGCCCTCTCCTGTTTTTGCAATGACCCTAAGAGGTAGGTATCCCAACCCCCACTTAGCGGACCAGGTCATGAGGCACCCAGCAGTGAAGGACAGAGCCTGGAGGACGACTCTGGATCTGTCTGCCTCTAAAGTCCGTGTTCGTTTCACTCATGGCCAAAAATATGCAGTGTCTTCTTACGTGCAGTCAATCCCCACCTCCTGAGTGCTCTGTTTCAAGGAGGTCCCTTTTGTTTGCCTGAAGATGGCAGTAGATGAATCGTCCAGGACACTCCAGGGTCACAGAAGGGTTGTATAGAGACAAGGTGAAGGTCATAGCTGAGTGATTAGGACAGAGATCTCTAACGCAGAGTCTGGTTAATTTCCAGCTCTATCAGATTCGATGTGAATTATTTTTCACACTCCCCATAAAACTCAGTAAAATCCTCCTGATTTGCCAGTGCTTTTAGAATTGAATCTGTGTGTGGGGAGTATATGTTTCCTGTGGCTGCTATAATAAATAGCCACAAAGTAGATGGGCTGCAAGAAACAGAAATGAATTCTCTCACCATTCTGGAGGTCAGAAATCTGAAATCAGTATATCTGGGCTGAAATCAAGAAATCAAAGTGTTGTCATGGCCTCATGCCCTCCAACGTCTATAGGGGAGATCTGTTCCTTGCTGGTCCCAGCTTCTGGTGGCGATCACTCTTCCTTGGCTTGTGGCCGCATCCCTCCAACGTGTGCCTCCTTGGCCGCATTGCCTCCTCCTCTTCTGAATGTGTCAAACCTCTCTCTGACTTCCTCCTATAAAGACACATGGGATTTCATTTAGGGCCCTCCTGGATAATCCTCGGTGGTGTCCCATCTCAATACCCTTATTTTTGTTGCATTTGCAAAGTCTTTGCCGTATCAGGGAACATCCACAGCTTTAAGGGATTATGATAAGGACATCTTGGGGGCCATTATTCAGCCTGTTGTAGGAAGGATGGAATGAAGGATATGGCCTCAAGATGGGTGTGAAGCTGGAAACTGGGCTGTCTGGAGTGGCTGCTTCACACTCAGGTCATACGCAGGATCACACTACCTTTAGCAAACGGGAGCACTAGGGCTAGAACTGGGTTTTCTGAGCCCAGGTCCAGTGCTCTCTCCACTACAATTCAGCACGTGGTTCCCACCTGTTGTTCCACTAGGTCTTCCACGGTCACGTCCCTTAAGTTAGGGCCTGTCTGGGTCACCTGGATGCTATCTGGAAGGTTTGCACCTGACGGCCTATGCTATGGCTAGCAGAGGGGGGGACAGGGAAAGAGTGGGGACCAAACCTATACAGAGTTCTGTCTGACACACACCCCATATCCTGCCCCCTTCCCCAGCCTCCCACAGCTGTTGCCCAGGACCCAGACTCTCCTGAGAATGAGGACACAGCTAACCTCATTCCAGATAAGACCCCTTTCATCCAGCCATCATTGTTGTTGATAAGCAAACCCGAGAGAAGAATAAAGTGTGGTGAAGGGGAAGGGGCATGCATCCAGCTGGACGAGCTCTGAACCCAGAGGCAGCAGATTTGTTGGATTACACATTATAGTCGCGTGCAGATGGTTGCTGAAGTCAGATGGCATCGTGTGTGACCTCTGCTTCTCTGAGCCTCCGTTTACTCACCCATAAAAGGGGGAGAACTCTACCTGACAGACTAATAATGAAATTAGCATCAAGGTGAAATTCGGCGACCGCACTTTGTTCAGGGAAATGACAGCCACAAGGCCATATGGCTCCTTCTGCAGGAGGAAAGGCTTCTCTGCTGGAGGAAAAGTTTAAAACCCAGGATTAAGGCCCTCGTCGGAAGCATGTTCCTGGGTGGAGGCAGGGAAGCTTCTCTGGCTCGGAGTCAGGGCTCTGTCGGCCTGGGTTCTGTGCTTTCATCATTACCTTTCATCACTTTCCCACAGGGAGATGTCTGCTTCCTCCCAGTGTGGTAGCAGTATAATGGGGTCTCCCAGTGCTCCCCACAGCGTCTTGCTCTGGGCAGGAGAAGCTGATCACCGCGGTGTGTGTTGTTCACGGTGTCTCCTGCAGAACCGTGGACAGCAAAGACCAGAAAAGAGAAAGCTGTTTCCCCACGGCGACTTCTTATCTCACACAATTAGAAAGCGCCTCCTTTCTTCCTTCCAGTCACATGGGAGAGTCAACAGAGATCAATGACAGCCACGAGGCTATTTTTTTCCCCCGATCATAATTATAATAATCACTTACATTTATCGAGCTATGTCAGGCACCGTGCTAAGCACTTCACTGCGTGTGTTACCGCATGCAGTCTCTGCAAAGGGCTTATGAGGCAGAAGTTATTATTTTACAGATGAGGAAACTGATGCGTAAAGGGGTTGAATTTGAATCCCTTGTCAGCCTAACGCTGCAATCTAAGCTCTTAGCCCCTTCACGGAAACTTTCGATAGCCTATTTTTTCATGCATTGCACAAGGTTTTTGGTGATGTGTACAGACATACGGTTGAACAAAATTTTTTTAAATGCAGGTTTGCTCGTTTTTGTGAGGGAGGAACTTGTGACAAATGGGCAAATGCAAACAGGAAAAATAAAGGGAAGCCAGGCATGAAGTTAGAATGGAAAACGCTCCTGGAGTGGCTCCTGACTTGGCCACTTGGCTGTGAGCTTCCTTGCTGCCCCTGCAAAGAAGGAAGCAAGGTCTGTTATGCAAATCTCCACAGGAGTGGTTCTCAACATATGGTCCCCAGGCCGGTCGCCTCAGCATCGCCTGAGCACTTGTGAGATGTACAAATTCTCATGCTCCAGCCCAGAATTGGGGGTGAGGTCCAGCCATCTGTGTTTTAACAAGCTCTCCAGGTGATGGTGATAACCCATTCCAATCTGTGAACCACTTTCCTTAGAATGAGAACACACTATTTCCTGACGTGGATGTCTAGGAAAGATTTCTTGCAAGCCCTTTGCGATTATTCTAACCAAATCCCTATTGTAAACACCATCGTGAACGTGCAAGGGCTGGTTCCTTAAGTTTCCCCTCAGTGTCGACCCATGGAGACTTAAGGAAGGCACAGTTCAGTGAAAGCAGCTCCAGAGGGCCCAAGCAGTGTCTCTGGACACACAGTACGATGGCCTGGCTTCATGCTCCTGCACAGCCCTGAGACTGAGAAGCCCGGCGAGCATCCTTGCATAGCTGGTAGAAGCCAGGACTTCGGAGCCAGGCTGACCCAGATTTGAATCCCGGCTACGCCTTTCATTAACTGAGTGGCTTTGGCCGGTTTCCAAAATTCCCTCCCTCCCTGTGCTTCAGTTTCTTCGTGTAGAAAATGAGAGAATATTCTACCTATTCTGTGGAGTTGTTCTAAAAATTCAGTGGGCTGATGGGCAGTGTGTTTAAATGGCCGCTAATATACTTAACAAATGGCCCAATGATGGCCCAGTGAATCATGCAAGCCGGAGCCTGTATCCGTGTCTCCTGCCACCATCAACAGTGGGATGCCCCCCATTCTCCATGGAGGACTATTCTAGAGATGCCTATTTCAAACTTCATGAGCTCCTAGTATGGGCCGGGTTCTTTCACATAAATCATCTCGTTTTGCCTCTTCAACAACTCTGCACTCTAGCTATGATTGCCCATATTCTGCACCAGGAAACTGAGGTCCCCCAAATGAGCTGACTTTTCAAAAGTCACACAGGGAAGAAGCCCCAAAAGTAGGACTTGATTCCAGGTCTCTGGCTTAGCAGTTTGACTCTGATTTACCACTTGTTTCCTGAGGATCTCAGACTTGCTCTCTCAGGCTCCCTGGATTCGAGGAGAGATGGCTCTCAGCCCCAGTGCACGTGGGGAAGGAAGGCAGCTTTCAGCATCCGAGCAGGGCCAGGCATTTGAGCTCATGTGGTTCAAACCCCTGGTTCACAGTTATGAAAGCCCAGGTGCTGAGAGGGGCTTTGCTTATCTGGGGTCCCTAGAGAGACCTCAGCAGATCCAGTACTCCAGCTGTCCACACCTGGTGCTCAGTTCTCTACCCCATACCGCACAGCATCTCTGAAAAGTGAAGTTAATTCCCATAAAAAGCAGGCCACGAAAGAGTGTAGCAAGAGTCCAAGGGCAGAGAGTTAGGGCCAGTTGCTCAGAGCAAGAAAAGGTCAGATGATGTGGAACCATCCATATAGCCCTTGTTGGGAGGTACCAAACCCACTCGGGGTCAGCCTCCTTTCTTTCCTAGAGTCCACGACCACGGCTACCTTCCAGGAAGCCAGCACACCCACCTCCAAAGCCCACCCTGCCCCCTCCCAATGTAAACCCTTCCTGACCTAGCAGCTCACACAGGAAAGGCAGGGACTTTGGAGTCAGGCCGGGGTTCCCAGTCACTGTATTGGTCAAAGCAAGTCACAGAGCCAAACCCCGAGTCAGTGGGGCTGGAAAGGGAGGGAGTGAAACATTACGATAAACGATGCGATCTGCCACATCCACCTTGCAGGGTAGTTGAGAGGGAGGATGTGCTCATTCACTTACTCCATGTGTATTTATTAAATACTTGCCTGGCACTGCACTGGGTGCTGAGAGGCAGCAGCACATATAATAGGCACAAATCTCTGCCCGCATGGAGCTTACATTCTAGTGAATCCTTGATTTATGCACAGACATTTACTAGCTGTTCACCCTGTGGCAGGTTTGGACAGATCCTGAAGACAAAGATGTCCACGGCAGAATCCCTGTCCTCAGCAAGCTTATGGTCCACGGGGAACTGGACATACAGACGCCCAGTTACCACTCAGAAGGGGCAGGAGGCCAAAGGCAGGCATCAGCTCCAGAAAACACCTGGCAGAAAGCACACTCCCGCTCTGAGCCGCTGCCCCCCACTTGCCTCTCCCAGATCTCCTGCCCAGCTACAGGCCTGGCTTCCAAGGGCCTGGGCCAGCCAGCTTCCCAGAATGCTGGCAGCTCACAGCCGGTCCCTGCTGGGCACAGTGCGGAGGAATTAAGCGCAATTAGCGAACTAAGCCATCAGGAGGAAGAAGCACTCGCTCCCCCCTTCTGAGACTAACGGGGGTGACTGGAGAGGAGGTTCACACAGCCTGGGAACCTCAGTGACAGCAAATGACAGCAAACAGGCCCTCTGCCTGCAGAACTGAAAAGGCACTGCTTCCTTGGGGCGAACCGGAGGTCAGGGATCAGACAGCCCTCCCCAGAGATTGCTCCCATTTTCCTGAGTCTAGGGAGAAGGAGCAAATTCATTTAATGGTGTGGAGTGTCATTGTCAGGGCGGCAGGAGAACAGACTGATGGTCCTGCCCCAGACTAACGAGGTTAGGTTTAGCTTTTAGCGAATGTGGCCAGCATAATTCAGGGAACTCAGTTTGACCCATGGTCTACCCTCTCTCAGACAATGGCTCTGTGTCCTGCTCTGCTCTTTCTGGGTGTGCCAGAAACCTAGGGCTGACTCCCCATCTACCCCCAAGGGCTAATCAGTTCGTGGGCTCTGCTGGTTCCTCCCCCTAAGTCTTTCTGCCTCTCCCTGGATTGTTGCAACAGCCCCTTCAGGTCCTGGACTGAGTTCTGGAACCATCCACTCTTCACCCAGCAAAGAGGTTTTTCTAGAATTCACAGCTGATCATGACTGTCTCCTGCTAAAGACCCCCGACCCAGAGCCGTGTCCACCTCTCACATTTCAGTGACTATCGTGTCAGATGTCTTTGTCCTCAAATCACCTGTCTCCACCTGGCAAACACCTGCTTTGCCCTAAAATGCCAGCTTCAATCTCCCTTCCTCTGCTGAGGCTTGTCTCTTTTTCTAACCTGCCCTTTCACCAAATTAGTGGTGATCACTAATGCAATTTTGATACCAGAAATATACTCTATTCCTGTTTATGTATTACATGGATAGCTGTGCTTTAAACATAGTAAGATTTTTTTTTTCACACACACCCGCATCCCTGGGAAGAACCAATTTTCACCCCCGTGGAGATGCTGTTATCCCCACTGAGGTGTGTGCTGTGCACTAGAGCCTTCATATGACAAATTTTTGTAATCAGTCCCATCGGATTTTAGGGGAGAAAAACAACTCAGCAGGACAGAAATGTGTTTTGCATGGAGACGTCTCTTACAGGAAGCCTCCCATCCACCGTGAGCCAGAACTGAGTTTCCTCACATCGCTGCATTTGCTGTTGTCCTGACATTCGTGCCACCATCTTTGTGCATGGATTTCCCACATAGGTTTACAAGCTCCTTGAGGGAGGGGCCTGTGTCTACATTGTGTACTTCCCCTTGTCAGTGCCTGGTGCATAGTAGGAGCCTCACAGGTGGTTAAAGCAAGACAGAACGTGGTGGCTGTTTTGCCCCAGCCTGGAAATCCAGCACCACGTGCATTTGTGGGAAGTCACCCCCCCCCCGCGCCCCGCCGGTACAGCACACCCAGACATCATCAGCTCTCAATCAGGAACACCGAACAATTTCATTAAGGCAGTGGTTCCGTAACAGAAGCATGCCAGCACCAACTGACAAGCCCATAATAACATTTTAATGGCCTGAGTTCAATTCCCAATAAATTACTTAAGTTTCTGCAATAATAGAGTTGGCATTTTCATTAATACTCCTGATTAATTGTCTGTCCTAAAAAAAAAAAAACCATCCCCATTACAATCATGATCTCCCTCGTTTCTTGCAGAGAGAATCCCAGCAGTGTGAGGTTTTCCCCCAGATTAAAGTTGCAGGAAGGGCAAAACGAATTCTCTACCGCCTGGCACCCTACACAGCCGTGGGATCAGAGGAATGCCAGCTGAGTCTGGCACTTGAATCCAGATCTCACCATGTGCTGCTGGGGCCTTGAGCTACTTGAACTGCCTTGGTTTCTTTATCTGTCAAGTGGGGTGATAATAATACTTACCTCGTATGGGTGCTGTGAGGATTAATTGAATTGATGCAGGTTAAATCCTGTCTGGCACATAGTAAGCGCTTAATAAACAATGTCTATTCTTTATTTCATTTTGGTGGTGGTTCTACTATCTCTCCTCCAGAAAGCTCAGAGAGCTGTGTCACCTCAGAAGAGGCAGAACGGGGATGTGTGGGAGCAGGTTACTTTAGTAGTGGCAGCAGCCTTTGAAGAAATATAATTTCAGCCTTTGGAGTAGCAGAAATCTGCAAATTCGGATTCATATCCTGGCTCCACCAATGGCTGACTATGGGACCCTTTTCCCACCAAGCCTCCCCAAAAAGTGACGATGATATTTTGAGTTGCAAAACGTAGTTTTGAGAATTGGAGAACACGTGTGGAAGCACCTAGTGCTTATAACTGTTCTTTCATTTTTTTTTTTTTTGGTTTATTTATTTATTTTGAGAGAGAGAGAGAGCGAGCACATGCAGGGGAGGGGCAGAGGGAGAGGGAGAGAGAGGGAACCCCAAACAGACTCTGCATTGTCAAAAAGGATCTCAGGAACCATGAGATCATGACCTGAGCCGAAATCTAGAGTCAGACACTCAACCGACTTGAGCCACCCACGTGCCCGGAGATGACGCGTTTTAGCATGCCTTCTCTATATTTTAATGTCCCTTGACTTTTTCCAAAGCTGGTTTTGCTCATGACCAATTCCATAAGAGGTCTCCTACAAAGGGAACTCTGGATCCTATAAACGACATCCGCTCCTGGAAAGTCCCATTGCTCATGCACAGCAAAGGCTCTCCTGCGGGAAAGACTGGGTTAATTTCAGTAGCCCTGTTCCCTAAACTCAATGGAATTACCCATCTTTTTTTATGGCCCGCCAAAGGTTCTGCAGACAGACTCCAGGAAATGCAGGTCTTACCCACCCTCTGTGCAGGAAAGACAAAGACGAGCAAGTTAAAGCAATCGCATTTATTGTGCGCTTACTTTTCCTTTGAGGTGGAGGAGAAAGTAAATAAGACGAAGGAGAGAATTACAACCAGAGATGTGAAGCAGTTGTCCTATAGGGAATGTTCTGTTTGCCCAGGGAGAAGGTTTTCAGAATATAAAGCACCAGTTTTTCCCCCTAAACATCCCTGGGGAGAAAGGAAAGAGAGAGTGAAAGAAGGCCTCCAACGGACCACTGGAGATGGGAACATTTCTGTTGGTTTCATTTACATAAGTGTCCTTGGCAATTTGTCCCAATTTGTCTCATTACAAATGATGTAAACATCCGGCGCAATCATAGACAAAATGGGACAGTTTAAATGCTGCCTGATTAAAAACCCTGGGTTGGCTGCAATGACTTACATGTGTGTTAACGGTTTCCCTACAAGGACCTTGGTTGCAAAGTTCTGGAACCTTCAGGGAGGGTCCCCAGGCCTAGGGAATGTCCCCTGTGGCTGCAACTCTCCACATAGAGCCTAGTAAAGATACACAATCTTCTCTATATTTTTATGCCAAAAAAGGAAGGAAGGAAAGGAAAGGAAAGGAAAAGAAGGAAGGAAGGAAGGAAGGAAGGAAGGAAGGAAGGAAGGAAGAAAGGAGAGGGAGGGAAGAAGAAAAAGAAAACTGACATTTTCCCCTTTGCCATCTCATTGGTGGTCAGGGCAGTGTAACTGAAGGGACTGGAGAACTGAAATTCAAATCCTAGTAATGGTACTCCATTTATGTGTGTGACCTTAGACCAGTCACATCATTTGACTAAGCCTCAATTTCCTAGGCTGTCAAATGGGGATGACAATTTGACATCTGGGCTGCCTCACACTGTTGTTGAAACATCACCTAACCAGAAACTTCTTAAGGACAGAGACCCTGTCTTGTCCATCACTGTAGCCTTAGAACCTGAATGGTGCCTGGTACATAGTAGACGCTCAATAAATAGTTATTGAAGGGATGGATGATTGAATGAATGAGTGAGTGACTCTCTGGGCAAGAGATCTAATCTGAAAAGCGCCATACCAATGAGAAGGGGACCCTTTGATTGGTTAACGTTCTCCTCTCCCTTCCCAACAAATGTAATGCCGCCTTCTCGTTAAACCCTTCCCCAGTGCCTCAGCCAAAGTTGGCAGAGTCAGGCACCAGTGTGTGATCCAAGTTCGTAGCCTGCCTCCTGACTCAGGGCAAGTGATTGAACTCTCTGAGCCTTGGCTTACTCATCTGTAACCCAGGAAGAGTGAGCCCTGCCTCTTGCAGGGCATTCATTGAGGGGTCAGGGCCTAATGGGCCCAAACAGAGCCTTGCTGGGAGACTTTGGGCAGGAGGCATACCGGGAGGTCTGTTGGATCAGAGTTCTTGGCAGGCCCTGAGGAGCTCACAGTCAGACCCAGGGTGACACGGACTTGGACAAAGTGATTCCCATGTGTGAAGCTGGACTGAAGGTACTGGCAGTGTCCATCAGCATCCAGGACAGAAACACTAGGTTCCTGTGCTGTGTCAGCCCCAAACACCAGAGACAACCGAAAGCAGTTGAGAGAAGTCATGATCAGAACTCAGGCCTTCTGGCTTTTGCTGTTCTTGCCCCTTAATTAGTTGCTGTGTGACCTTAATAAAACCTCTTGCCCTCTCTGTGCCTTTACCTAACAGCCTGTAACAGGAATGATAGTTCATGGTGCCAGGGAAAACTAGAGGATTCTGCAAGTTCCTGCCACAGTTAACACTGGATTCTGAGCTAGGGATCTTCAGATCTAACTGTGCCGGCATCCCCCATCACAGACCTCCAGATGGGAGGAAGGGTGAAAGGTCTAAAGAAGGAGATGGAGGTAGGGAAGCAACAGAGCCGGAACCCCCTCAGCAGATGGCAGGAGCCGGGGCAAGTGACCCAAGGCCCTGACCCAGAGCCTACCCCTTGCTAACCTCAAGAATGTTATGAACTACAAACCTCTGAGTCTCAGTTTACTCATTTCAAAAACGGAAATAAAAACACATACTGTGCAGTGTGTTGTAAAAACAAACATAGGGCTTTGTTCATAGCACATGCCCAAAGAACATCATTCCATGTTCTTTCCCCCAGGAGCACTTTATGGTGGACATTGGGGTGTCTTCTCAACATCCATCCGCCCTTGCCTTGTGCTGTCCCAGCTGAGATGACATCACCCACCTCCAGCTCTGGAAGGGGGCTCCGATGGGTGTGCACCCAGCAGTTTAATCCCATTGGTTCCCTTGGCCTTAACCACTGGTGTAGGGAAGGTCCAAGACCTAACTGGTTCAATAAGATTTGAGCTCAGAAATCTAGTTTGTTGATTAGGAAGACAGAAGCATTCTCTGGAAGGAGTTTAGTGCAAAAATGAGGGCTGGGGCTATTACAGCCTTTTTACTACCTTGGAGGGACTCGCCATGAGTCCCTAATAGAACTAACGTGAGGATGAAGAAAGCATTACAGAAAATGATGCTGAGGGCTGATCGAACCATACCTGAAATCTGTATTTGGACACCTTAGATCCAGGAGCTAGTGAATGCCCTCTATTACTTAAACCAGATAAAGTTAAATTTGGGGAGAAATAAAACAAGAAGCATCTTAACTAATAAAAAACCTTCACGTACTCACCATGCCTGAACCCACCCCCGAGTCTACAGGGAGCTTGTCGCAATTTTCATAAACCCATTTAGATATGCAGATTCACCCACATTAATTGGCTTTCCAGGGAATGGTTTCTGCTCTTTCTTAAGTGGTCTGAAACTGAGAGCAGTACAGCGATTCTCCTCATGGACCCAGGAATCCTCTTGGCCAACAGCCTGTACACCCTGCTTCCTGGGACCTTGTGCTTCCGTCCCTAGCTGAGGGACTCTGCTGTAGGACAGAGGTGTCCATCTCCTAGATACACAGGAAACCAGTGGCAGGAAGCTGGGAGAAGCAAGATAGGGCCACAGACTCAGACCTGGAAAGGAGCTTCCACACTTCCCTCTGCTTCCTTGCCTTCCTGCTTCTGGCCCTGGCAGGAGGACGCCTGGCAAAGAGAGACCAGGAAAGGTCTTCGGACTTGGCTGGGGCTGTTGGCGACTTTCTCTGGGCCAACACGGGCTGTCTGCGACACTCTGTGACCCGGTGCGCTTACAGGC
This sequence comes from Herpailurus yagouaroundi, assembly GCF_014898765.1. Taxonomy (NCBI): domain Eukaryota; kingdom Metazoa; phylum Chordata; class Mammalia; order Carnivora; family Felidae; genus Herpailurus; species Herpailurus yagouaroundi. The sequence goes on from NW_024412377.1 coordinate 60,977,805, forward strand.
ATTGGGCTCCTGGGTGGAGGGCTCTTTGCCGGGCTTTTGTGGATAGATGGCCCTGTCAGCTCCCCTTGCCCCCCACTTCTGGCCCCCCTCGCCCCTGCTTGGCCCCTCTCGCCTGGCAGCAGCTGGGGTGCTCACACAGACCCTTCCAGCCTGCCCACCTTCCTCAGAGTGCCCCTGGCCACAGGAAGCTCCTAACCTTGCCTTACCAGATGGCAGGCGTGCAGCCTGCCCAGCCGGCCTCTCTCTTTAGGCTGCTTCCATGTGTCCCAGCCTCCTGAATTCTCCAGCGGGGGTTCAGCCTCCAGGCTCTATGTCCACAGACACTCCAGTCCCCAGGGACACCGGAAGCTCTCTCACGGGCTCTGTCACCACGCTTCAGGCCTGTATGTCCAACTCAGGGCTCCCCTTCACATGCACACTCTCATCTCTGGGAGGGGCTCTCCTCGCTGCCCACTACTGAGCTGTGGCCTGGGGAGCACCCCTGCCTGGAGGGGAAGGAGAAAGTCCAAAGCACTCTCTACCGCTGCAAAGCTCCTTCTATCCGCTTGGGAATGCCTGGCCTTTGCTTGTGTATCTGGGAGGGAGATGGTCACAAAACCCATCCCACTTTCTCTCAGCAAGTCTAACGTGCATCCAACAAGCTCAGTTCTATTTATGTATACAGAGCTGCTTCCCAGCCATTGTCCCGGATTTTAAGCTTTCGCCAGAATCCTGGACAGCAGGAGGTCTCGTTCCGCCTTCTGTCACAGTGATTTCAGGGAGGGCAAAGCATTCGAAATACCTACTGCGCAGGAGCCGAGGTGGGAGGGGAACTGGGCCGCACTGCTAGGAGGCCGCCTGGAGCCCCGGAGCCACGGCCAGGCTGCAAGCATCCAGACCATGCAGACAGACCTTGGAGGGTGAAGCAAAGTCCCCCCACCCCTCCCCACCATGGGAACCGCCTCTCTGGATGGAACAGAACAAGAGGCCCCAAGTGTAGTGCATGCTGGGGTAAATGGCACGGGGTAAGGTCAGAGAGGAGGCTGGCCTAGGCCTGTAGGGTCTTGCAGTGCATGGGAAGGAGTTTGGGTGTCCCTGGAAAGTTTGAAACCGAGGGGAGGTGTGGCCACTTGAAGCTGTTGTGGAGAATGGACTGTGTGAGTGCTGGTGCTATGCTCAGCATATTAAAGCCTTTACTTCCTTTAATCTTTAGAATAACCCTGTCAGCTAGGTCTGAGCACCTGTACTCAGGAAATAGGGAAACTGGGGCTCAGGAATGCCACTTGCTCTCACACCACCCTGAGGAGGTGTCACTTCCCCAGCCTATGAGCCTGGAAACCCACCAAGGAGGAGTGGATGCTGCTGGGAGGGAGGCTCTATCAGCCCCACGTCCAGTTAACTGTGGTAGGATGGGGGCAGGACACTCACACAGGGAAGGGCAAGCCTGGGAAGGGGTTGCTGCTGCTGTCCCTGACTCTGTGGGCCCAAGGAATGTTCCCCTGGGCCTCCCTGCCCTCCTGGTGCCCAGACCGGGGTCAGAAGCTGGACTCAACAGGGCTGCGGCCCAAGAAGCCTGGGTGGCACATTGCAGGGGGGTTGTTACACAAGATGCATGTAGTGACATTTAGCTTTTGAGGGTTGGGTTTACGATGGCTACTTCAGCCTTCAAAAACACTTCCTTGGTTTGAGAAATTCTTCCATTTTTGTGTTCAGTGGGAGACAGGGTCGGCTTCCCAACTGAGAAGCCTGGAAGGCCAGATACTCACTTTCCCAGACTCCCTTGCAGCTAGCACGTGAGCCCATGTTCATGGCCCAGGGAACTTGGGAACCAGAGACAGAGCCGCAGGTGACTTAACCAGGAAGAAGGTAACTGGTGGCCGTAGCAGGAGCTGCGGCCTGTGTCCTCCCAGGGAGCTATTGTGGACTGTGGCCCCGGCTGTGCCCTGACTTTGGTTTGTGTGTGTGTATACATGTGGATTTCACAGGGAAGACAGGAATGGGAACGGTTCTCCAGCATTTTCCCATAGCTCACTCACCATTTGTTCAGCGGCTCTCAAAGAATGCTACTGTGACAGAGCTGTTAATGGCCCTGAACAACATAAGAAAAAATTATTTTATAATGAAGAGAGAATATGTGTATCTGCAGGCCTGGTTCTCTGGCCTTCTGGATCATTAATCCCCCTTCGTCTTCAGCAGCCTGAGGCCCAGGCTGAGATCACTTGCCCCACCTGGGATGGAACCCTCATGGGGCAGCCCACAAGGTCACATTCCTCCTGAACTGGGAGGTCCCTTGGTTCTTGAGCCCCTATAAGCAGATTTCCTCTGCCAGTAGCAAATCTCCTGCGTTCCTCCATCAGAATGAGCATCAGATTGTCTGACCCACACCGGTTTAGGATGAGAATGTTCCAGATTGCCACTGCCTATGCCCGAAAAGTTGGCATTGCTTCACACGACGACAAGCTGTGCTGGGAAGGGGCTGAGGTCACTGCAAGTCCCAGAAAGGCGACAAAGCTCCAGGTCCCCCTGCCACTGCCCAAGGGCCTGGGTGACACCGTGGGCAAGCTCAAGGGCCTCAAGCAGCCATCTGCCAAAGCCTACAGTACCTTGGTTTGACTTGAAGACTTAGGGGGTCTGTTTTGAATCAGCCTGTGGTGTTTAGCACCCCCTGGGTGACACACAAGAAGTCTGAGGCTTGCCCAAGGGGGAAGCTCCCTGCCTGCCCCCTGCCCTCTCAGCTCCACTAAGCACAGAGGCCCAGGCTGGAGAGTTGTTCATGCTTTGAGGGATGGGGCTGGAGAGGAGAAGGACTTGGAGGCTCCCCCTTGACTCCAGAGCAGAGGAGAAGTCTCAGCAGCATGGGAATGCCAGACGGCCTCTCTCTCCAGTAAATGTAAGAGCTTTTCACTAAAAAGTCTCCATCCCAGATGCCACGCCTGATCTAATCTCACAGGTGTTGAGGGTTCTGGCCTGGCCCACCCTTCCTTCCTCTCCCCACTTGCAGAGAAGCGTGTGGGGATTTTCTGCCTTTGAGACCACCTCTACCACAGAGATGGCGTTAGGAAATGAAAATGCAGCCCAGAGGGTCTCTGTGGTGGCATTTGCCCCACTGGAGGAAGTATTGGGCCCAGTGACTTCCCAGGCAGCCTGTTAGTCACACCCTCTGGCCAGCCACCCCCCTCACCCTCCTCTCAAACACACACACTGCCTCCTTCATCACTGAAAGGTCAGACAAACCATCCTGGAGGGCCACTGTGAGGTTGACTCCCCTTATATAAGCCATGGCATTCCATCCGCATAACAGCACCTTCACAAAATATCCCCATTCTTACAAGTGGGGCAACTGAGGCTCAAGGAGGTGGAGATTCTCAAAATTGCATAAGAATAGGCATTAGAGCAAGAATTTCAACTGCAGCCATTCTGACTCCAAAGGTTTTGGTGTTTTTTTTTTCCCCCTCGGTTATAATCCCTCCCCCGCCCCGAGACCCTATGAGGAAACTGCTAGGAATACAGTCTGGGGAAAATAATAAAATATGTAGTAAAGAAGGAGGCACTTATTTCCTCATAAGTGTCATAAAAAGCAACATGGGGTATATTCCACGCCCAGGATCTGAGAACTAAAGCCATGATTTAATACTCTCACTCCAGGCCTGGTTGTCCCACTAAGACGCCCATCATTACATGCATATTTACACACACACACACACGTTGCTACAGTGTATACATTTCTGGGAACGGAGTTTCTCTTACAGGGGAGTTCAAGGTTAATTTGCAGGATTCATGTTTGGCGTGCAGTGCAGGTTTGGCCCCCAGCCCCCAGTGGGGAGAAAATCTGCCCTTGACCACCCCTCCCCTCCCTCCAGGCCTGCAGCCTGGCGCTGGGAACAGCTCTGGATTGGAGCCCACCCAGTGCTTCCACAGGCTCCCCCTCATACCCAGTCTCAAGGAACACTTCCATCCATCATGCCCCCGGGCCGACTCCAGAATGCAAAATCATTTCATCCCTCCTCCCCTCCCCTCCCACCTCCCGCATCTATGGATTTGCTGTTCAGAAAACATCTGTTCCCTCCTTCACCCCTGACATATGCATCGATCTCATGCTAGCCTAGCTGCTTAAACTCCCTGCCTGGGAAACAGACACTCATTCCTGACCCTGCACAGGTCTGGGAGCTCAGAGTGACAGAGTGCAGGCAGGCCTGGAGAGTCTGACCCGGGGAGTCACGGGGTTGGGGGGAGCACTTGTCCATGCAGGGACCTCCTGGCTGGGATCCTAGGTCAGGGCCAGAAGAAAAGAGGTAGATCAGATGGGTGAGTCGGAAACTCTTGATAGGCTAAGGAGCTGCTCTCTGGGAACGTGTCCTACCTACCCTTAGAGGAGGCCTAGACAGCCAACCCCCTCCCCCCACCCCACCACCTCAGTTGGAGACCCATCTCCCTGCAGGGGAAGTGATGAGAGGTCTCAGGCAGCCAAGGGGAGGCCCTGCACAGCTGCAAAGCCACTACAGCCCAGAGGTGGTAGTTGGGATATCTGGGTCCCACCGCACTCTCCCTCTGTCACTCCAGCCACCCTGGCCTCCTCGCCATTGCCCAACTGTGTCTGACTCAACCCCTCTTCGGGCCTTGGCTGGCCCTCCCCCTGCAGGACTGTTCCAGCATTCAGGGCTGCCACCTCCATTCCCCCACCCCACGCCGCCCCACCGTATCCCCAGCACAGTCACACCCACGGGAGGCACCAAATGCACACCCAAACATATTTGCAAAATGAATGAAACTGGAACCTGAGAAAAGAAAGCCACACAGTTTCTGTTCCCTCTTCTTTGAACAGGGGCAGTCTGGGAGATGATGGCTGTGGAACTGCCTTGTACAGGAGAGGCACCTCCTGTCTGTAGCTCACTGGACACATAGTTGCCTCCTCTAGGAAAGGGGCATAATGATTCCTACCTCCCAGGGCAGCTGTGAGGATGAAGGCAAAGATTGTCTGTGAGAGCATGAGCACTGTGCCTGGTACATAGTAGGTGCTCAGGAAACACGGAGCATGTTGCTGCTGTCTACAAGCATGGCCCCAGGACCCAGGCATGGGCTTCAGGAATCAAGGGCAAGTCTGAGCCTCCTTGATTAGTCTCTGCCATTCTCCATATCAAAGGCTTTTCAAAAGCAGCTGGAGACCCAAAGAGGAACTTTCCCAGATGGAATTTTTTAAAAAACAACAACACAGAATTATCTCCTTGCACAGAAGGAGATCTGTGTTCCCTAGCACGGAGCCTCCAGTCCCCAGACTCCTGATTTATTTATTTTTCCTGATTCATGAAGAGCAGAAGAAAAGGCTTTAACCTCCTGCGGTTAGCCAGCAAGGCCACGGAACCGGGAGGTATCCCAGCGCCACCACTGACCAGTTGGGGGCCAGGGTCAGGCCCGCCGGCCCATAGCTCAAGTCCCAACAAGGGAGAGGGCGGTGTTGCACAGCGCCTACGCACACAGCTCCATGATGGCAGCCACCTCGGTGGCAGCAGTGGGCCAGCTGGTCACACCCACGACCTCGCATTCCAGGGTGTGCCTCTCCTTCACACTCAGTTCTGAGCCCTCCCCTGCAGCAGAGGCCCTTCGTCCCTTTTCTTCTGTCCTTCTGCCCATTTCCCAGCCCAGACTCACCTGCATCTAGGGAGGCTTAAAGTGATTACAGGAAGAAAATACCCCAGAGTGACAGTGCATGGAAGAGACTCAGAAAACACTAGAAAAACCCCGAAATCAGGCCCTGTCCAACCAAAGCCACCTGGATGGCCGAATCATTAATTCTGCTGTAATTAGGATTCTGTCCTCCAATCCTGTATCTCTTTCCGACACCAGAGGTCCCTCCTAGGCTTCAGCCCACCCCCTAGTGTTTCCTTGCAAGGCTTTGGAGAATGCTTTGCAGACAAACTACCCATCGCTCTCTGCACCTGACCTCCCTTGGTGTAGGCTGCAGAGAGCTCTGCCTCTCAACCCTCTGGGCGCCCCCCCCCCCCCCATTCCCGTGCAGGCCCCAAAGGCAGGGAGGTCAGGAGAAAGAACACAGTTCTTCTGCCTCACCTCTGGCCAGGGCCCGTAGGCTCTCTGGGCTCAGCTGGCACATCCTTATCATCAGGGATGTGAGCAATGAGTAAATGGAAGGAGGTGGCCACACAAACAAGTGTCATTTCTCTTGAAATGTGAAATGATTTCTGAACGGTGATAACCCAAGGATGGACCAGATTTGCCTCTTCCCCAGGCCATTCTCTGCTCAGTGAATTGGGGGGAGGGGGGAACACATTTGACACAGCGGAAGAACCTTTCGAGTCAAATGGGCCCAGGCTGGACTCCCAGGACGGCACTTACCAGCTGCGTAACCTCAGGCAAACAACCTGGCCTCTCTAAACTTTAGTTTCCACATCCAAAAAGTCTATAAATGGGAACAGAGCTACGGCAAGGATTCGTAGGACAGCTGGGGAAAAGCACTGAGCACAGCAGCTAGCACCCAGCAGGCCCTCCTCAGTGTTCCTTGGTGTGGGCTGCTATGGGACGGGGTGGGAGGACTTGAGCTTAGACTGAACCTGGAAGAGGCCATTCCTCTACCGCCTCCATGGGGATGAGTTGTGAATTCCCACCTCAAGGAGGAGCCATCCTCACTGTGAGGTCAGAAAAAGCATATCCTTCTTTCAAGGGGAGGTCGCTGGGAGGTGGGGGGAAATGGGAGGGATCAGGCCACCAGCCTTCCCTGGGCAGATTTCTCAGCTTCTCTGACTCCTACAAGAGGGGAGCAGAGGAAGCCGGAAGCTTGGAGCGGTGTGGGGCTCCACCTGGTGTTCAAAGTGAGCAATACAAGGCTAAGTGGGAGTCTGTGCTGAGTGGTACCGGGAACCAGGCGTAATTGATGGAGGCGGGTACCCTGAGCGCGATGCCCAGGGAAGTGTATGCCCTACTGAATATGTAGGCAACAAACAGGATAAGAAACATAGGTAGGGCAGCTAGCGTTGGATAAAATAAAGAGCAAAAAAAAAAAAATTAAGAAACAAATTCAAATTTCAGCTAGGTCGTGATCGGGGGAGTCTGACTGACAATGACTTTGGGTACCACCTGAAGGATGCCAGGGCCTAATGTGCAGGTGTCTGGGAGGGGAGCTCTTCAGACAGAATGAACAGCCAGTGCAGGGCCAGGAGTGTGCCAGGGTCAGAGGGGAACCGGGAGGAAAGCAGAGCAATGCAGCCAGGGACGTAACAAGAGGACAAAAGTGTGTCACCTACAGTGTCTTCGTAAGGGCTATGGCTTTTACTCGGCATGAGAAAAGGAGCCAGCACAGGGTTTGAACCACAAGAGAGACAAGATCTGACTGCATTGCAATAGAGTCCTTCTGGCTGCTGTGCCGGGTTGTCCGGTCCCAGGCAGAAGCGGGAGCACTGGCAGGTGATGGTGGGTCCAGCCGGGGAATAACAGTGAAGGTGGGGACGGGGCTGGGACTCTGGATGTATTTTGAATACAGAGCCACTGGGCTTGCTGACAGACTGAATGTGGGCATGAGACGGAGACAGAAGTCCAAGGTGACTACAGGGTTTTGGCCTGAGCAAAGGGCAGAGGAGAATGCTGGTAGAGGAGCCCACTGGGAGGAAATTTCAGGAGCTTAGGTTTGGACATGATACGTGTGAGACGCCTATTAGACATCCAAGGGGAAAGGTCAGGGAGTGAGGTGCTTCCCAAGCTTCACAATGGCAGGTCTTCTAGAGAGTTTGTTAGCCAGATGCTGGACACTCTCCTGGCCTTCCCCTACCCGAGGTGCTGGTTCACTAGGTCTGAGCCAGGGCCCAAGATGCTGCATTTCTAACAAGTTCCCAAGTGGTGCCCAATGCTGCCAGACTGCAGACCACTCCGAGTAGCGCTGAAGTAGGTGACTAGGTATGTGACTCTGATGTTCTGGAAAGAGACCTTAGCAGGAGATAGAATTTTGGAGTCTTTGGTGCATAAACACCATGATACTGGAGGATGTCACCAAGGGATGTGTGTGTCAAGGGAGAAGAAAAAAGGGTTGAGTCCGGAGCCCTGGCCCTGCAGGGGTAAGAGACTGGGAGAGGAGGAAGGATCAGCTTTGGAGACTGGGATGGAAACACCAGGGAAATGCGAGGAAAACCAGGCAGATGTGATGCTCTGGGGGCCAAGGAGAAAGGGCTTCAGAAAGGAGGGGTGATCGGTGGTGTCCAGCATCACTAATTCAGATGCATTGAGTTAGTCATCGCTTCTCGGCCTTTGGCTAAGATCAAGCGTGCGGATGCATTGAGTCATATGGCCTCATAGTTAAATATAACTTATTTTGATTTTGTGATTCTTTTGTATTGAAAAATAAAGGATATATATTATATTATATATTACATATATTCTCTACATAATACGTTATAATTATACATTACAACTATATAGTACAGTTATGTCACATGTTATAATTATATATTTTATATAACCTACATTACATATTATAGATCTCCTTTTATTTTATATATCTTATATCATCAATGTAAATATATATGTATTACATAATATATAACATATATTATTTAAACAATATAGAGCTATGTTAAATATATTTGTATTAAATAATATATATTATTTAAATAATATAGAGATGTTAAAAATTAATATGAATAAATATAATAACAGATAAACTATAAATTAACACTAAAATATAATATCTATATATATGTTTGGGGTTTTTTTGTTTTTGTTTTAACGTTTATTTATTGTTGAGAGAGACAGAGAGACAGAGTGCAAGCAGGGGAGAGGAGCAGAGAGAGAGGGAGACACAGAATCCGAAGCAGGTTCCAGGCTCTGGGCTGTCAGAGCCTGATGTGGGGCTCGAACTCATGAACTGTGAGATCATGACCTGAGCCGAAGTCGGACGCGTAACCGACTGAGCCACCCAGGTGCCCTTTATATATATATGTTTTAAGAGAAGCTTAATATCTCATAGCCTTCCCAGACATCACTGTTAGGAATTGTAGCTCTAGTCCAGCAATCATAAGCCATGGACCAGGCTATCAGGAGGCCTGCTTGGAAGTCCAGTCCTGTAAGTACTGTGCTGTGTGGCCATGAGCAAGTCACTTTACTTCTCTGGGCTTCTTTTTCCTCCATATATAAATGGGGCAGGAAGACTGAAAATAGATGTCTCAGGAGTCCCTTTCAGCTCTTTGACATCTTACGTATCACCTCTTCAGAGGCTTCACGGAACCCCTGGACAAGGTAGTCTCCCACCCAAGTCAGCAGGGTCTTCATAGAACCATCACAGTCTGGGGGTGCCTCAGTGGCTCAGTTGGTTAAGTATCCAGCTTTAGCTCAGGTCACGATCTCATGGTTCATGAGCTCAAGCCCCACATCAGGCTCTCTGCTGTCAGCGCAGAGCCTGCTTTAGATCCTCTGTCCCCCTCTCTCTCTTCCCCTCCCTTGCTTATGCTCTTTTTCTCTCTCAAAAATAAATAAATGTTAAAAAAATTAAAAAAAAAAAAAAAGAAAGAACCATTGCAGTCTGAAACCATCTGTGCATGTGGCTGTTTACGCCCCTGCCTCTGATTCCCCCCACTGTAAGCTCCACGGGGCAAGCCCAGTTTCTCTCTCGTTCGGAATTTTGTCTCCAGCCAAGCAAGTTTCTTTGCAAGGATCTTTTTATCAGTTCTGAGGGGAAATCAGGAGCTTCTGGGGGGGGGGGGCGGTTTAAGAAGACATCTGGGCATTAATTTACAGAATTTATAAAATGATCTGACTTCAACTTATAGATGGATCACTGAGCTGCAGTGAGAACAGACTGAGGGAGGCCCAGAGACCAGTGACGAGAGGCCACTGCAGTTGCCGAGCGGAGGGTGCCTGTACCTGGGCCGTGGGTGGTCAGGGGTGGAGGTGGAGGTGGTGAGAAGTAGCCAGCGTCTGGGTGTGCAGGGTACACCGACGGACTGGGTGGGGGTGCAGTAGACAAATATCGAGGAAGTCCCAGGAGTTATGTCTAAGAAGCAGGGAGGAGTCACCCTTGAATGCCACGGGAAGACATAGGGCTGGCACGTTGGAGGGAAAATCTCAGGAGTCCTGTTTTATTAAGTCTGAGGGTTCCGTTAGACACGAAAGGGAAATGTGAACAAAGCAGCTGGAAATGAGGGTCTGGAATTCAGGCACGGTGGAGACCAAGTGTGGACTCTCAGGCAGGGCACAGAGCTGGCTTCCAGCTGAGCTCACTGGGCAGTGAGCATCCAGAGAGGTGTGTGAGGAGACCCGAGCCCTGAGGGCCTGCTCGTCTCCCTGGGGAGACTGCACGGATGCACAGGGACATTGGGGGCCGCAGGCAAACAGGCCAGCTGCTCGCAGGCCCAAGCTGTGACCACAGGGGGACTGAGTGGAGAGGCCCAAGGCCTTGGAGCCCGAGGAACTCTCCCGGGCCTGCCCCTCTGCACCAGTGGCTTTGATTCATCCCGAAGGAGAATATCAACTGAGCACCTTCTGCACGCAGAGACCTCATCAATGGCTCAACCATGTGACACGGTCACACTCCCTGATCCCAGCAATCTGAACATGCATTTTCCATCCTGGGTTTATCTCTGTTTAATAGGGGAGGAAATGGCGTGCCAACAAGGTGGACAGGTCCCCCACGATCGCACAGTAAAAGCCAGGGTTCAAACAAGAACAGCCTCCAGCTTTTAGGGGCATGAGGCAAGGCGGAAAGTGAGCACCCCCTGTAAATGATTTCTGCATACCGAGTGCCTTACCCAGAGTACTGGCCACCCTATGAGGTAGGTCCCATAAGTCTCACTTCACAAATGGATAAACGGAGGTTTAGAGACGTGAAGTGCAATGACCTGCCCGAGGTCACGACTTGTGAGTGGCAGAGCCAGGCCCACAAACTCTGTCTGAATCCAGAGTCCACTTCTGTGTCTGCGGGGAAGGGGCGAGGGGAGCGGTGCCCTCACACCCCAGTGCCCCAGCACCTCCAATCCATGCGTACCACCAACAGAATAATGGGTAGGACCCACTGAATGAAAACATGAATACCTTCAAAGCATACGGTAAATCAGCAACATTTAAAAATTAGCTTTCTTTTTATGACAACAACATCTACGTATATTAGAATAAGGGTATATACATGTATCTCAGGCGTATTCTGCATATGTGTACTTAGTGAGAATATGGATTCATCTGTCCTTTCCAGATACTCCCCAGCACCCTCAGAGACCTACTAGCCAGGAACCACTGGCCCAGCCCTCCCTCTCCTACCCCTATTCTCCTCTTCTCAGACCCTAAATGTCTGGCAGGGCTTCTCGTTGGGAAACTACCACCCCCACCTCTCTGGTCTGGATTCTTGCAGGAGCCTCATCACTGGCCTCCCCACTGCTGCCATTGTCCCTTACTGTTGTGTACAGTCCATCTTGCAGCCAGTAGACAAAGGGATAGTCTACAAAATGTCAGACCAGACGTCTTTTCTGCTCAGAACCCCTCCAGTGCTTTCCAACCCACCCAAAGTAAAGGCTCTACGAGATCCTAACCTCCCTCCCCCACCCACCCCAGCTCCTCTACCCCCTCCCTCCACCCACCACTCACTCTGCTCCAGCCACAAGGAGCAGCCTTGCTGTTCCATAAACATGGCGCCCACATTTCTATCTCAGGGCCTTTGTTCATGCCGTGCCCTCTGCCTGGAGTGCTCTTTCCCTAAAGGTCCCTTTAGGGAGACTTCCCTGATCCCCTATTTCAGATAACAACACCCCCTCCCCTGCCCTGGTTCTCTATTTCTCCCTGGTATTTTCATTTATCATACTATATATCATACTTGTTTACATGTTGATTTCCTATCTCCCTTAAATGAGGAAAGGTTGATTGTCTGTTTTGTTCACCGCTGATTGGAACGGTGGTGGGCCCAGAAAAGGTGTTCAGCACATATTTGCTGAATAAATGAATGTCGAATAAAGTGGTGCAGGGACCCCAGAAGAAAGATTTGTCTGTTCTCTACCCTCTCCGTTCAGCTCAAAGCGGGAAGGGAGAGGTGTTCAAAGGATGAAGGAGAGTGGCTCCTGGCAGTGGAGGAAGTGTTCAGAGATCTCCAAGATGTAGACTGTAGGCCAGAATTGAGGTGACAGCAGCAGGGCCCAGATGCTCCCAGGTGTAGAGCCGGCATTTCACAGGACAGCACCACCTGTTACCCTGGCCCTTGCTCGTAGCCTCATTCACAGCTGTCTGCCCTGTGGCCATCTGCTAAGTGTGTTTTGGACAGAAATCACATTTGCTCCACGGCTTTGCTCTTTCCCCCATGCCAGGCCTGTGCTCGCACGCTCCTGCACCAGCTCACGGGTGCCTGTGCCATCGCCTCTCCGTGGCCTGCAGCACCCCCGGTTCCCAATGGGAACAGAGGGCCCGGAGGAGAGGCAGTACCTTGCGGAGGTTGCACACCTAGTGTCTGAGACTGGAATGCAGACAAAGCCCTTAGCCTAAGATCTCGGCAGCTGTGGAATGCATACCATCTCACCACTCTGAATGGCCCTTCCTGAAAAGGAAAGTGACAATTATATTCTGGAGGCAGGCCTGTCACTTAAAGGCCATAGGGAGGTTGCCCCAGCTCCTCCAGCAGACCTTCCTCCTCTGCTCCTCCTGACCCCTAACTCACTCCAGGCCAACTGAGTCCTCTTCCCTTGCATCCTGGTTCGGGCGCCCAGAGCAACCCTGTGGGTAGTTCCTGCGGGCGGCCAGGTACATATAAAGCAGTCTCTTCCTTCAGCTCCTGACAGGTCGTGTGGCCATCCCCCACACAACAGCGACAGGGCAGCGGGAGCAGTGGCCCCAGAGGAAACCTCAGGAGGACCCTCTCACCTGCGTCTGGAGCTAGAGGTCCGCCAATCCCAGATGTGCCCAGCAGAGGGCAGCAGCATCCTGGGGAAGGCCCAGAGCCAGGCTGCAGGGAGGAGAGCCCTGGTGTATCCGCGTTGGGGGAGGAAGAGAGACAGAATTGGAGGGTAAGCAAGGTTTCTGTAGGGCCAAACACCCTGCTTCACCTGCAGCAGGCTACCTTTTATTTCTTCACGAGGTGCCACATGAGATTTTGCTTGACCAAATCCTCTCCAGCTGCTCCTACCACAACTGATTAATAATAATAATAATAAACTGAAAGCCCTCTAAAGTACCTTATAGTTTCCTTCCAGACGGACAGTTCAGTTTGTAGTTCAACAACACAAAAATATCCCATACAAAACACCTATCGGTTGGATAGTTCAGGAAAGCAAACACACCTCTGGAAGTCGGTGGTTGGGGGCTAGGCCCTGGAGCCAGACTTCCCGGGCTTGAATTCTGCCTCCAACACTAACTGTGTGGTCTTTATTACTCCGCCACCCTAAACTCACTTTTATATTCTGTAAAGTGGAAATCGTAACGGAGCCAGACTCAGGATTGTGCGCTGTGAGGCGTGGCTGAGTTTAACACAGGTGGGCACATAGTGCCCACACTCGTGTAACTGCACAACCGCCTGTGATTGCAGTGATAACTTCCTTCACGTGTGCCTTGGTCTGCTGTCACCTGTGGAACCTTCCTCTCTTCCTCTCTCCCCACCCCCAAGCCTTTCTAATTTGAGAGTCATGCTGGTTCCACCTGGTGTACATATGTTCACAGGTCAGATTCCCGTCTCTCTCCCTCAGTGATTCAGTTGGATGGGGTTCATCTGCGTGTGATCAAACTCCCAAATAGCATTGTGTTAGACCATGAAGAGGCTTATTTCTCTCACACATAAAAGATGGCAAGAGATGGTTGGTACAGAGCTGATATGGCAGCTTCAAGGAATCCTGAGGAATTCAGGCTCCTTCTATCTACCTGTTCTGCCAAGACCAGTCTATGGCTGCTCCTTCGTGCTCCAAGATGGCTGCTTGAGCACTCGCCATTGGTTCCATAGATGGTGGTGGCCTGGTCTAATATGGTGGCAGTGGATTCCGGAGAGCTTTAGAGAGTAGAACCAACAGAACTTGGTGATGAATTCACTGTGGAAATGAGGACCAGGGAGGTTCAAAGGGTGACTTGTGAGTGGCTGATGTGAGGCCAGATTAGATATTGTTCCCATCTCCTGAGACAAAGACAGTGACCCACTGGCCAGAAAGTGGTGGGCTCTAGAGGGTCACGATCTGCATCAGCATATCAACACCATGAGGAAGCATGAAGGGCAGAAACCTGTCTAACCCAACCTGGTGCTAGAAAACCATTAGCAGGCTGTGAAAAAGTCAATTAAATCTAGGTGAACTTGAGCCCAGAGCTGCCGTCTTGAATTTCAGGTGAACATTTACCTTATTGTTTGTGCTATGTGCCCCTGGATGGTGGTGCTCCCAAACTTGAGGTCAGTATTCAAAGCTGGGTTAAAATTAATCTTGTTAAGGGAAAGTTGATAGTGAAAGTGTTTAGCACTTCAAGCTTTTGACAATAAAAGAGTGTTCTTTACTCCACATACACACCAAGGATATCAACTCAATCAGAAATGGAGCATAACCTGAGGGGATAAACCATGTTTACTAAAATTTCCTCATGTGTGTTAGTCATGTTTATATATATTTGAGGAGAAGACTTGGTATTTATAACTCTCAGCCCTATCTTGCCATTGCCTGAGACCCCAACACACCTCATGGTCTGGAGAACTATGGAGCTTGGGAATATCCTACAAGGAAAACACAATAAAAAGGTAGCTTGACATGGGATGAACAGAAGGGACTCTTTGCTTCCTTTGGACACACAGGAAACAGGCAGGGGGAGTGTCATCTTTAAAGGAGAATCTGAACTCCACCCCACAGTAGCAGATTCCTTTTGGCTTGCAGTTGTGAAGAGGGTAAAGCATTCAGTGAACCACAAAGACTCTGGTTGTGAAATAAAAAGAGTATCTCTTGGCCCTATTGTTCATTTCCCCGAGGAAAAGATACACCCAGAGGCATTACTCACCTCTCAGCCCAGAAGGCAAATCCCTGATTGCCTCCAGAAGTGCAGTCGTGTTCATCACAGCCTCCCCATCACGCTGGATTCTGGGGAAGAGCCTCTTTCCAGCCCCCACCTCTATGTGTGGTCACATTTCTCTCAAGCTGTTGACTTGGTCAAGGTCAAGATATCAAGAGAAGAGTGCGGGTTACCCCAATGGCTCTGCCCTGCTAGGGTGGCCCTTTCAGAGCCAGCTCTCCTTTGGTGCAAGGGGCTGCAGTTGCCCAGTCCTGGAGGCCATGCCGGTCCCCAGGGAAGGTGTCTGTCATCCCCATCTGTGTTCTTTCTTACAGGTAAGTCAGGCTCGAGCGGCCGGGAGGGCGTTGTGATGACACAGTTGGCAGTTTGGGAGCAAAAGCGGCCACAGTAAGACATGATTGATTGATTCATTGCATCTCAGTTCTCAGCTGGGGTAGCCTTCAGTGTGCAGACCTCTCCTGTCCCAAGGGAGACGTCTCTGGGTCTGGAAAAGAGGATGCCAGACTTCGGGGTCCCACTGAGGGCCCTCAGCCTTGACTGCTTAGCCTTGATTGGGGGTGACAGAGGTGACGGTGGCTTTCAGGTACCGTCGGGCCAGGATCTGGCCCAGTTGTCTGTGCATGCGGCTTGCACTGGGCTGCTTGCTTCAAGGGGGGCATCTCCCTGTGACCTAAGACATCGGCTCTGAAGAGCTTCCTCTGGCAGCTTCAAACGGCTGAGATCTACTGGCATGGAACGGAGGGGTGCAGGGAGCTCTCTGGGATCTCGTCAGTCCCGCGTGGATGCTCCAGAAGACCCTCGTCCTTGGTGGCATGCAGCCTCGGCCATTTTTCCAAACTCACGGCATCCCACGAGACATGTCACCCACCCCCGGTTCTATGTCTCTTCCCATCACTGTCTCTCACCCATCACCTCACATCAAGGTTCTAGCCCATGGGAAAGAGTTCTATACTCCAGTAACCTGTGTGTGTGTGAGAAGGTTGGATTGTAAGGTCTCCATAGGGCCAGGTTTCTGAAGCGACAATTGATTTATGGCACCTAAACGTCAATGGCTCATGGAGGCACCTGTGAGGGCAGCACAGGGAGCATGTGTCTGTGTGTGTAGCCCCAGGAGCTGGGAGCTACTCTTCCTCCTGACCCTCTTTACCTTCTCTGTGGTTTCAGGACCCTATTGTGGACAGGGTCATCTGGACAGGACATTCTCTCGCCTGGAAAGACGTTCAGGACATTCTCCCCCAAGTGCTATGCAAATTATTTTCCTCTGGAGTTTAAGGGAATAGGATATGGCAGGGATATACAAATTACTGTCCCCAGGGTGCTTTAAGAATAGGTGCTAAAGGGCTTGCAAATGATTTTTCCTGAGGTGCTTTGGGGCGGCTGCTCCCGGACCCTGTATCCATGGGAATATGGGATGAAGGGACAGAGAACTGCCTTCATACCCCCAGCTTTAAGAAAGTGAGTCTGAGGCAGGAAATGCAGGGTTTGGCACGAGGCTGCCCTCTCTGACAAGTGAAATGTCCCTGAGATCGGGGACATCCACGGGTCTCTCCCCAGGACATACCCCATGCCCGTACCCCCTCATCCCAGACCCTGGATCCTCCTGTGGCTGGGGTGGGGGAGTCCTGCTCCCCTGGGCTGCAGCCTGGTCTTGGGCCCCCAAAGCAACATCATTTCTTGGGGATGTTTTAGCCTTCCAATTGGTTTTGTTTTCCCAAAATCAAATTGATGAAATGTTGCTGCTCATCAACCATTCCATTCTCCCCAGCACAGAATCCTTCTGGCATAAATGAGGCCTTTGGAGAAAGGGCTCAGAAGCCCGGGGTCCTGCAGAGAGGGAGGGAGGAGGTAACTGAAGTGCCCAACATATTCTACCAGAGGCCGGGGTTGGTGGGGGGGGAGGCGATGCCTCAGGGCTCTCATACATTCTCTGGTCTGATGCCCACAAAAGCCCTGTGAGCATAAGGGTAGTTCATTTTTAAACACTTTAAAGGTCTCTTTTAAAATAATTGTAAGGTGATCCGTGGGTCTGGTGATTGTTAGGACCAAGATGGAAAGCTCTTAATGGAGGCCGGGGGGACAAAACACTGTGAGAGGCAGAGAGAAGGCACCCAAGTGTCACCTCTTGCAGGTCCCAGTCCCCACCCGATGCACAGACCCTCCTCCTCCAAGCCACGTCTGCCACCCCGCCCCCCACTCCAACCTGCCCGAACCTCTCCTGTCTGGAAAGTGGGGATGAATGATTATTTGTCCCCATCATATCAGGCAAGGGCGCCCATATAAGAGGCGACTCCCAGGTCCTTAGGGCATGCCACTGAGTTCCACAGCCCCCAATGCCCCAGATGTCTCCACCTTCCCCTGTGCCTGAAGAGTCCCTCCCAGACTGTCCTCCCTCTGGCAGAGTCTTCACCCCTTCCCCCACCCCGGAGACTGCAAATGCCCCTGAGAAGGGTAAAGGGGCAAGATTCCCAGATTAGCTGCCAGCATTTATTGCCGTGGCCTGGGGGTGTCTGAAGCCTCTCTCCTGCGGAAGCAGGTTGGAACCGAGCACCAGGCAGCTCAGCCACTGCCCTGGACCACCGGTCAGGAGGCAGCAGTGCTTCAGGGGAGCCCTAGCTAACGCCTTTGCCACCCCTCATGGCTTTCTAGACCAAAGAGAAAGGGTGTTAAGAGCCCAGAGATGCCCTCAAGGACTGTGGGGCACCTAAAACACAAAGGAGAGGGAGCCTGCATGTATTGAGCACCGACTGTGTGCACACAGTGCCAGGAACTTGACACTCATCTCTGGAGTCACAGACCTTCAAAGCTTCTGGAAGCAGATGGAATGCTCCACTTGCCCCTCTCCCAGTGTGCACCCTGTCATTAGAGGGTCCTCACACACTGAATAAACATGGGACAGCAGCCTCCAATCCTGCTTTCCACGTATGGCCATCAAAGTGAAGCGTCGGGCCCCACAGTGCTCCCCTGCCCCACGGCCAGGTGTAAAGGTTGGATGAGGGGAAATTCCAAAGGGAACGTACTTCAAGTCCCCCCTCCCCTATTTTGTTTTAGAACTTGTTTTCCCGTGTCTGCATCAAACCTAGCCAGGGCAGGGCCACGGGCTGCAGGCAGATCTGAGCAAAGGGCATTCTAGCGCAGCGATTAAAATCAGCACCCCATGAAATGCAATGTGACTTGCTCACATCATTCCACTTAAACTATAAACCCACAACCTCCTTGCAGTTGGAATTATCATCCGCACTGATATGGGGGGAAACTGAGTCTCTGAGAGACCAAGTGACCTACCCAGGACCAACCAGCTAAAAAGCGAATGATCTAAGCTTGGTGGGCTGAATAATGATGCCCAGAATGAAAGCTGTGGATGTTCCCTGATACGACAAAAGGGACCTTGCCGGTGTCATTAAGTTCAGGATCTTGAGCTGGGGAGAGGGTATTGGGTTAACTGGGTGGGTCCAGTCACAAGTGTCCTTGGAAGAGGAAGGCAGAAGGAAGAGAGAGAGGGAGACATGACCACGGGAACAGAGGTTGGCACGGGGCCAGGATGGGGTCACAGCCAAGGAAGCTAGCAGCTAGAAGTGGCAAGGAAACCAGTTCTCTCCAGGGAGCCAGGACTTCAACCCAGGAAAACTGATTTCAGACTTCTGGCTCCAGAACCATAAGAGAATAATTTGTGTTTTTTTAAGCTGTCAAGATGGTGGTCATTTGTTACAACAGCTATAGGAAGTTCCAATCCCAAGTCTTCTGACTTGGCATTTCCTCACTGCTCTGCCATGTGCTGGGTCCCGGTGGCTCTGCTGCTTGGGGGGGGGGAGTTGTCTGGTCTGACACCGTCACTCCCCTGGACTCAGAGACTCCTAAAGTCGGGACCATGGTGTGCCATCACTATATCCCCGGGGTCTGATGTGTAACTGATGCCCAGGAAGTGGGACTCGCTTTCCCCCGATTAAGAACAAAACACACTATTCATGGCCACGGTGAGTTTTCCCTGAGATCCCGTTCTTTCTAGGACAGGGGCCCTGCCTATTTAACTATCTCCCGTGTGTGGCTTGTGTGGCTTGTGTGGCTTTTGTGGCTTTTTCACCTCCCACCCCGTAGTAGGAAAAGGTGGTCAGGTAGGAGGCAGAGGAATTACAGTCAGATTTTGGGCTCAGATCCCAGCCAGCTGGGAGGCTGTGGGCCAGGCCTTCAGCCACCTGGACCTAATGCCTTCATCTGGAATGGGACATTAGCGGCCCCTCTCAGAGGTGTTCTGGGGATAAAGCGAGGTGATGCCTACAAGAGAGTTATGCGTGTTCAGGCTTTTACTCACCAGCCCTCACTGGATGGATTGCTGAACTTCTCTGAGCATTACCCTTCTCATCGGCGCTGACCTCTGCCTGGCAGGGCTAACCCAGAGCAGAGTTGTTGTCTCTCTGTCCCCATGGAGAAGTCTGGGTGCAGGGCAGGTAAAAAGTCTTAAGAAGAGTAAAGTGAGGCCAGATTATGAAGGACCTTAAATGGCACCTTTCTCCCATTCTTTCTACAAGTATTTACCACATACCTACCCAATGCCAGACTCTGATTTAATGTTGTCCACAAGGGACAAGGTCCTTGCCGTCATGGAGTGGCCAGACAAGTGCCCGTGGTAGTCAGCCATCAAACCACAGTAAACTTTTGAACAGGGATTGAATATGTTGACATCTGTGAGCATCAGCTTGACTTCTCTAGGTGAGCGCAGCAGAACAGAGGGGCCAGAGGCAGAGTCAAGACTATTGGGTCAGTTCAGGGATATGGGGAGGAGGGACTGAGCTGAGTGATGATTGAGCATGATTGCCTGCCTGTCTCCCCAAAACCCGTTTCTGATTTGTGTCCACATCCCCAGCACCCAGGCAGGTCCCAGAGTAAATGCCCAGGGGGAAATGATGGGTGTCCCAACAGCAGTTGGGAACAAGAGAGGTGGAGAAGAATTCAAGGTGACTGAGAGTGGAGGGGCCTCGAAAGACTTGGGTCCCTCAGTGAGGGTGCCAGCTAGAATCCGAGGTCCAGCTGACTCTACGGCCTCCATTGCCACCCTGGTCAGGTCACCAGCAGTTCAGCCGAAGCCTCTGCTGCAGTGAGCGTGGTGAATCAGGGGCCCAGAGATGAGGCAGGGCACCCCTTAGGCCTCAGGACAGTCTGCAAGCCCGGTGCAGCTTGGCCTGGAAGACTTAAATGCTTGTACAAGAAATGAAGGCTGAAAATTAATGAATGAAGTATGCAACCTGACATATTGGAAAAAGAACAGAATAAATCTAAAGAAAGTAGATAAAAGGAACTAATAAAGATAAGAGCAAAAATTAAATTTTTGTAAATAATAAACTTGTTTGTCAAGATTTATCAAGAAAAACAGAGAAGACATAAATAAATATCAGGAAAGAGAAAGAAGTATTATCTGCAGATGTTGAAGACCTTCAAAGATTTAAGAGGATATTGTGAACAACATCCTTGAAATAAATTAGAAAACCAGTAGAAAATACAAAATTTTTTATAAAAATAAACACTTGCCAGAGGCGCCTGGGTGGCTCAGTCCATTAAGTCTTCAACTTCGGCTCAGGTCTTGATCTAGCAGTTCGTGGGTTCAAGCCCCGCATCAGGCTCTGTGCTGACAGCTCAGAGCCTGGAGCCTGCTTCAGATTCTGTGTCTCCCTCTTCCTCTGCCCCTCCCACTCATGCTCAAAAATGAATAAACCTTAAAAAAATTTATGTTAAAAAAAGTTAAAAAATTTTTTTAAATAAACACTTGCCAAAACTGAATAAAGAAGAAATTGAAACCTTATCGAAAATGAAAATTTGGGGTGCCTGGATGGCTCAGTCGGTTGAGCAGCCGACTTCAGCTCAGGTCATGATCTCGCAGTCCGTGAGTTCAAGCCCTGCGTTGGGCTCTGTGCTGACAGCTCAGAGCCTGGAGCCTGCTTCGGATTCTGTGTCTCCCTCTCTCTGACCCTCCCCCTTTCATGCTCTGTCTCTCTCTGTCTCAAAAATAAATAAACGTTAAAAAAAATTTTTTTTTAAAAAGAAACTGAAAATTTAAAGATATTATCAGTTGAAACACACCTTTTCTCAACAAAAAACTTCAGGTCCAGACACTTTTACCAGTAGACTGTAATGAATATTCAAGGAAAATTTTAAGAAGGAACACTCCCCAACTCATTATGAACCTAATATAACCCTAACATCAAATCCTGACAGAGAGAGGAAAGTTGAAAGCTCATATCACTCATGTAGAGATACAGAATTTTTTGAAATCTTCAACAAAATACTAGCAAACTGAATCCAGCAACATAAAAAAGTTGAGTCTCAGAAACGCAGGATTGGTTTAATATTAGAAATTCACTTCAAGATATTTACATTAACAAAGGACAAAAATCATATTCTCATCAACAGATGAAGTGAAAGCATTTGATAAAATCTGCCATCCATCTATTATATTTTTAAACATAGCAAACCAGGAATAGAAAGAAATTCTTTAGCCTGATAAAGGATATCTACAACGAGCCTACAGCAAACATCACACTTAGGGAAGAATTATTGAAAGTATTCCCTTCAGGTTTGGGGACATTGACATCACTCCCTTTAAAGCATGGTTTTAGAAATCCAAGCTAGCACAGGAAAGTGAAAAAAAATAAATATAATGGGTTAGCATTAAAAAAAAAAAACTTGGTTATGGAAGATATGTTTGTGTAAATTCAAATAATCTAAGATACGTTAATAGAATTTCAATATTCAGTAGGTTTCTGGATAAAAATCAATGAAAAACCAAACACCAGAAACAAAAAGATAGAAAACAATTTTTAATATACAGTAAAACCTTGGTTTGTGAGCATAATTCATTCTGGGAACATGCTTGTACTTCAAAGCACTTTTATATCAAAGTGAATTTCAAGAACCATTGGCTCTGTTGTGATCATGTGACATTCAGCATCATCTACTATTCATATTGCAAGACGTCGCTCATTTATCAAGTTAAAATTTATTAGAAATCTTTGCTCATCTTGTGGAACACTGGCAGAACAAGTTACTAGCAATCCAAGGTTTTAATGTACCACTTAAAATAATATTAAACATATAAAATATGTAGGAATAATCTCACCAAAGTGGTGCAAGACATTTGTGGAGGAATTTCCAAACCTTGATTGAAGGCATCAAAGAAGACCTATATAGATGGAGATAGTATGCCGTGGTCCTGGATTGGAAAACCCAGCATGGTAAAGATGTCCATTTGTCCCAAAATGAACTACGAATGTGATTCATTTCTGGTCAAATTCCAACATTTGGGGAACTTTAAGAGCTGCTCCTTAAATGTTTATGGAAATGCAAATGACCAAGAATGTGGACACTTTTGAAGGAGAGGAACAAGATGGGAGGACCGATTGAACCTACTCCTAAGACTCAGGATAAAGCAGGAGCAGTGAGGACGGTGCGGCTGTGCAAGAGTAAGCAAGTCGACCGGTGGAGAGCTCAGAAGACTCTCACGAGTGGAGATGCTTGCGTGTGGCAGGGGTGGCCTGCTGAGCAGTGGAGGGGGTGATGGACTTGACTGTGCTGGGACTAGTGGTCATCTATGATGGAAAAAAATGAAATCGAACTCCTCCTTCCCACCCCACGTAAAAGTCAATTCCAGGGGGATTAAATACCTAAATGTGAAAAGAAAAATGATAATACTTTCAGAAGACAATACAGGAAAATACATTTATGGCCTCGGATTAGAGAAGAATTTCTTCAATGGGATACGAAAAGTATCAACCAAAAAGGAAAAGATGAGTACATTGACCTCATTAAAATTAAAATCCCTGGGCACCAAGACACTTTTAAAAAGAGGGTAAAAGGACAAACCATGGCAGGGGAGAAAATATTCCCCGCACATAAAATCAACAGAAGACTAGTTTCCTATAAACATGGCCTATGAACTACGTTGAAAAGACAAACATCCCAACATAAAAAAATGGGCAAAAGATGTAAAAAGGAATTTCAAGGAAGAGAAATTATTCAAAGGCCCACAATTTATGCAAAGTTGCTAAACGTCATTAGTAGTCAGAAAAGTGTAGACTACGACACAGAGAGGTACATTTTCACAACTGCTAGTTGCCACAATGAAGTATTCACCCTAGAGAAACTCTTGAACAAGTTCCTCAAGACACCTGTGATTCTGCTTGTTGCTGGACCATTTACAACAGAAAAAGCTGGATACCACTTAAATGTTCCTTAAGAGTTGAGTGAATACATTCATTTTATGGAAAATACAAATACAAATACATGCAGGGACAAGATTTATTATCAAGTGGTATCCTCAACTTCCCTCCTGTTGAGTATATTTGGCTTTGCCAGCTAGCAAAGTCTCTTCTCTTCCAGGGCTGCCATGGTCTGTTGCTTAGAGGGTGCACCAAACAAAAGGTCTTGAGAGGGTGAGTGGCATCTGAAATCCAGCTTTGCTCTGCTCCCTAAGCCATGTGCCCTGGTATAGGGCAATGTCTATCCAGAGAAAGGGGGCACCTTTTACTTCACACAGTGGTGCCATCTGTTCCCCAAACCCGGTGCCTACAAGTCTGGCCCTACTCAGTAGGGGGCATGTTTTTAATTCATCCACCCAGAGGGAGCATCATTTTCTAATTCACACAAAGGTACTTTTTAGGTTTGTAGGAGCCCTGCCCTGTTTTCCACCCAATGCCTCCATTCCAGCACAATCCTGTCCTAACTGGGCAGGTACCTGGGCTTGTGTAATGAAACCAGGGAAATGGGAGGAAGGTGAGGCAATCCTTTGTCCTGCCTTTGTCATGAAGATTCAGGGAAGGGACCCATGGAAGGAAAGAATACTGGAAAAGCCAGAGAGGCACAAGTGATCATATTAAGAGGAGCTAGGGGTGAGTAAGGGAAAGAGTCAGAAGAGTCACAGAGGATTCATGCCCTGGAGAGCTTTCTGCTTTACAGAGTGAGAGTCCCAAGCATTTGAAAGAAGGAAGAAAATCAGAGAGGAAAGAAAAGGGAATTGTAAGAAGCATTGCCAAGGGTTATAAATTGGAAATACTTTCATGTAAAGGTTCAAATCTATTTTTAAAAAAACATATATTGATATATAGTTGAAACACAAGAAATTATACACATTCAAGGGATAAAATGTTATTAGTTTTTGATATATGGCGACACTTATGAAACCACCACAATCAAGATATGAATTTAGCCATCATGCCCCAAAATTTCCCCAATGCCCTTTTAATCCCCCCCTTCCATCGTGCCCATCCTGCCATCCCCCACCTCAAGGCAAACACTGATCCACTTCCTGTCACTAGTTACATTTTTGAATCGTACAGTATGTATTCTTTCTTATCTGGCTGCTTTCACCCAACATGATTATTCTGAGATCCATTCATATTGTTGTATACATTTGTTCCTTCATTCCTTTGTATTGCTAAGTAGTATCATAGTATTCCATTGTATGGATATGCCACAGTTTGTTCATCCATCCACCTGTTGATGGACAATTAGGTTGTTTCCAGTTTGGGGCTATTACAAATGAAGCTACTATGGTATTCATGTACAAGTCTTTAATATTTTTTTAAGTTTATTTATTTACTTAAAGAGAGACAGAGACAATGCAAGTGGAGGAGAGGCAGAAAGAAGGAGAGAGAGAGAATCCCAAGCAGGCTCCACACTTAGCCCAGAGCCCAACAGTGGGACTTGAACTCACAAACTGTGAGATCATGACCTGAGCCAAAACCAAGATCCAGGCGCTTAACTGACTGAGCCACCCAGGTGCACCCATGTACAAGTCTTTATATGGACATAAGCTTTCATTTTTCTTGAGTAAATACCTAGGACTAGAATTATTGGATCATATGATAGGTGAATGGGTAACTTTTTAAGAAATTGCCAGCATAGGATTTTCCAAAGTAGTTGTACCATTTTACATTTTAGCATCATTCTATTAGCAAATTGGATTTCATTACAGTTTATAACTTCTGTTCCAAGAGACATTGTTAAGAAAAGGAATAGGCAGGGGTGCCTGGTTGGCTCAGTAGGTTAAGCATCCAACTTCAGCTCAGGTCATGATCTCGCGGTTCGTGGGTTCGAGCCCCGCATCAAGCTCTGTGCTGAGCGCTCAGAGCCTGGAGCCTGCTTCGGATTCTGTGTCTCCCTCTCTCTGCCCCGACTCCCATCAAAAATACATAAACATTAAAAAAAAATTATTCTTAAGAAAAAGAAAAAACAAGCCACAGGGTGAGAGAAAATAGTTGCAAAGCATATAACTGATGAAGACTGTAGATCTGAGGGGTGCCTGGGTGGCTCAGTCAGTTGAGCATCTGACTTTGGCTCAGGTCATGATCTCACGTTTTGTGGGTTTGAGCCCTGCGTCGGGCCCTGTGCTGACAGCTCAGAGCCTGGAGCCTGCTTTGGATGTCTCCCTGTTTCTCTGCCCCTCCCATGGTCATGCTCTGTCTCTCAAAAATAAATAAACCTTAAAAAAATTTTTTTAATGTAGATCTGAAATTACAGATGGAATGACAATCATATTTCCCACTAAGGTATGAATGACTGGTACAAGGAGCACATTTTAAAATGGAACTTGTGAATCCAAAGGCATCTACGATCAGGGGAATTTTAGGCCCAGGAGAAAGGGCGGGTGGGACTTGATCTCTTGTAATACATCTGGAGGGCAGAAGGGCTTGGGCTCTTCTTGGCTCTTGTGGGGACAATTGGGGAAAGCTGGGTCAGTAAAACACCTCTAGAGGCCAGAAGATGAACTTTGTAACAGTCAGGGTCTCCAGGGATAAGACAAGTCACCTTGATAGGTAGTAAGTACCCTTCAGCAGAGGGATGTAAATCAAAGCCAAGTTTGGATTGGATCCAGGGAAGGAAAGAGAGTTCTAGAACTTTCAAAATGTGTCCATATGAGTTTTTCCTTCTCCAACTACACATAGGCTTGGGCCCAGGTAAGAAGCCCACTGCATTATTTTTTTTTAATTTTTTTTTAACGTTTATTTATTTTTGAGAAAGAGAGAGACAGAGCATGAATGGGGGAGGGTCAGAGAGAGGGAGACAGAATCTGAAACAGGCTCCAGGCTCTGAGCTGTCAGCACAGAGCCCGACGCAGGGCTTGAACCCACGAACTGCGAGATCATGACCTGAGCTGAAGTCGGATGCTTAGCCGACTGAGCCACCCAGGCGCCTCCCTCACTGCTTATTCCAGCATGAATATCTAATGCTTAGCTCTGACCCCAGGCCAATCCTGTCTCCCCATGGAGCAACTCCATTCTGTCCTCACCTCGTCCATCTCCTTACAAGTGCCATCCAGTCGATGTTACAGCAGTCTTAGAAGCCTTGCCATCTATAATCTTCTGTCTCCCTCCCACTGACTTTTTCCCTTTTATGTCTCTCCTTCCTGGACATTACTTATTCTTTACTTTTAAATATCTGCTTCTCGGGGCGCCTGGGTGGCGCAGTCAGTTAAGTGTCCGACTTCAGCCAGGTCACGATCTCGCGGTCTGTGAGTTCGAGCCCCGCGTCGGGCTCTGGGCTGATGGCTCAGAGCCTGGAGCCTGTTTCCAATTCTGTGTCTCCCTCTCTCTCTGCCCCTCCCCCGTTCATGCTCTGTCTCTCTCTGTCCCAAAAATAAATTAAAAAACATTGAAAAAAAATTAAAAAAAAATATCTGCTTCTCTAAAAACAAAAAAAAAGCAAAAAACAAAAACAAATGAATGCCTGGAACAGATT
This sequence comes from Herpailurus yagouaroundi, assembly GCF_014898765.1. NCBI lineage: Eukaryota > Metazoa > Chordata > Mammalia > Carnivora > Felidae > Herpailurus > Herpailurus yagouaroundi. The sequence goes on from NW_024412377.1 coordinate 61,004,445, forward strand.
TATAAAGAATGTTCCTGGAGAGGCGGGTGGATTAATTATTCAGCATCCTCCCCCTTTGTAACTATTTATTGTCTCATATACATTTATATGGTACCTATCACTGCAGATCTCGCTCATGCTGGAGACATAATTTCCAGGGATGGACTACTTGTCTAAGATGCATAGACAGTATTGCAATACTATTTTATTCCTGACTGTAACAGCACGTGCCATTGTTGGGTAATCGTGTTCATGTTTTTAAATGTGAAAAATAATCAAATATAACTTGAAAGAGATTGTACAGTAATTCAAGGGGATATTAAACCACCAGGAAGTTAGTTGGCAAATAAATAGGCGTTTGTGGCTGTCGGGGTGAGCGATGGGGGAGCTGGCTGGCTGTGGGGGAGAAGGAGAGAGCGTGGGAGATGAAGAGCAGAAAAGAGCTGTGATACCTGCTGCCAGGTGTTGGGGGGGGGGCGGGGTGCAGAGGGAGCTTCCGGGGCCAGGAAGAGAAGGCCTGAAGTTACTGTGTCTCCTCTGGGGTAGCCAGACACAGAGGACACAGGCATTGCCCTCCTAAGATAAAAAGCAGAGGGCTGGATGGGAGAAGGCTTCAGGTTTTCACGTGTACCTGTCTGAGTGACATTAGATGTCAGACTCTCAAGGTTCCTGGTGGGCAGGGAGGGACCACCATTTGTTTATATACCTACAACATGCCAGGCATGTGCTAGTGCATCACCTCTTTCTTTATCATTAAAACATCCCTGTAGAAAGATGGTCACTGCTCTCCCATTTTACAGATGAAGAAGCTGGAACTGAGAGTGGTTAAGCAAAGCACAAAGACCCAAATGCTTTTCCTGACACCACAGTGCATTTCCCCCTCCCCACTCTGGAAGAAAACAAAACAAAACAAAACAAAACAAAAAAAAAACAAAACAAAAAACCAAAAAGCTAAAGCACAGTGTTTGCCTTCCAGAAGCTTACAGCCATTAATGTTGGTTCTGGACATTATCATACCCAGATTTTCATTCTTTCATTTCTTCCATGCTTGTTTTGGGATGACAGAAAACACACCCAGACAGGGGTGAAGGGGTGAAGGTCTAGGCCTGCATCCAGAGTATGAAGCACCCCCTTCCCATCTGCAGGGAGAGGTCTGACTGCTGGGTGTCACAGGTGGGAGTCCCAGGCAGGCAGGACTAGGAGGCAGACAGAAGACCTGGCATGGATCAAGAGGAGGACAGATGGCTTTTCTTTCAGTACTGGCCATGGGGCTGGCGTCTGTCAGAGTTTTCTAGAATTCTGCATCTTGTGTGCACATGGGGAGTGGGAGAAGTGCTCTTGCTGCCCAGATGTGATTGGCCCAATGACCTTGGCAAAGAGCAGGAAGTGGTGTCATGCATATGCATTTCCCCCCTGGCATCCTCCTCCTCACTCTTCCTCATGGTCATGAATCTCCTCACTCTTCCTCACGGTCATGAATCTCCTCACTCTTCCTCATGGTCATGAATCTCCTCACTCTTCTTCATGGCCATGAATCTCCTCACTCTTCCCCATGGTCATGAATCTCCTCACTCTTCCTCATGGCCATGAATGGATCTGTGAGACCACCTCTAGGTTGGAGGTGGGGTTTTGTGCTGTGACTTGTGGGGCCTTCACTGCCCAATCCAAACTCATGCTACAGAGGCACATGAAAATCTCTAATTTGGTGCTAAGTAACAGAAACCAACTCCTCTTATCTCAGGCCAAAGGGAAGACTTCTCAGAGGCGTGCTGATGGAGGTAGCTGTTGGGACTGGGGGTGGGGGAGGACCATGGCCTGGTGCGCACAGGTTCCCCCAGCAGCGTGCTCCCCTCTCCCCAGCCCCACTTGCTCTCACTGTCATCTCTGCTTCCCTTGCTCTTTCCTGTCAAAGGTTTGGTCCCCCAGAGAGTGAATTGATATCCTTAGCTCCCACATCCCCTGAAGAAGACTGGCAGATCCCACCCATCAAACAGCTAGCAGCCAAGCAGCCAGCTCATATGGTAGGAATATGGCAGTTTTCACTAAAAACATTTGAACTTGGAGAGGACATTTCCCAGGAAAGAGGGTGCTGGTCTGACCAGCCCACAGGTGACCCCATGCCCCCGTAATTCATCTTCCACAAAGTTACACAGTCCTTATTGCTTTCCTGCAACGTTTCATTTTTCCTGCACCATTGCCTCTGTCTTTCCCTCTTCTCATTCAGAAATGTCCTCTGCACAACTTTTCAGCAGCTGCCAGCCTTCCCCTTCCTCTGGGTTTCAGCTCTGTCCCTCCCTCCTACCATCCCCAGAAGGCTGCCCTGGTCCCTGCAGCCCCTGGGACCTGACTTTCTCTGTGCTCTTTTGCCGCAAAGTATTTATGCCACAAGCCTGGGTGCCTGCATTTTCCATCTGTCAGATGTTGCCAAGTGCCCACCATGTGCCAAGCTCCACACCTCAGTGCTATGGGGATGCCCCAAAGGGTAAATCGCCAGTGAAACCTTGAATGAACTCACATTCCAATCATGTCCACAAATAGGTAATAAATTCATAAAATTGCATATGCCTCTCCAGTCACAATAAAATCGTGCTGTACTTGGATGCTGAGTATCCATGATTGGCTGAATCTGGATAATTACCAAAGGAAATTCATATATATGATTATTTACTCATGAATATTAATGCATTTAATGAGAGTAAAACATATTTAAAACAAAGTGTTCATTCCAGCTACGATTGAATTTGCATTACTCTTTCCTATGTGGATATTATCCATGATTTACCTGCATATCAAGCATCTGGATACAGCTCAAGTCTACCTGTGGCTAAATTAGGTTAGCCATTTGTTGGTGAAAATTACAATGTTAACTCATTTCCAGAGTATTCTTGGTGCCAGCAGTTTCACATCGAGGTACATGACTTGCATTAACATTATCTGGTTAATCGAACAAACAGTAATTTTTTTTTATGGATTTTTGGAAGATAGTAAGATGATATTAACACTGTCTGGTTCTGAACTCTAGTTATAATGTGTATTATAAAACCATTATTTTGGAGCATGCTAATATGAAATTTGGAACCATTCAAAAATGAGCCAGGATCAAATTTGTGTCATTATGACTTATACAAATAAGGATTGGGAAGTTAACTAGGTAAAGAAGATTGCAAAATAATGACTTCAGTGTCTCTGGAGTTAAAAGATAACAATTGGATGTAGTCAAAATTGTCCTTGAAGTTCTCTAAATCATCCTTAAATACAATATGTGAAAATATATTAATTTAAAATGCCTCGAACAAAACCTGTTTTTTCCTCCAACATCAGGATAAATCTCTCTTTCCTTAGTTGAGCATCAGAGGAAGAAGTGGGTGCATATCTGGGGCTACATTGTACAAAAACACCTGTGTGATGTATGTTCATGTTAGTCATGCTAATATATGGGGCACACTGAGCCCAATGTGATGCTCTCTAGGAGAGGCACTGCTGGGAAACCAAGGCCAGGAGACTTTATGGCTCACTGTGAGGCTTGGCTTCAGATGGCAACACTGAATTTCTCCTCCACTTCCATTTTACCTCTCTTCCTGTCCTTAGCTCCCTCCCACCCTGCTCCCTCCCTCTCTCCCTCCCTCAAGTATAACCAAAGGGTTCACCTCTACCTGGTTTAATTTGCATGCATCTAGCTAAAACCAGAGTCTGAAGTGACTTCCTGCACAGGCCAGCTGCAAGCACCGTGCCCACCTTCACTAAGACAGGTCCTGGATGTGCCAAGGGCCATTTGGAATATGGAGAGATCTACAGAGCTAATTTCTTCCCCCAGCGTCAGGCGGTCCAGACTAGCTTTGCCCACCCGGGCCCCTTGGTGTATCGGAGTGGTGCAAACTTGGTTGGCTTTCAGCATGGTAAGAACAGGCACATTCCATGGCTGGAATCCCGACCCCATTTCCACTCCATTTCTGATTTGCATTGTGCTCTGAGAATTGACGTTCTGCTTGGGGAAATTTTGTTCTCTCAACTAAGACAAAGTTTAATTACCATGTTCCTGCTGTGGGGGAAAATTCTATTCTGGAAGCAAGTCCATCTCAGACCAATCAGTCATCCTGTTCATTGACTGATAGTTCTTAGGGCAGGAAATTAGAAAAGGTCTGCATTTGGGAGAAAGCTTGGGGGTGGTTGGAACAAGGATCTTAGAAAGGCCTTGGGGCCCCAAAGAGCTGGTGTGGGTGGGCAAGGGTGAGGGGAAAAGAGTACAAAATAGGCCTGGCACTGACTCTCTGTGCCTTCCTCCACAAGGCTCAGAGCTCTGGCCTCTGGCCATCTGGGGGCAGAGGTAGGGTGGGTATGCAGGGGCCCAGGAAACTATGCAGTGTGGTTACTCTCTCAAATATATCTTCCTCCCTCTCCTACGTTGTGTAACCTTTATGGTTCAAGTAAGACTTAGGGAGCATCACTATAACAACTTCAGGATGTCTCTTTCTGTCCTTTTAAAAACCCACAACAGGAGGGACCCATAGAAGGTCACTCACATGATACACGTGTACTCGTTCCCACTGTAGCCCCCACACGTGCTCACCCATGTCCTTGTTCCCACATGATGGACACAACCAGTTCGAGCCTTCTGCCAGTTCACGTGCCAGGCACACGACACCTGGAAAAATAGACTCAAATGTCTCTCCCAAAGGACCCCCCAACCATATTTTTATTTTTAGGTTCAAAGAAGAGTAGAGGTCCCAAGGATATTGCTCCTGAGTCATAGAAAGTGGAGGTGAGGGTAGGAGGGGAGAGGCTTGGATTGAAGTCCCAGTTCTGCTACCCATCCTTAGGGCCAACCCCACCCCTCATCCAGGCCACAGTTTTCCATATGGATGCTAGAGTGTTAGATTTGTGGGTCTTTCCGGGCCTCCAGGTCTGTGGCTCCATGTCAAATGCCCTTGACACCCGAGATGGACCACTTCCTAAAAGCAGACAACTTGCCCCACATTATTCTGAGCCCCTCATGCTTCCTCAGCTCTCCAGAAACAACCTGTCCCATCACCTATGGTTCCTGATTACTGGTGGTAGATTAGAGTTAAAAACAGAGAGAGACTTCAGTACTAATGCAACACAAGCACTCTGGGAGAACATGTGCATACCTGCGGACTGGTGGAAATTGGGTGCCTTTATCTCCAGGCCACGCAGCATCTCTGGATTTCCTCTGTCACTCAGTCACCCAGCAGACCTTTACTATATGTCAAGTGCGTGCCAGCCTCTGTACCGAATCCCAGACATACTGAGAAGTGAACGAGACCCAGACCCTGGCCTCAAGGTGTTCACACCCCAAGACAGACATAGACAAAGCCTCAGATGCAATAACCACTGAGATAGGAGTCCCACAGGGGCTATGGAAGCCGTCTCTAAGAAGGCCATTGCGTTATGGAAGAAGTAACAGCTGAGCTGGGCCTCAAGGAATGGCATTTCAGGGAGAGGGATCAGTGCACGCAAAAGCACAGACACCAAAAAAGCATTTAGCATGGGGGAGTCTACTGAATCAAAACTGGGGTGTCATACCAGCAATCACTTTTCTTAGAAATGGCAGGAGATGCATTTTAAAAGCAAAGGCAGAGAGGCAGGTCATGGAGGAACTCCCACATGTACAAACACTTCTTTATAGGAAGAGCCAGGGAGGAGTCTCTTGTGGCCCACCGAGGCCACAGAGTCTAGCCCAATGCCCTGGCCTCTGCGGAAACATAGGATGTTATTTACTGAGTAAGTGAATGCAGGAAGAAGCAAATGGAGCCAAGTGACACAGTCAGATTTGCATTTGAAACAGGTCATTCTAAAGACTGCATGAGTCCCAAATTTCCTATTCGACCATGTCTTCCACGAAGGGTCTGGACACATAACAGTGCTCGGGTTCTTGTCTGGCCTTGGGGGCCTAGAAATTCTTGCACTCTCCCGGCGGACAGAGCATGAGCAGTCAAGTAAGACAATGTTTCCAGAAGCACGGGGCCTTTGGTACACTGGCCCTGGAACAAAAACATTGGGGCAGGTGATAAGAAGGTTACTTGTTTTCTCTCCTCTTTTCCATTCCATATACTTCAAAGACAAAGTTGTATTTCTTGGGCACATGCCTTTAGCATTTCTCAAAGATAAGCCAGTCTTCCCCATCCACTTTTTTTTTTTTAGTAACCAAAAGAAGGCAGGTGGGGATCTTAGAGTCTTTGGCAAGCAACAACCTCTTACAGAATTTCGTGGCGTTGATTCACTTTACTCTCTTTACGGTTCCAATGGCCTTCTGTGCAGAGCAAGTGTATGTCAGGATCCCAACAAAACAGATGGACCCTCAAATTAGTATATTTCCAAAGGACAAATGACAGAAGTATGGCAGGATATAGGAGAAGCACTGTAAGAGTACAGGAACCTGGGACTTTATTATAAATGCAATATATGTTCATTATGGAGAACTTGGAAAACAGGACTGGCAAGAAGACAAAACAAGTCACCTGAACTACTGTCACCAGCCAGAAGTATTGTTGACACTTTGTGGAGAATTCCCTTCTCCCTTTCTCCTTATTTCTCTAGAGAGTTCTTTCCTGAAGCCTCACACAGCATCCTGCAGGTCTGAAAATCTCTTGCGTGTTCCAAAAATATGTGAAGGGTAGAGAAGAACTAACGCACACGGTATACGGAACGTTCCATGTTTTTGTCTTAAACCAGTCCCTGAACCAGACTCCTTGCCTTTTTGTTGTGTTTTCATGCACTTGCAGAAATTTAATCCTGAGAGACGAGCTTTTACTATAGGAATTATTACTTCTATTTCATGATGACTCTGCTATTCATCTACTGATAACACCCCAGATTTTTTTCTTGGCCCCTTTGGGCTTCCAAGATTAGAATGTTTATAAGACCTGCTCTGTATTGCCTATTTCTTGATGCTCACTAGTCTATTTAATCCTTATCTTGTCTCACCCAGATGGGCAGAGTGTGGAGAAAGGTACAAAGAAATAAGGTTATCTCAATGTGTCACTAGCACCAAAAGAACGTAGGACATTACAGGCATAAAGTGACGCTGGATTCTAAGCTAGCTTCATGGGAAAGTGACATAGGAAAGTTGCCTTTTAAATCCCCAGACTGTTAGTATGAATTATATATCCTATTTATAGCCTTTAGAACTTCTGACAAAGTCCAAAACTGTTGATGGTAAAACCAGGTTCCCAAAATTCAATCATGTTTCACAATGATTTCCACTTTGAAATTGGAAGTCTTTGCCCTCAAGAGATAATAAAAGCCATGCTAAAAAAAAAAAAAAAAAAAAAAAAACTGGAAAACTTTCCCCCCCTTAATATTTAAAGGAGAATGTTTTTAATACAAAGCACTAATTTGTCTGCTTGAAGTACATCACAGGGCAGTGCCACCTGGGGTTCAGAGTCTAACACTTCTGATTTTTCTGTAATGAGAAGCCCTTCTCATGTCTTTGCAATTCAACATAATAATAGAGTATATATAATGTAATATTATATATTGCACGGCTACCCACTTGTTCATTCCCACTGCACCACCCTGAGGGGTCCGACTAACGTTGTGCACACCTCACATTTCTGTAGGAACCAGGAGGGAGGTGGCCTGAGGCTTCATGTCTCACCCCACCAGCCCCTCCTTCCCACACACTCTCTCCTGGGTCAGTTCCTGGGGATGTTAGCTTCAGCCTCCAGCGTTTCTGCTATGGAAGACAGGGAGTGGGGGGCACTGTCAGGGTTACCAGAACAGAAAGAAAACTATCTGGATTCCACATCAAATGCCCCTTTCCTACGACATATGATAACACCTGATCATAGGTCATGTCTTATGTCTGTCCTCCAGTGTTCCCAGCCTCAGGGACTGGTGCCCAAGGCAGAGACCCGGGGTCACCCTTGACATCTTCCCTTTTCACCCGCAGCCGGTCATCTAACTTCCCCTGTCCTTTCCACCTCCTAAGAACCTGGGGCAATTGTCCTCTCCACCCCATCAGCACTGTGTCTCACTAGATCCCGGAACTGCCCCCCAGCTCCCTGTGTGCATTCACCCGCCCTGCAATGTGACTCCAGTCCCATCCATACCCTCCCCCAATCTAGCTCTCTCCTGTAATTCTGTCTCCAGTTTTCTCCAGTCCTGTTTCACCTCCCTCGAATCCTGTCTACAGCCTCCTCCAGCCTTGTCCTCACACTCCAGGCAGAGTCAGCTTTCCAGAACACAAGTCTGGCCATGCCACTCCTTTCTGTGGCCTGCCATCACCTTCAAGACCAAGCCCCTCATGGGGCTTTCTGTTTAGTGGGAGGCAAAACAAAAACAACAATAAACAGACATATTAAATATGATATCAAGCAGTGATGAATACTCTGAAGGAAACTAAAGCAGTGGCCCCTGAGTATATGAGCATTGATGTTTTAGATACGGTGGTAAAAGGTGGGAGGCGTCTCTCTGAGGAGATGACATTTGAGCAGAGACTTGGGTACTTAGTAGGTCCTCAGAAAAACTTAGCTGGCTCACTGTCATCCTGAATGAAGACTCTAATCCATGCTCCTAGAAGTTTTACCCTCTGGCTAATTTTGTTCCAAGTCACAAGCATGAGGCTTGAGGGACATGAGTGGGAGTTTAATTAACCCAACGTGCAGTCGCAAGTAGGGCAGCTGAAAACCCCAGAAGCCTTTTCTGCAAAAGGTCCAGGGCTTGATAATAAAATGGTGCTTTCATTCTCATTAATGGGGCAATTGATTTAAGGACCAGACCCAGTGGATTATTGATCAGCATTAATGATTAGAAAATACCAAGTTAATGAATCTAACTGCCATGAAACTCCTGTGGGACTTGGGGAAGGCCAGTTAGATACAATAACCTTGCCCCTTTCCAGTCCAGAAAACAGGCTTATTTACAGAGCTCCAGATTTTTCTAAGGGAACAAAAGCAAAGTAAGACTCACTGGGAGTTGAACAGTATCTCTTCCAGCTCAGCTGCTGCCAGAACTGAGTGATCATCCCTAGCCTCTATAATATGCATCTGCTATTGCTGGCATCCCGTTTCCATCTCACTTCTTAAAATAAACTTTTCATTTTAGCATAGTTTTAAGTTTACAGAAAAGCTGCAAAAACAGTATAGGAAGTTCCCATATGCCCCTCATCCAGCTTCCTCCTTATTAATATCTTACCTTAGCATTTTCACCACTAATGAACCAATACTGCTGCATTATTATTAACTAAAGTCCATTCTTAATTCAGATTTCCTTAGTTTCTACTTAATGTGCCCTTTCTGTTTTAGGATCCCATCCAAGGTATCACGTTACTTAGTCATCATGTGTCCTGAGGCTCCTCCTAGCTGTGACAGTTTCTCATATTTCTCTTCCTATTGATGGCCATGACAGTTTTGATGAGTTTACTGTGAAGGTGTTTTGCAGTATATCCCTCATTTGGGTTTACTCTGGAGTTTTTCTCATGCTTAGACTGAAGTTATGGGTTCTAGGAGGAGGACAGGGTGAAGGGCCATCCACATCACATCGTGTCAAGGATACTTATAATCATGTAGCTTATTACTGTGATGTTGACCTTGACCACCTGGCTGAGGTTGTTCTTGTCAGGTTTCTCCTCTGTAAAGTTTCTCTCCCTCCCGCTTTCCACACTGTTCTCTTTGGAAGGAAGTCACTGCACAAACCACACTTAAAGAGCAGGGAGTTATGTTCCACCTCCTTCAGGGTGGAGTATCTATATAAATTATTTGGAATTCTTCTGCACAAGAAATTTGTTTAAATTAGTACGGACTCATGAATATTTATGTTTACACTTTGGGCTATAATCCAATATTGTTTTACTTTTTTTTTTTTTTTTTTTGCTCAAATTATTCCTTCCTTGGCCATTGGAAGTTCTGTCAGTTTGCTCCTATGTCTCTGACATATCCCCATCAATACTGGGTGGGGGGAGTTGTTTGTTTTCAAGCACTTCCTTACTCTCTGGAACTACAAGATGGTCTGTGCTCATTTTGTGTATTTCCTGACTGAGCCCTGGAACCAGCAATTTCTCCAAGGAACCCTGACTTTTTTTTATATTAGTTTTCATAATGGGCTGCTGTTTTGTTTCATTTTTGTGTGAGCATAAAAGTAAGTCATGCTTGTTGTGGAAAATTTAGCAACTCTGTGAAAGGGAAAATATAAGTATCCCTAATAGCCCAACAGCAAAAAGAGCCACAGTTGATATTTTGGGTATTTCCTCCTGTCCTTTTTTCGTTGCTGGCTGTTGAGAAGTCCTTTCTGTGTTTTCACTCTTGATCTTATCCATCAGACCAAGGATACCTGGGGGGTGGAGAACTGGTTTGCCGTCTGTCCCACAGCTATGGTTGGAGCGGATGAACCATTCTGGCCTTTCTTGTGTTGTCCGTGCATTGGGTCCCTGCCCACTCCTCTTTCTGGAGGCTCACAGACCCAAGAAACCCAGGAGTCAAGGTTCTTCCAGAAGACTCTGATGGTGAGAATACTTCCTGCTTCTAGGGCCTGGGACATGATAGTCAACTTCACCTTTTCTCTTTTCTAAGGATGAAACGAGATAATGTGTACATAGTACTTAAAAGAGGGCTTGGCATGTAGCAGGTGTTAAACAAGTAAAAGCTGTGATTGCTGTAATTACAATTATTAATAATCCAAAGAAACACACCCCCAATGATAGAAGCATGGCCTAGGGTGGTAAGCAGGCCCCTGGGAGGGACATATTTGCACAAGCAAACTACTTCCATGCAGGGGACCTCATGAAATTGATCTGGTCCTTCCCGAGAATTTGGGCAGACTGGGTGAGGAACCGTCTCGCGAGAGGACCAGCAATGCAAAAGAGGACTCTGGGGTCTTAACTGAAAAGAATACATACGTAGTGGCAGTATTGCACTGTTGTCAAGAACAAGAACTCAAGAGCTGGGCTCCTGCAGGGCAAACACTGGTTCCATCACTTACCTGTGAGGTGACTCTCACTCAGTAAGTTATTTAACCTCACCAAGTCTAATGTAAGGATAACTATATTGCTTGTCTATCAGGTTGTTGTGAATACCAAGTAAGTTGGCAAAATTAAGAACTCAGAACAGTACCTGGACAGAGTAAGCACTCAATTCTTATTATTTACTATGTTTATTATTTTGTCATTCAGGATTCTTTAGGTTGCAAGTGACAAAACCAACCACTATTGTTTTAAGCCAAAGAGTATTTATTGACCCCTGTAAGTGAATGTCGGAGTTTCTCAGAATCTCATTGGCTCTGATCGAGTCATGTGCCCATCTCGGAACCAGTCACTGTGGCCGAGGAGATCCTAGGCCTGGGCTGGCCACTTTGAGCCACAGGTTTCACTCCTAAAGGAAATCTCAGGGAACAGATGTGGGAAGGCCCATAGCAATATGTGCCTTTCTTTGAAACTGTTTTCCTTTTCCCTGAAGATGGAGCTTAAGAGGGGAAACCCTCGAGCTGCTACTTAGCCGACAGGGCAAGTCACAGAGAGCCAGAGTCCCTGTGCAGTGAGGCTCTGGGTGATGATGGGGGAGGGGAGGAGGTAAAGCATAGGTGGCTAAACAGGAAGATACTCTTTGGTCAAGAATCACTTTCTACAGCACCCTGGCCTTCCGCCTAGTATCCTATACTAGGCTCTCCTAAAATGTTCTCCACTGGGCAGGGCTGGAATAAGGGAAATACCATCAAACTGAAGTCAAGAGCCTTGAGTCTTGAGTCCAAGTCCTGCCTCTGCTGTTTGACATGGGTGAGATGGCTTGCCCTGGTCTGGACCACCACCTCCTCCCTTGTCAATGAGAGGTGAGTTGATTGTCCTAACACTATGTCAGCCTTAGAAATCCCTGAATCCCTGACCATATCAGTGATTGCTCTCTTGTGTTGATTTTTCCTCCAAATAAAGAAACTCTGGGCCTGCAGGGGAGGAACCCAGTTAGGATATCAGAACTCAGAAACCCGACAGAGTTGGGGAACGATGACGGGGAGGAGGGAATGCAAATATATCTCAGTGCCTAGTCTGTGCCAGACACTGATGCTTCATCACTATCCATGGAGGCTCGTGCACGGTAGCCCAGATGAATGTGGTCGGTCACTCATTGGCATGCTGTGTGGGAATGGTTTCCAGGTATTTCTTGGAAGTCCACTTGGACTCAAGGTTGCCCATCTCTGGAAGAGAAGAAGAGAAGAAGGCTCTTTTCTCACTAGGTCCTTCTTAGGAATCTCCGATGAAACTGTTCCACTAGTCTTACCTCCTTGGAGGACCCTTCCCGGATTCCCAGGCTGGGCCCGGTGTCCCTGCATCATGCTCTCAGTCCCTCTGCTAATCTTAGCACCCATCACTGACTGACTTGTCATCACCATCCAATTGTCTAACTACCCCACTGAACCTATAAGCAATGGGACTGCGCTCTCTCCAGCAGCTAGCACAGACCTTGGCACACAATAAATGATCTGTGTTGAATTAATGAATAACTGTATTTAGATAATTCAGAATACTCTTTCTAGCTTAGCATTGTAAAGCAGGAAAATATGGAGTCATATGACCTTCAACAAGTGACCTAATTTCTATGGACTTTGGTTTTACTTCCTATAAATTACATGCAATAATAATTTGCCCCCACCTCATGGAACCATTTGATGATTAAATGGGATAATGTGTATAGTACTACTAACTATCCTTACTTGAATGTTCCTTGTATTCCTTCTGCTCTATTAGCCTTCAGATAATGTATTTAAAATGATAAATACAGTGGTACTTAACAAATATTTGTTTTCTTGCCCCAGAACTACGTTAGAGTTTAAATGAGCAAGTTAAAGCTTATCTGTTGAAGGGATGGGTGGATGGATGGATGGATGGATGGCTTCCATCTAGAAGTGGCCTTCCAACAGTAGGGGATGGAGTGGGTATAGGGGTACCACTGGCTCAGCAGATGTTTATACCATTTTAGAATAACTACCTTGGACTTCAGAGAGTTCCTGGGTATGAAGGTTTGTCTTTAATTAAAGTCTCAGCACAGTGTTAAATGCCATTTTATTTTTGTTCATAATTAACACTAATGAGATGAGTGGATCACAAACAGCACACATTCTGAGAAAATGAAAAACAACATCTGAGCTTGGTGGTTTCCATTTTTGCTTTACTCCCTCCCATGCTCTGTTCAATTAAAAGTTTTGAGAAAATATTGCAACTACACTTCTTGTCTTATGGTAATGAAGCATATTAATTTGAATGTGATGAATACAATATTCCACTGACTTTTTTATTCCCTTATCTACAAAAGTTTAAAATAATAGGCCAATTAAATCAGGAGAAAAGAATGCAGGGTTTGCCTGTGGCTCCAATTCAGCAACCAAAGAACTGAAAGAACAAAATTCTGTGAAGTGTCTGGGTCAGACTCCATCCCCGTGGCTATAGCTGAGAGACGCTAACTCATCATGACAGATGTGGACCAGGGAAGAGCAAGGGATCTTGCTCTTGTATTAGGGATCAAGAGGCCAGGTTCTAGACACTTCTCCAGTGCTGTCCCAGTGAATATTTGTTGGATGGGTGGATGGATGGATAGATGAATGGGAGATAGAAATTGATGGATGGATAGAATGGAAAGATGAATCACATGACATCCCAGGTCCCATTCTTCCCAAGGTAGAAAATTAAGTCCAGTCTGGAGTTGAATTAATATTGTCAAGACCTAGAAGTCAAAGGCAGAATTTAGAGGTGAAGTTCAGCTCTCTGACCTCTTTACCTTAGATGCATAAACTATAAATGATCCTCAGTTCAGGTAGGACAGGCCCTGGGAGGTTAACTCTAAAGCAGAGGCCCCCAAACCAGCTAACCCCAGTATGAGTTTCTGCGTTGGAAGAGGCACATCCTGGAGCAGGTCTGTGACCCTGACATATGATCCAGGTGTCTCTATGAGGACTTCTGGAAGACTTCCCACCTCCAAGTGGTGCTTCAGTCATTAAGTCCATCTTGCCATCGTGTCATCTGAGGCAGTTTACAGGTGTATACCCCACAATATCTGTGTACTTTGTCACCTTCCATTCTGTTCTCTCCATCACAGGCATTTTAAAACATACAACACACACACACATGCTTGCTCTCTCTCTTTCTCTCTCACTCATGATGTTATTCCTTTGTTTAAAACACATTGTGCCAGGCTAGACAAATCCATAACATGGTCTACAAGACTCTGCGTGGCCTACCCCCTGAGTGCCTCCCAGTCTTATCTTCCATCATATCCCCTCCATCCATGCCCATTCCCTGGGCCCCTACACTGGCCTTCAGTCAGTTCCCAGGCACTTCTTGAGCACTCAGGCTGCCACTCACCTCAGGACCTTTGCATATGCTTTCACTTATTCCTTAAGTGCTCTAACCCATGTTAACACCTATTCATCCTGCAGCTCTTAGGTCAAGCATCACTTCCTCAAGAAAGGCATCACTGATGATACTCCCTACACCAATTTTGGTGTGGGTTGGGCTCTGTGTTTATGTTGTCATAACTGAGTATTTTTCTCTTATAGCACTTATCACAGTTTATAATTATATGCTTATGCTGCTAATTTGAGTATTATACCTCTCCCTTATTAGGCCATTAACACTATAACCATTGATTTCTAATCATTGTATCTCTAGGGCTTAGTATAGTGCCTGGTTCATAACAGATGCTCAATAAACATTTGTTGAGTGAATGAATGAATGAATGAATGAAAGCATAAATGCCTAATTCAAGAGCTTTGGCTCTTTCTACTCCACTAACTACTTCCGAGTTTGGGATTTCTTAGTTTCTAAAGCACTAACTTGCAGTAGGCCTCATACTGGGAACTTGAACAACTTGCTCTCATGTAGTTCAGTGTGACAAGAAACAGATACGTAAACATACAATGACAATACAGTGTGTCAAGAGCTACAATCCACATTAAGTGCAAGGTTTCATGGAAGCAGGGGAGAAACACTCGGGTTCCACACTGGGGAGGCTTTCCAAATGAGTTATTTCCTAAGCTGAGCCTGAAAGGAAAAGGTGTTGGCCAAGGAAATAAGGGTGGAGGTAGGATTTCAAGTGAAATGGCCCTTAGGTAAGAAGGCTCACAAGTCAAAGCCTGGCCCTGGAGGAACTGTAAGTCCCGCGGATGACTGCATCCTGGGTGGAGAGGCAGGGCTGTGGGAGGTGAGGCTGGGAGGTGAGCAGTGGCCATGGCACTGAAGACCTTCGATGACAGTCAGAGATGGCAACAGACACTGTATGGAGGGGACCAGCATGGAGAGACCTGTGATTTGGAAAACTCTGGAAGTACTTTGGGGAAAAGGTGCTCATATTTCAAGTGAGAGACTTCCTCTCCTGAAGAAAGAGAGGCTTGGTCCCAGAGCTGTCAATCAAATTCTTCTCTAGAATCCAAACTTTCTTTCCCGATGGGCACTCAGTGCAGCTGACCCTGCTTATTCATTGCAGGGAGAATTAATTTCAGGGAAGGGGGAATTAAAAAAAATACAAGATTAAGCAGTGTAATCAGCTGCTGCAGAGAGTTGGAAATGCAATAAATAATAATAGCATTGAGAGCTGTTTTTAATAACTCACCAGTGTAATTTAGCCCCAGCTTCTTGGAGCATATGTAAAATATGTCATAATGTGTACAATGGCAAATGCCTCATTGCCAGTCTCTAAAGACAAATGTCTTCCCAGGAGGAAAGGGGGTGGGGTGGGGAGTGGAGGAGAAATTGGAGGACATGATTGCAAATAGGGTGTAGGAAGGCAAGCATCGTTCATTCTGACACCACTAATCCGAAATTTGTGATCCTTTGCAGATGCGATAGGTTTCAGTTGGTTTGTCTTCAAAGATGGAGCAGGTTAACAGCAGTAACATAGTAAAGGAGAGAGTCATAATTTGTAAGAGAGTGAGGTGTTTTCATACTCTGCAGCATCACCGTTTGCACGCAAGTCCGTGTTATAATTACGGATCATCCTTGTCGATCTACTCCAGCAGGTCCCCAGGGCACTTAAGCCTTGGCAGCATTTGTTTTACTTAGTTGAGTTACTAAATATTCATGAAACTATTAAAATGTGTTATTTAAAAGTATTTGATGAAGGCTGACTTTTAGTAATTCATATGGGCTACACCCTCTGCCCCAAAGTCCAGATTAGTGGGATGGGACTAGGAGTGCTCCCCTCTTGGGGAGCAACATGACACAATTGAAATGAGATGGACTTTGGAGTCAGACAGACCTGAGTTCAAATTCTATTTCTACCACTTAGAACTTATCACTTTTGCAACATAGTCAAACTCTGAGGCTCCATTCCTTATCTATAAATGAGTGATGACGATGTTGATGACCGCTAATATTCATGGGCCACCACTGCATTTCCTCCGGCACAACACCACTGTGATGTAGGTACTGGGTACGAGCCCTGTCTTACAGGTGAGGAAACTGAAGTTTAGAGCAGTTGAGTAACTTTCACGAGGCACAGGGCTGGCAAATAACTGCTCAGGAACCCAACACCAGGTCCTCTGACCTCAAAGTCCATGCCATGACGTGTGCTGTGTGATCCTCATGTACCAAGCTCTGCAGTTGAAGAAGACGAGAGACAATGTGTGTAAAGTATGGCTCCTGGAACATAGTAGACACTGTGTAAATGTCTCTTGCATTGAAGGACTAGATTTATCTTCCTTTGATGTGTCCTCTCTGGAAAAATACAACAACATCTGTGTCTTTGTCAAAGTTTTTTGAATGTCATTCCATACCCTTGTCCCTGTCACTCAGCACCTCAGGTTTCCAATCTATAAAATGGAGGTGTGTGGGAGTCCTTACACAGGCCACTGGTTTGGGTGTACGTTTACTACAACCATTTTGGAAAACAGCGTGACGATGCTTAGTCAAGAGTCTGTGATGCAGCAGTGCTACCGTCACCCTAAAGCAGGGTTTCTCTGCCTCCGCACTGTTGACACTGGGGACAGGGATTTCTTTGTTGTGATATTCTGTGCATTGTAGGATATTTAGCAGCATGCCCGGCCTCTATCCACTAGATGCCACTAGCATCCCCCAGTTCTGACAACCAAAAAGGTCTCCAGATATTGTTGCCAAGTGCCTCCTGGGGGGCAAAATCCTCATTGAAACCACTACCCTAAAGGAACTCTTGCAAATGGGTGACAGGAGCATGTTCAATAATGAGCAGAGCCACCTCGTTTGCAATAGCCTAAAAGCGATAGCCTAACTATCTACCAACAGTTGAATAGTGTATTTAGCACAGCATAGTCACCAACTGGAATATAATACAACATGAAAATTAACCACAGCTGCCCGTGTCAACGTGGGTGAATTTCATAAACACAGGCTTGATTGAGCAAAGCAATAAAAAGCAAGTTGCAGAAGTTTCCGTGTGGTATGATTCTACCTATATAAAATGTAATGACATATAAAATGATGCTGTATACTATTTAAGGAATATACACATACATGTGTGTGTGTAGTAAAACTAAAAAGAAACGTATGGAAGTAAAAATAACCAAATTCAGTATATGGTTCCTGGGGCGGGGGGGACATGAGTGCAATCTGAGCAGGGTATATGGGCTTCAGTTCTACTGATTGATAGATAGATAGATAGATAGAGATAGCTGTCTCCCAAAATAGGTATATGAGTATCATCATACTATTTTCCTGCCTCTTCCTATGTCTGAAATATTTCAAAATATTTTTAAAGGAGTCTGAGTGGTTCTAATGGGGGAAGGGCACATAGAAGAATCATTTAGGGAACTTTCCTTGATTACACACATCTGCCTCTTAGAGATTCTGAAATCTTCTATCCAGTTCACTCCCCATATCATCAAACAAGAGTCAATGCTTTGGCCAGTGTTCCCAATAAAGTGTGTCTTCCCCTCAGGTGTTATAGGGTTGAGAATCAGTGGTCACTTGGAGAATTCTTGAGGGTATGTCCTCAGACTTACTCTGCCCCTCTAATATTCTATGATCCCATAAAATAAATGGGTTGGGACATCTTATATGTGTGGATAAACATATATATAAGCAAACATACCTCCTTCCAGTTTTCAAAGCTCAGCCCATGGACTGTTCACGTTGGGCCCTGGACAGGACCTTGAAGACAGATCCCTTGGGGGTAGGAGGAAAACACTTTCCTTGAAGGAAAGTGGATGCTTCTGCCAGAGCGTTTGAAACCATCCTTGTATTCATGGCCAACAGAGGTGTCCTGAGACCCAGGAAGTACCACCTGTCTTCATTTGACAGGGGAGAAAATGAAGACTCAGCAAAGTCAAGTTATTTGAAAGTCATCCAGCTAGGAAATGTCAGAGACATGAATAGACCCAAATCTGCCTTCAGATCTCATGTCCCTGTCATGCTGCCTTCCTACAGCAGTAATAACTCTTACCATTGTAATTGAGAGTTAATTAGTAATGCAAGAAACTAAAGCAAGAGATTTCTCCCAAAAAACACATGACTGACAAATACATGTTCTGCATTCAGAGAAAAGAGAGCAGATGGCTGAATTGGCTTTATTTGGCATAGAAAAGAAGAGCAAGCATTCCATGTGGGGAAATAGACAAGAGAATGGGCAGTGCAACTCAAGTTCTGCAGGTCAGGAAGGCAATGTCAAATGCATTCTGTTGGGAACATAGCTGGTTAGAACTGGTGCCCCATCTGTGGTTCTGTTTGTAAGGACAGTCACTGGACTGGAGTCTCCTTGGTGGCTGAGATAGATCTTAGTCAGTGGTGTATCCCCAGTGCCTGGGGCATAGTACACAGGAAATATGATATTGGAGGGACGAGAGGGGAAGGTAGGATGGCAGGAAGGAAGAAAGCAGTGAAGAGAGGAGGCAAGGATAGAAAGGATGGAAACAGTGTGTGTATGGAATGGGAATTTCTGTTGAAATTCTAGCAGAGCCTGGGTCCCTCCTGAGAAAGCAAAGGAGGTACACATGGAAACGTGTCAGTGGATATCTAAATGCCATATCTCACTGACTTCATTTGCAAATGAATTTCCACCAATGGCAGTTAGGTTTTGCTCTAACCAACAAATGATTCACGCTGACAATTGACACAAACATTGTGCCTCATTAATAAATGTGCTCATTACTCTTCCCTGCTGGGCAATGTGAACTCCTGTGTTCTGGCCTGCTTTAAGCAAAGAGACCTACATCTCTCCTTCCTCAGCCTAGGACCCTGGTAGGGAAGGGCAGAATGTTGAAGGAGTCTGCAGGCTGAACGTTTGGGGTGGTGCGGAGAGAGGGGGTCCTGAAGTTCATCCTAACGGATATGGAATTGTTGCAGCAGAGCTCAGGATCCTCCCCAAATTGATCTCCTAAGGTATTTGGAATGGTCCTTCCTAAGGGTTTTCTAAAATCGCAGAGAAAAAAACAAAAAGCAATCCTACCATTGTCTTCCTTGCCCCCGGGCTCCATGGGGTGGTGATAAATCAAAATCAAACAAACAGATGTGGCTTTGAGAATTGACTACTCAGGTGCTGAAGCCTGGGATGGAGAACCAGCCCAGTTGGATTCTGCGGGAAGCTGCTTGGAGCTGGACACCTCTTCCCAATGTGCATATGAGAGATAGGTTTCCAGCTAGATGCATTGAGGTTTTTTTGTTGTTTTGTTGTTGTTTTTTTTACGTTTCGGCATCTGCCCCATCCCATAAATCCATAAATATCCCATCAGGGGCATTAACGACTAGAAAAGAAGTCAAATCATTGCTGGGACCAAATGAGATAAAATGTGTAGAATATCTAACCAAGTGGGGTGGGGGTGGCTATTGGTACCATAGTTGTTCCTGGAGAGAGAAGCAAAGGGCCCAAGGGAAAGAACTGAGCAGAAACAGGAAAGTTGGGGATCAGGACCAACTCCAAACCCCATCCCTAACCACCCACCACTCCTGACCAGGGTAACCAGAGAAATCCTGAATGAAAGGATACAGGGATCTGAACTCAGTCTGGCCTCTGCCACCAACCAGCTGTGTCACCTCCTGGGAGACACTTCACCCTTTCTGAGCTTCTTCTGGAAGCTGGCCACCAGTGAGCATATAATTGGTTGTTATGACAATTAAGATAAAGGAGAAGACCCGTGTGAAAGTCCAGCACAATGCCCGATCCAAGGAAAATGTTAATAGCATTTATTTCTGTCTCTTTGCGCCTGTTTTCTTATCTGCAAAATGGAAATAATTCTGCACCCTAACTTAAAGTTAGGGCATAGTATTTTTTCACCAAATATCTGTTGAGAAACTACAGTAACACAAAATGATTGAAAAGGAAAAATCCTAAAGGACTTTTTAGATATTGTGAACTTCCTGATGGGAAAGGCCTTTATTTTTGTGTTCGCACAAGCACGGTAACAGAGAAAGAGAAGAAGAGAGGAAAGGGAAGAAGGAAAGAAAAAAGGAAGATGTCATTACTTTCCTATTGTACAGTTATCATCATCATTATAAAACTAATTTATTTTTTAAGTTTTATTTATTTATTTATTTTTTAGTAATCTTTACCTTCGACGTGGGGCTCAAACTCATGACCCCAAGATCAAGAATTGCACGCTTTTCTGACTGAGCCAGCCAGGCACCCCTATAAAACTAATTTAAACAAACCCAGCCAGTGCCCCCAAAAGGGCTGCAAGATAAGGGCTAGGAAAAGAACACAGAAATAATTTTCCCATTTTGACCAGTGATGGGAATAGTAATGATTTTCTCTCTGAACCATAACCATCTTGCAGTTAAATAATTTGCTTCCTGGTAGAATCAAGAGCTCAAAGATGGTGCTCTGAGGAATTCTTTCATTTCTTTACACCTTTTAAAGAAAAGAAAACTCCAAATGCAATTATTGGCATTATTTTTATGCCAACTGCAGCAGAACATTCCGGAAGATGAAGCTCCTACCAAATTAGTTTATCCAAATGAGATTTAGACAGTACCTTACCAGGAGACCACTCAGAAACCCACATACTACCAGCAAGCCCTACTGAGTCCAATGAATGTGGACGTGGCTTTGCACATGTGCTTTTGGTTAGCTAAGCCAACTGCTCCAATCTTGTGGGAGGCTACACCACAGGACACCTCTGTTTACTTCAGGTTACACATAAGTGAGCAAGCTGAGAGCAGCAGAAGTAGCTAGCTAAAAGAGAGTTTTATTTTCTGACTGCTAGGGGCCCACACGCAAGTGAAATTTAAGCAGCAACAAATACTTGCCTGAAACCATTTGTCTGAAGGAAGATTTGTGGCTGGAGAACTGAAGTTCATAACACCCAGAAATCTCCAGAGTAGGTCTGATTCCCCTACCTGAAACAGTATTCCTTCCTCTCCCCAGACCCAAACCTCCAGAACATAACAACTTAATCTATAACTTCCCCATCAGCCCCAGCTAATATATTATCCCCTTGAGCAATAATGATAATGGTACTAATATGGTTCTTTCTATGCTTAATTACTAATTCATTTCAATCTTTACAACAACCCTTAAGTAGGTACTATGATTATCTCTGTTTTACAGATGAGAAAACTTGGGCACAGAGAAGTTAAGTAACTCACCAGTAGTCACAGAGCTAAGTAAGAAGTAGAGTTAAGAGTCCGTGCAGGCAGTCTGGTCTTGGAGCCTGTCCTCTGAACCGCTGTGTTGCAGCCCCATTCACTGGGTGTCAGAGACCATGCTAAGAGGTTATAGTGTTAGCTCATTTCATCATTGCAACAATCCTACGATATGGGTACCAAAATGTTATCCCCATTTTACAGATGAGGAAACTTAGTCCATAAGTTTAATTATTTGTCCCTGGTCACATAGTTAGTAGCTGGAAAATCTAAATTCAAACCCAGTGATTTGGTGAACATGTGAGTGTTTGGCAGAATTAGGTGCTATGGACTGAATGTCTTGTGTTTCCCCAAAATTCATATGTTGATACCCTAATTCTAAATCTGATGGTATTTGGAAGTGGTAATTAGGGAGGTAATTAGGTTTAAATGAGGTCATGAGAATCGAGCCTTCATGATACAATCAGTGACTTTATAAGAAGAGAAAAAGATTACAGCTCTCTCTCTACCATGTGAGGACACAGGAAGAGAGGAACCATCTACAAGCCAGAAAGAGGCCTCTTACCAGATCCCTATATCAGTACCTCCCAGCTTCTAGAATGGTGAGAAATAAATGTCTGTTGTTCAAGCCATCCAGTCTATGGTATCTCATTACAGTAGCCTGAGCGAAGACACTAGGCATTTGTGAGTGTGACCAGAGTGGTCCCCAAGATTCCTAAGGGACCTTGAAGTCCATGGCCGGTATTCATGTGTCAGTATGTGACGATCTGAATTGGAATCCAGCCTTCTGTGGTGTCTGGGTCAGAACAAAAGTCAGGTATCAGGTACATGAGGTTGATTCACCACCCACTTCCCCCCTCAGCACCTCACTTCTAGCCCTTCCTGCTATAATCTTACCCAAAGAGAATGTCCCATGAATGATCAAACCTTTGTTTCTTTATGGCAAACAGCCCAGAGTGGGGGGTGGGGAATAAAGCCTGCCAGTGCTGACAAAAAATTGAAGAGGGCCACCAAAGTGAAGATTCTTGGCTGAAAACTAGTCAATTGGGACAAATTGGTGAGAGAAGTGCCCAATTCTGTGCAGGCCCATACCCACAATGCAGACACATTCACCTTACAATCTGTGTGGAAATAAGAAAAAGCAATTTGTCAAATGGATTCCATGATTGCTTCGGTTAGGGCAAAAAACTCTCATCAAGTGAAAGATGGAACTCCAATAAAAATTTAAAAGGAGGCTACATGTAGAGGGAAGAGCTGTGTAGACACCACGTGATGCTGAATGGAAATGGGATATGAGAACAAGGCAGGCTCTCGAATAACAATTCATGTCTCTCTCACAAATACCAAACCAAAGATTCAACCTTGATCAGCTGGACATGTGGGAGAGTATGGACTTCCGAAGCAGGTAGGTCTGTGCCTGACGCTCAGACGCCCACTACCTATGAGACTTGAATATCCTTGTGATGTTCTTAGAGATGAAAATGGCAACACCCCCCAAAGATCTGTTGTGAGAATCCGGGGAGATGCTTGTGTAAAGCACCCCACAATTGCTAGAAAATAGTTCGGTCTGTCTGTTTGCCATTGAGCTAAGTCACCTGGGAGGCACATGTCCCTAAAGCTCAGGGTTCAGAGATAATCAGGAGGGGAACAGGCTTTGAGACCAGAGCTCTTGGAAAAATTCAAGTCCTTACATGGTGACAGCAAGCAGAACATGGGAGCCACTACTCCTCTTTCTCATGCCTTTCATTCCCAGAAATTCCAGAATGCCACAAGAGATGAAATCTCACTCCTGGCACCCGGCCTTCCACCTAACAGGCGCTCAGTAATACATGTCGGTGGAACTGAGCTGGGAGTGCTGTGCATGACGTGAAAGAGGGCAAAAGGTGAAACCCGTTGGACACATCATGGCTGCAGTCAGTGCCAGTCAGTCCTGAGCTGACATCTAGAGCAGTTAGCAGGCATAAGCTTGCAAAAGGGGAGCATGCAGAGGCAGAACAGAGTCAGGGACAGCACCAGTCTTATAAGGCAGGGAGTTGTTGGCAAGGAAGCAGGAAAGAGAGGGGAAGAAGCAGGCAGAAACCAGGAGAGGTGTAGGCTAGAGAAGCCAAGAGAACAAAGTATTGACTTACCAGAAACTGAAGACTCTCCGTTCTTACTTTAGTTCCTCATGTCTGGCTATGCTGATGCCTAAAATCCCTCTAAGCCCATTGGGTTAACTATTACACTTGCTAGGGCTCCAGAAGAGAGGAAACCCAGAAAGTCAGGAACACCTCTGGGCAGGTGCATTTGTCAGGTTTCCTTCTGGGCAGGCGGGGTCTGGAAAGGCAAAGTGGTGTTCCTGCCATAAAGGGAGGGAGAGGAAGCACTCATGTACTGTTTGCCAATCTCCATAGTGTAAATATTCCTACTGTGGCTGCTCAAACCACCAAAGATTTAACAACCGCCTTGTTAATTTCCTAAAAACTTAACTTTTAGCTGGAATGGGCTGATTCAGGACACCACTGCCCAGGTGCAAATGAGATTGGAGATTGATATACAGAACCAAGAAGGAAAGTGCAGAGCAGAGACACGAGTCTGTCTGATATGTAGAATATCTTCCCCTTTCACAAAGAAAGAAAAGAAGGAGACATGAGCATTCACATTCAGTTATTGTGGTTTAAAACAGATTGTATACATAGGAGAAAATTTCATCAATGGGCCTCCCTCTGACACCACACCTTCAGTGCTCTTCTCCAGAGGCAACTAAAATTGTCAATTATCAGTGTATCCTTCTGAAACTATATTACGTATAGGCGTGCAGATGGTGTGTTTGTGTGTGCGTGTGTGTGTGTCCCTTTTCAAAATTAAAATGATAATCTACTAAACAACTTACTTTTTTCCTTAGTGATATATTTTCCGTGTTCTTCCAAGAAAAGATACATAAATATGTTGTGTATTTTTTACATTTTTTAATGGTTTACTTTTTATTGTTGAGAGAGAGAGAGAGAGAGAGAGAGAGAGAGAGAGAGCATGAGTGGGGGAGGGACAGAGACAGAGGAAGACACAGAATCAGAAGCAGTCTCCAGACTCTGAGCTGTCAGCACAGCTCAAACCCATGAACTGTGAGATCATGACCTAAGCCAAAGTTGGGTGCTTAACCAACTGAGCCACCAGGCACTCCTGTGTTGTATATTTTTAATGGCTTTATAGTATTCCTTTTACATATGCTGTATAATTTATTTAACCACTTTCCTCAGTAATAAGCATATGTTTTTTCTGTCTTCTGTTACAAACAAATGATACAATGAATATCCTTTCACACACACGCACACACACACACACACACACACAAACACACATGTGCACACATGTAGGCATCCCTATAAGTGAAATTCCAGGATCAAAGGGTATATACACTTTCTATTTCTGATAGATTTTCCCTCCTGAGAGGTTGTATGTATTTAACATCCCTACCAAGAAGTCATGAGAATGTCTTTCCCCTGCATTGTTGCCCGCATGCTGTATTCTCCAAATCTCAGGCCAGCATTTGCTAACTGCAAGCTCATCACACTTGATGAGGACTCCCTTATTTGAGGCAGGTTTATTCACAGAAGAGGAAAGGGCCTTGTGGAGATCAAGGAACTTTCCCAAGGGCAGGTGTCTGTGATTGAAGTCTCAGTCCTCCCTCTTCTCCATGCTGGCTGCCCTTCTCCACCAGGCTCACTGGGAACAATCCAGTGTAGGCAGAGTGTGATGCCCCCACAGAGCCCAGAAGCTTGGACACACCAATAACCCTACTCCTTTCCTTCCCCATCTTTTACTTTCTTTCTAGTTTTGCTCAATCAGTTTTGCTTTTAGTAATTTCTTCTACTGATGTAAAACCTAAACACAAATAGAACTGTAGACTCAGTCCAGTTTACAAATACTTTCTTGGTGATACAGTTTCCAGGGGTACTTGATGATGTCAGGACAGGGACCGCTTGTACCCCAGAACAAGCTTGATAGGTTTTTACTGGAGAACTACAGGCAAATTGTTGTCCTTTTGAAAAATAGCCTTCCCCTCTAAGCCTATGGCAGATAGAAAGCTGTGAAGTGTTTTCCTTTATGTCTGAAATAGTCTACATTCACACACGTGCCCTCCCAGTCGCAAAGAGGATAGCCATGAGACGCTGCCGGTTAGGGCTACACTCGGGTACTAGATGTGCAGGGGTTGGTTAAGCCTTTGGGGGAATTGCTTTAGGAGAAGAGACAGTAAAAGCAAAAGCGAAGACTGCTATGAACGTAGAGGTTGCTGGCAAGGAGGAGGAGGAAGGTGGAGGGAGTGGGGAGGAGTGGAGGGAGGGAGGGAGGGAATGCCAAGAGAGTGGTGAAAATCAGCACAGCGGAAAGAACGGCTTGGAAGACGGGCTTTAAATGCCTGCCTGGCTTCTTGCTGGTGGCGCCAGTGCTCTGGCAGGATGTGGGCGGAGGGCGAGTCCGAGGGACTCCAAACACTGGGAATAGTGGTGGTCCTGTGCTCCTCTCTGAAACTTTTGCACTACCTCGGGCTGATTGACTTGTCAGACGGTAAGCGAGCTCTTGAGCTTCCCTATTTTATAAGAATGTTTTTCAGCTTAGGTTGTCATGAGTAGTTTAGAAAACGCCCGGCAAAGTAGCACGTAGACCCGAGAGCTTTGCAAAAGCCCTGCTAAATTCCAGCCATTTTGCCCCTAGCCCCCGCCGCGGAGCTCAGGTTGACCCAGGGATGATGCGCTGTCCATGGTGCAGAAATGGGGTGCCTGGAGAGTTGGGGAACTGGAAGGGGTTAAATATTCTCTTCCTGCCCCGTGTGCGTGTGAGTCTTGGTGGATTACTAGCTGTGTGAGAATAGCACATAACATCACTGTCCTCTCTCAGAGTGTCTGATAGCTCTGTTGTTGGTAGAAGTCAATGACTTTTAGAAGTCATTATGTTGATGAACGTTAGGAAGCAGGTGGGAAGACTGTGGTGCTAAAAACTTTTGTGAAATGCTAATCATTAGCAAATGCCAATTCCTTCCCCTCCTTCACCCCTTCACCCTCAACCCTCACAAGAATCCTTACCCTAAAATCACCTCATTAGCTGTGACTTTAGCTTCCATTCCTTAGTGAGACTGTAGTCAAAAATTCAGGTTAACCATGCTGTTTATGACTACAAAGTTAGTAGTTTGGTTTCCAAAGTTAAAGAAGCTCAAGAAATAAAGAGTATTTTCTTCCTCCTTACGAAATTTTGTCCCCAGTAGGACACCATGTGTTTATATAATTTTTATCACGTAAAATTAGACTTCTGGAAAGATTCCAATTTTGGTGAGCAATGCATTAAACAAAACCAACCTCCAGTAATTTATATTCAATGTATATACAACATGTATTTGATGTATGTTCTTCCATAACTGGATCGGGTTGTGTAGACAGAATTTCTCTTCCAAGAAGTATCATATGCCTTAACTATACATAATAACGAGATACATTTGTAGACAAAGGACCAGCTGAAGTACAAAGCTGAGGTAGACCAGACACTGAATGCAGGATAATGTAGTTGGATGAACTCTGGATTAGGAATCAGGAGACCTGGTTCCTATCAATGATCACTCTCTATTTAAATTTGGTCAAGTCATTTTTTATCTGGGTCTAAATTTCCTTATGAGAATATTGATGATTTTCAATCTCTGCTTCATGGCATTCTGAAGCGACCCAAACGTTTCCTTGTTTTCAGTTTGGTGCTGGGCGCAGTAAGGCAGATCCTGCGCCCTATGTCCCTGCTTCACTTTATCTGCCCTATATGCCACCTTCACTTTATCTGCCCTATATGCCAGGCCTGTATGCTAGGCTTCAGCTAAAATTGATTGTGTTTCCCTGAGATGTTGGAAGCTGAAGCACATTCAAAAAATTCCTTCTTTCTTGAAAACCACCTGAAATCGAACAATCTGGTAGAACAGTTCTGTGTGCACATAGGAACTCTCCCAGGCTCGGCCCCTGATATGCGCTTCTCTAGAGCTCCCAACTCAGCCTGCCAGTCCATAACAAATTGAGCAAAGCCCCTGTTCACCACCAGATCCCAAAAATGTGTTTCATCCCTGTTCCAAGCTTCAAAGCAGACACCCACTGAGATTACAAATTAACATAAGAGAAATTTCCAGAGAAACTTCCTTCTAAGGCTAAAGGTGCCGTGGAAAATAGTGCCTTGCTCTTCCTTTCCATATCCAGACATAACCATCTTCCTTCCCCTGCTTTAGCTTCTCAATATTACAGCTTTTGGTTTTATTACCACGGAATATATCAATTACTCATCTAATGTTATAGTAATGAGGGGATTAGGGTGAAATGTAGAAAGCATATGTTTAAGACTGCCTCCAGGAACCTTAGGTGAAGGAAGAAATTAACATTTATTCAGCACCTGCAGTGTCCTGGGTATAGTGCCAGGTGCTTCTATGTACATGAGCTAATGTAATCCTCAAAATAACACTCTAAGGAAAAAAACTAAATAACAGTGGAAAGTAGATATCATTGTTCCTTTTATATAAGGAAAAAGAATACAGGTTTAGAGAAATTAGATAAAATTTCCAAAAATACAGCAATAATAAGGTGGAGATGTTTGTCTCTAAAATTATGCCCTCCATCCTGTATTCCAAGTGGCTCAACAAGTAAGATGGCGTCTGTGGTCTGTCATTAAGTCTACACCACACAGCCTGTTATACTAGAGCCTTCCCCATATGGTCCAAAATGCCATTTTTATTGTGCATGTGACATGGGAAATTCTGCTCACGCATTCGAGTACCAAGAGGAGAATACCACCTCCTGTTGAGTACACCAGGACCAATGGGATGAAGCCATTCTAAAGAGAGCAGGGGAACAATTCTGAAGAACCTGTCGGTAGTCTTTCCTAGGGCCTCATCTTATTCTCATTTTATTTTCCACTAGTGATTTTAGAAGAGTATAGATACTGGGCCTAGAGTCAAAAGAGCTGTGTTCCAATCCTGGATGTGCCATTTATCAGTGGTGTGACCGTGGGCAAGGCCCTTTTCTTCCCCAGCTTTCACTTTCCTCACTTGTAAAAAGGGAGACATGAGGATGATGGTTGTATTAATTCTCTAGGGCTAGTGTAACAAATTATACAAAGCAGGTGGCTCAAAACAACAGAAACGTATTCTTTCACAGTCCTGAAGGCTAGAAATCCAGAAGCAAGGAGTTGGCAGGGCTGTGTTCCCTCTAAGCCTCTAGAGGAGAATTCCCCTGGCTTCTTCCAGTTTCTGGTAACCCCAGGTGTTTCCGAGCTTTTGACACTGTCACTGCAATCTGTCTCCATCTGCACATGGCCATCTTCTCCCTGTGTGTCTCTTCTTCACTCAGTACTTCCCTCTTCCTACAAGACAGCAGCCGTATTGTATTAGGGCCACCTTGACCTCACCTTAACTGCAAAGATCCTATTTCCAACAAGGTCACATTCACAGGTACTAGGGTTCATGACTTCAACATCTCTTTTTGGGTGACACAACTCAACTCATAACAGTAGTAGTAAATGCTGCAGATTGTTGTTGTAAGGATTGAATGAAGTGGCACATGGGAAAGGAGCAAGCTTATTATCTGCCTCATAGCAGGTACTTCCTAAAAGCTCAATTATTTTTCAGCCTTAGATCATGCCAATCAAATGAATACACTGCTCATAAGAGAAAAAAAAGACAAAACCCAAGTCCATCAGGCCGATTGGGCAGTACAGTCCTTCCCTTGGGATTTGGAAGTTGCCAGTGAGACTTCCAGAGTAGAAACCAGACTGGGGTGACTTTCCCCTTGTATGCAGTGTCACCGTGCACACCCAGCCCTCACTGCCATGGCCTGCAGATCAATCCGACTCCTCACCCATTCCGCCAAAGTGAGGGCAGCAGGGATTGCAGAGAGGAGAGAGGAGATCAGGCAGGGGTGCGGGTGACAGACAAGTAATGCCCACCCCCCCCCCGAAAGTTCAGGGACCATTACCAGTTAATTCTCTGGCTCTGTCTCACCTGCTGCTCACTGGGCCAGCCTGAGGCAACTTCACCCTGCCAGATGGGAGTCCCCTTTCCCCAAAGCATCATGTCTCCTGGCACTGCTACAGCAACTGCGGAAGCGACCTACTGTTACAGGTCCAGGCATAACTGTAACAGTGAGGCATACATCGGTGTTTCTCAAAGTGGGTTCTCTTGCTGCCATATCTTACACCTATCTAAACGTAAGGTAATTTCGCTATGTCTCTAACCATAGCTTGTTTATAGAATCAGGAATGTCAGAGGCTTTGAAAACCACCCCAAAAAATAGCAGTAATAGTAATAACTTCACAAACTCAGGGAAACCACGAGAATCCAAGTGTGTCTATTGGAGTCTTTAGAAACAGTTGTCTTTCTATGCACTCTAAATTGTATGAAACATGAATTATTACTCCAGAGGTTGGCTGGGTCTACTTGATGGCAAAAGATTTGAAATGTGGTTCATGTGAAGCCAGCTACGCACATATAGCCAGCTTTAGTGATTTCTTATGGATTTAGTGCCTGTGTAGTACTTTATAGCGTAGGCACCCATCATCCATCAAGTGTTTAACATGGACAGCAGAGAAATCTTGTGAGATATGAAGATCCTATAGTGCTATTGAACTAATTTCATAGTTTTTAAAAAACTGAAGTTCTGAGGCTTTGACTTCGAGGCCACACGGTTATAAAGTAACAATTTCAGGACTCAAGTCAAGTCTTCTGGTCCCACTACAAGCACTTTCTGTTGTCCAAATGCAGGAAAATTTGTAATTAAACCATGCCTGGAGCATTGATGATATCACTATTTCTACCCATTGAATATTTGTAACCCTCCTCTTGGCAAAGTATTCATAACCTAACACAGTTAGATTGTAGTGAGCTGAATCATGGCCGCCCAAAGACATCCTGTCCTAATCCTAGAACGTATGAATGTCACCTTATAAGGAAAAATGTTCTTTGCAGATGTGATTAAGTTAAGGATCTTGAGATGAGGAAAGTATCCTGAATTACCCGGGTGGGTTGCATATGTCATCATAAGTCTTATATGTTGTCATAAAAGAGGGGCAGGCAGGGACCGGACATAGACAGAAGGGAAGGTGGTGATGTGAAGCTAGAAGCAGGGGTTGGAGTGACGGCCACAAGGCAAGGAGCACTGCCAGCCATGAGAAGCTGGGAGAGGTCAGGAGTGGATTCTCCCCCAGAGACTTTAAAAGGAGCATGGCAGGGGCGCCTGGGTGGCTCAGTAGGGTAAGCATCCAACTTCAGCTCAGGTCGTGATCTCGCTGACTGTGAGTTCGAGCCCCACGTCAGGCTCTGTGCTGACAGCTCAGAGCCTGGAGCCTGCTTCAGATTCTGTCTGTCTCTCTCTCTCTCTCTCTCTCTCTCTCTCTGCCCCTCCCATGCTCGCATTCTGTCTCTCTCTCTCTCTCAAAAATAAATAAACATTAAAAAAATTTTAAAGGAGCATGGCCTTGCTGACACCTATAGATATATACCCAGGGTTCATATGCCCTCCCACCACTGAGTAAACAAAAGAACCCAAGTAGATTACTCCTCTACAGACGTAGCCTCAAACCTGTCTTCTCTTTTTCCTCTTTCTACCTCCAGGTCTCATTATTTTTAATGCTTCTGTCGATATTGTTATACTTTCAATGGTGTCCTTAATTCTCGACTCCTTCAATATTGGCTTTGAACAATATCTACTGCCCACCTTCTCTTTAATATCAGAAGACGAGGACACTTTTACTTCCTCTGTTCTTCCTGTCTCCCTCTACCTACCAAATCTGTTAATTATATTATCATTTTTACATTGCCGAGGCTTATGATGTCCCGAAAACATCTTTCAAGGTAACTAGGAGGGTCTTCCTCAGGCCTCTCATCTCCCACGAGGACAATCCTGTCTCCTGCTCTGAATGGGCTCCCAGTTCTGTGTCTAGAACTTTCTACTTGTATGACCACCAAGAGGACAGAAATGCGTTCTGCATCAGGAGGATGCATTCTGTGCTCAGAAACCATTCCAGGGAGGCCCAGGTGGCTCAGTCGTTCAAGCGTCTGACTTCAGCTCAGGTCATGATCTCACGGTTCATGAGTTCGAACCCTGAGTTGGGCTCCACCCTGACAGTGCAGCGCCTGCTTGGGATTCTCTCTCTCTCCCTCTCTCTCTGACCCTCCCCGCTTATGGGCACGCGGGAGGTGTATGTATGCTCATGCTCGCTCTCTCTCAAAATAAATAAATAAACTTAAAAAAAAAAAAAAGAAACAATCCCCTACCGTACAAACAAAGTGATAGTTGGCCTACCATCCCAGTCCCACATTGTCCCCAGGGCCAAGTACTGCTGTGACACCAGTGCTCAGATTCCTGCTATGGACATAGAAGGATCACCAACTGATTTTATATTAAGAAAAGTAAATAGAGCATGTGCTTAAGGAATAAACTGAACCCGCTGAGAAAGTCTATCATATTTTCAACTACAGAAGAACCTGGAGAGAAAGGAGAATGGGAGAGACAAGATAGGAAGGTGAGGGGCAGAAGGAAAGAGGGAGGAAGAGAGAAATGGTCAGAACTGGGGAGAGGGTGAAGAGGCAGGAGTGAGAAAGGGCGGGAGGCAGCCACAGGAAGTGGATTCAGTGCATTCTCAGCTCTCTGGACCCTCCAGCCTTCACCTGGGGGTCCAGTGAGTTCCAGCCTACAATCATCAGCTTTTAGGAGTCCGCTTAGCTTATTAACGCTTACCAACTGCTCTTTGTACTCCAGTCTCTAGAGACCGTATGCTGCAAAAGAAAGTTCTAGGAGCCGACTTCGCACCTGAGCTGTAGCCAGAACTCCACCACCCTCCACCCCCCTGCCTTCCCCAGCCAAACCAGCCCCAGGGAGGAACCCTGCTTTTGTCTCCGATGCCACACACCTGGTTGGAAAGGGCAGTCTGTCTCATTACTTCCTCCTCAGGCATCTCTCCAACTGGGCATCTGAGGCTTTCTGAAGTCAGAGTTCAATGGCACACACGTAGTCACTTGTGTAGTCTATTCAGCAAGGCACGCCACTGATCCCATGCCCTTGAAATAAGTGAGCACTGCAGTATTGTTCCTTTATTTCCCTCCAGGCAATATTCAAAGGTGAAAAAGTCAAAGCTCTTCATAGGTTCCTCCTCTCTGCCTTCACCCTCCCTCTCCGTGCTTACCCCTCTACCCCACCACCCCATCTTCTCTCTCTCCAGCCCCAGGCTCTCAACCTCTCTCAAGTGACTCAGGCCCTTCCACTGGGACGCCCACTTGGGCTGGTCTTTCTGTGCATCCTCTCCTGACTTCCTGGCTTTTAATCCACCTCCATCAAAGCATACCCTTCTGCACACTGACTGAGCTCCAACTACCCCTGAAAAGCAGATCCCCACTTAGGCAATCATCCTGTCCGTGAATCTGTGTGTGAAGAGCCTGAGTAAAAAAAAAATTGTTTTTAAATTATGGTACTAACATAGTATACTGGCTTTAGGCTATTACCTGCTTTCACATTTGCTTATTTTAAAAACTAGAGAGAACATGGTTGGGGTGACCTTTCCCCCTCACGAGACACTCTAAGCTGCACCCCCCGAGGGAATCAGCTTTGAGAGAAGAGTTACTTCTGGCACCAAGAACAAACATTTGTTGAATGAATGAACAAATGCCTTTATCCTGACGACAAAGAGGAGACTTGAGGAGGGGCTGTCTGTGAAGAGAGTACGTCTGCCCTGTTCAACACACACTCCTTCTGCCCAGCATGGTGCCCGACACGTTCTAGATGCTCAAGAAGTGTTCAGTGAATGAACAAATAACGAGGTTTACCTGCAAAGCTTCCTCACACCCTGGGATACATTTGGGGGACTAAGACCAAGCCTTCCAGCAAAGACTCCACATCCCACACCATACACAGAGTTATTTTTCGCTCCCCTCCACTGGGCCTTCGTTTGCCTCCACAGCTTGGCTCCTTCTCCAGACCTCTACATTCCCTTCTTAATACACATCCTAATTATTGACAAGCTTTCTTTTCCCCCCTCTGGGCTGCCCTGGGAGTAATCCCTTGATATTTCAGAGAACATTCCAAGAATAGAGCAAGCTCTCCTACTTGACAAGTAGATACTCAGTGAAAGCTGGTGAATGAATGGATTAATGCACAAATTAATGGGCATCCCTGCTCATGCTTGGGAATGCTTTCAAGCCCAACCCTGGACACCTCATTGGTACTTCTTTGTTTTTGAAAGAGCCCCAGGCAGCATGTCCATAGCCCTCAACTCCAGCCTCAGCCTTGTCCCTCAGCAACATCCACATTCCTCTCTGGGTTTACCTTAGCCAACCATAAAATGAGCAGGTTGAATTAGATCGGTGGTTTCCAAATGCTGATCTATAAAATTTCCAGAAGGAGGACCATACAGGATTTGGGGAAGGAAAAAAAACAAAACAAAACAAAACATTCTCCTGCTCTCCCTCTTTAACCCCAGCATCTAATTGCTTTCATCTATTTTACTTAGCCTCCATGCAAAATTGCTTTTCATTAAAGAATTCCTTGCCTTAATAGGAGTTTGAAAACCATTGATAACATCCAAGATCCATCCAAACTTGAATCATGATCTCATGATTTCACAGGAAGACACATGATATACTAGCTTTCGAGGTAGACAGAAGGGATATGACCCAGCCAGGGCCACATTTCTCTATACCACCATCACTGTGACAACCAACCCTCAGTTAAGATGTCAAATGGGTACACTGGCCCGAGCCATACACCCTAGAACACTGAAGCCAGCAGCAGCCATAAAACATAGAACTAATGAAAAATATATCTGTCCCCATGGCTGCCAGAGCCTAAGTAAGTTGAGGGAAGGTTGCAAAAGTCAAGATGAGATCACCAAACTTCTGCTACCAAAAAGGTATATTTCATAGAATGTTTAGCTGGACAAGACCCTAAAAGTCATGGAAATGATCTGGAGTCTTGGAAGTAACCCTGGAATTGGAGTCAGAAGCCAGAATTCAAACCCCACTTCTGCCATTTGCTGACTAATGACTTTGCACAAGGTTCTTAACTCCCATGAGACTTACTCTCCTAATCTGTAAAATGGGGTACTATAACCCACCTTGTAGGATGTTGGGGGAATTAATTGACATGAATTGTATGAGAGCATTTGGCTTAGTGCTAACACTTTATAAATAACTCTACAAGGGCCCAGAGGGAGGAAGTGACTTGCCCAAGGTCACACAACAATGGCTTTATGATCATGTTGCCTACAACTCAGCATTGCCATGGTTTGAGAAGATTCTGGTGCCCAGGGAGGCAAAGGGGTCCACTAAGCCTTCTACTTAAGTTCCCTGGAGGGGGCGCTGAGACACCACCCAAGAGTCTCACTCTCAGGAATTCAATATAGAAAACACATTAAGACCTGTTTACATGGAAGTACTGTTTATAATTATTGTTCCCTACGGGATATTCCCCTACTGCTTCCTCCAATCCTGTTTTAAACTGCTCTGCTAATAGAGCTTTCCTGGCTTCCCCCGGGGAGACATTCACAGATGCTAATAGAGACATAATTCAAAAATTGCTTGATATACATGCCCTCAGTTTTCCCCAAGAACCACCTAAGATACCCAAACATGCAACGCACTCATCGGCCAGATGCAATTAAACATGCATGGTGTTAAATGTGCGGGCTGCTACTCGGCCGGGTCTGAATTAAGTTGAGGCAATCACAGCACTTTATCCTAAGATCCCTCCTCGGTCAAGTGCAACAGGAAAGAAGCAAGCTGCTGGATGGGAGCCCTGGAGACCCCTTCCTATCGAGTCTGCACTTTAGACGAGATAGGGAGGCTTTTTAAAAATCTTCCAGGTCTGAAGATGTGAAGAATCGGTCCTGAGGAACTCTGGGGAATAATAACTTGCATCTCTCCAATGTATAAAGAAGAGAAGGAAAGCGGAAAGAAGCCAGGCACAACACTACAGCATTACAATGTTCATTACAAAAGGATCTGGCTCCAGATCCCGGAACAAGCGCTTGCTCCCTGTGGGACCCTGGGAGAGTCACACAAGCTTTCTGAGTCTTAGCTTGTCCAATGGCAAACTGAGGATCCCTACATCACCTCCCCAGATTTCTGGAAAGATAAAAGGAGATTTCACAAATAGTGAAAGCACTCGGCATATCATCACATAGTAGGAATTCATTAAACTTCTTTTCTACACATCTTTTTCCTAAAATCTGAATACAGAGAGCATGGACATATTTACGTGCTTGTTAAACAAGTACAAGAATGTTGAGAAAATCTAAAATACAGTAAAATCAGAAGGTTAAAAGAAGTAAACTAGACTGATGAAAAGAACTCTTGACTCACCCAAAAGTAATAAACTTAATAAAACTCAGTATCTTGAGAGAAAATTAATATAAATGGAAAATAGCATAGGTTCAAGGTGACTTTGGAGATGTTTCTGAAGACTAGATCCATAACTTATTAGTAAACTAAAAATACAGAGTACTGGTAAGGCTACAAAGTAGAAAGGCAGGGTCCCTGTCCAC
This sequence comes from Herpailurus yagouaroundi, assembly GCF_014898765.1. NCBI lineage: Eukaryota > Metazoa > Chordata > Mammalia > Carnivora > Felidae > Herpailurus > Herpailurus yagouaroundi. The sequence continues at coordinate 61,040,434 of NW_024412377.1, forward strand.
CCCACCCCTTTTACTACAGAAGGAACTGAAGCCCAGAGAATGGAAATGTCCAGCCCAGCAAAGAACACTGAACCAGGGGATTGAGGGATGTTGTTCAGCGTGCTTTGCCCTATGCTGGTCTTTCTTGGAAGGGGCCAGACCTCCAACACATTGTCCCATAAAAGTGGTGCCAGACCGACACCCAGCAGAGTGACCCAGTCCACACACGGACAGGAGGGGAAAAGGCAGGAACCACACCTGTTGCACACCGACTAAATGCACACTTCTGGGTATCCACCTAATCCTTGGGAAGACCCTAAGTAGTGAGCGTCCTTCACATATGAGGAAATGCCATTGGGCAGGCAATGAAATTGTGGAAGCCACACGAGTGTGTGACAGGCATGGGATTCAAGCCACACTCCCTCTGCACAGCATCCAACCCTTTCCACGTCTCCAGTTGACAGATTCAAATATCTGACAGCAGAAGGCTTGCCATCAACGTGACCTGATTGGAAGTGATGTGACTGAGCTTCAATCAAACTATAAATGTGGGGGCGCCTGGGTGGCTCAGTCAGCTGAGCGCCCGGCTTCGGCTCAGGTCATGATCTCACAGTTCGTAAGTTCAAGCCCCACGTTGGGCTCTGTGCTGACAGCTCAGAGCCTGGAGCCTGCTTCAGATTCTGCGTCTCCCTCTCTCTGCCCCTTACCCCCCCCAAAAGTAAATAAACATTAAAAATTTTTTTAAACCTATAAATGCAGAGATGTTTCAATTACATAAGGGTTTGAAAGAGCCCACACACTCTCATGTCATATAACGTGAGCTTTAGCAACTGCAGCAGGCACTTGGGGTTTTGCCTGGAGAGGGACGAGCAGGCAGGCAGTGTAGGGGCCTTAGGAAGGGCAAGCAGCTGAAAGGAGGGAAAGCAACAGAACTGGAGGCGGCTCTCCCCATGGCCTTCACCTTCACCTGTGCAGCCCTTTCCAGAAAGCACCATTGGAAGCACCCCCATTCACTCCTGAGGAGAACCTCAAACTCTTGGGGCCGATCTAGCACGAACGGACAGCCTGGCCTGGCCCCTCTGGGGGTGACAGATGTGATTGCTCCCAGACGGGGAAAGGGTGACGTCTCTCAGCCCAAGCCCTCCATTTATCTTCAGGACAATTTTAATTGGAAACCTCGCCTCGCTGCTGCCCACTTTTTCAGAAGTAATTAGAATGCTAATCTATAAGAAAGATGTCTATTAAAAATAAATTAATAATAGATAATACATTTTGGCTTACAATTTTGAATAATATGGCCATCCCATCTTAAAATAAAAATTCATATATTTTTAATAAGCCTGAGACATGTTTCCCAATGAACCACAGATGGTTCATTTTTAGTATCCTATAAAGAGACATTATGGGTAAATGTTTTTTAAAAATGGCAAAACACAATCTCAGCGCTGCCCTCTTTTGGAGATCTCCAAGCACTTCCTAAGCGTTGGGGTTCCCTGCTGACATCATGGAGACTGAGACGTGAGGGTGGCCTCCCTTACCCTGTGAGACACCATTGATCCCCTGACCTTCATCTTTGATCAGACAGAATCAGCACGGCAAAATAAAAAACAGACATAGTTCAAATTCCAGCTTTGTTACTCGATGACTAATAACCAAGCCGTAATGATGGGTATTTATCGAGTAATCCTGGTGAGGTTATTGAAGGAGTATATAATGCAGGGTATGAAATCCACTGGACACAGCAACTTGCACTGAGAGGCTCTCTTTAAATGTCCCTTCCTCTCCTCCTAACATCTAGAATCAGGAGAAACATCTGAAGCTATTACCCCCATGTGCCCAAGTACCTGGCATAGTACCTACAAAGAGAACAAATACGTTCTGTCCCTTTGACAAGCGTCTGGGAACCCTGCCACAAAAAGCTGTTGAGTTTGGAGAATAAGTCTGAACTATTCTAAGAAGGTGAGATGTGTAGAAAGCAACGGTGGTAACCAGCTCTTTTTCCAGCACTGATCATCAGGTTATTGACTTACAATTGAGCCAAAGGTACATCAGCACTAACCAAACCCATCCCTGGAACAGCCCATTGCTCCCACCAGGAGACAGAGGGAGGTGTGACAAGCCCCCTTCCAACCCTCCCCACTGCACACCCCAGTTCCAACACACCCACCCAATTGCTCAAGCCTGGAAGAGCTTCCTCATCACCTCTCCATCCCTTTCGCTCACGCTCCCCTCCCCTACATCAGCAAGTCTGGTGGACTCTATCTGCTGGAGAGACTGGAAATCTGCCCCTCATTGGTCTCCTTCAAAGTCAACGTTTTTCAGCCAGTTGCAACTGTCTCCTGGCAGGTCTTTCTGCATCTACTAAAAACAAACACAACAAAACAAACAGCAACAAAAACCTCTCATTGAACCATAATATGCACCAGAACCCGTGTAACAAATACCAAGATTTAAAAAAAAAAAAAAAAGAAGAGGAGGACCATTACAGCATCCCAGAAGTCCCTATTCACTCCAACCCAGTCACCTGTCCCCCAAGATAACTGCTCTCCTGACTTGTAACAGCGCACATGCATTTTGCAGTCTATGTTCATCCATATTGTTGGACGCTGGGGTAGTTAACTCATTCGAATTGCTGTGCAACATTTCATTGTGTCAACATGCTAACAATTTGTTGTTTATTTTAATGTTAATTACACTTGGGTGAGTTTCTGGCTTGGGGGAATTATAAACTTGGTAACTCTCCTTCCCTTTGCTTTAAAGATAAGAATCCTGGGATGCCTGGGTGGCTCAATATTTATCTGACTCTTGATTTCAGCTCAGGTCATGATCCCATGGTCATGGGATTGAGCCCCGTGTTGGGCTCCATGCTGAGAATGGAGCTTGCTTGAGATTCTCTTCCTCAAAAATAAACAAATAAGCATTAAAAAAAATAATAAAGAGAAAACTCCTAAGTTGACTGGTCTGACCAATTACCATCTTACCTGACACGTTGCTCATTCTGCTCTACACGTGGCCTCTACTTGGTTCCTCAAAAGACCAAATTCGTTCTCCTCTCCTGGCCCTTGCACATGCTGTCCCTGCTCTCTGAGACCCTTCCTACCACATTTTCTCATCTTTACACTTCTGCTCCCATGTCTGCAGACTCTCCCTCCCTCTAACTCACACCAGGTTCCTTCTGGTTTTTCTTCCTCACCCTGACCCCACTCTTTTCATCTGAGTACTCAAGACAATGCATAATTGCATATCCGTGCGTGTGATTATTGAGTTAATGTGTCAGTCATGCTCAACAGAGGACTTGCCTGACTTCTTTGTGACCATGTTGCTGGCACCTGGAACAGTACCTGGCACAGAATAGAAGCTCAATATACCTTTGTTAAGTGAGTGAAGGAACTCGCCATCCCCTCAAGGAGCCCATAGTCAAGAGAGACAGAAAGGCCTCTGTATCTATCATGCAATGTAGTGGGTGCTGCAGGAGAGAGATCTTGCCATAAAGATGCTGTCTGGGAAAGAAAGAAAAACTTCCATTTTAGAGGAAGTAGCCCTTGAGGTGACATTTTGTAGAGGACCCATACAACTCCAGCAGGAGTCATTCACACTATAGTCTAAATAGTGTCCCCTGGAGGAGTGCAGTGTAATGGGACAGATTTGAAGGAAACCCAAGAAATAACCCAGCAAAGGGAAGGAAATCAGGTGCTAGATGGAGCAGGAGCATGAGGTATGCTCCTCATGAGGTATGAGGAGCAGGAGCAAAGGTATGAAAGTGTCACCCAGGAAGTCGGGTTGGGGAAACAGCAAGTACTTCTAGAGAGTGAGTACGTGTGGTGCTGGGTAATGCGGAGGAGGGAACAACAGACAAACCCTGAAAGCTAAGCAAGGAGCAGATAATGAAAGACCTTCCAGGCCTTATTAAGGAGGCTGGCCTTCCTCCTGCAGGCAGTGGGGAGCCTTTGAAGGCTTTAAAGCAAGGGACATATTCAGATGCATTTCCTTTGAACATCTTGTTTTCTCCTTCCCCAGAGCTTCCACACAACAGGTTCCTGAAAAGCTCCCTCTATCTTCCCTCTGCACTTAGAATGTCACACACATGCACACACACGCACACACACATGCACACACACACTTGCCTTTATCTAGTAAGTTCCCACTCCTTCAGATTTCAGGCCCACCTTCACTCCCTCAAGGAAGACTCCCCTAACTACCTCCCCTGCACTGGAGCCCCTGCCACTCCATCTGTAGTACCAAACAGCTCCCCTCTTGCAGTACATCTCACAGTCACAATGTTATATGTGTGTCTGATTCTTAGGTGAAGTCCCTCATGCACCGAACTGTGACGTCACTGGGGACAAGAACCACACCTGTCTTTGCTCACCATTGTAGTCACACTGTCAAAGTGTCTGGCACATATTGGATAACCCACAGTTAAGTGCTCTGTGAATGACTGCTTTACAAAGAGCCTTCTGCCTGTTCGTGCAAAGAACCCATTGGTAGAGTGAGGCCACAGGCTGGAGGCTGGAGTTTTCCAATAGTCCTGGGGAGAGATGCTCAGTGCATAGCACTGGGCCCAAGGGATGTTCATGCCCCATGCCCCAGCTAAGAAATCTCAAAGTAGGCATTTTGGTTTTGGTTTGTTTTAATTTTTTTTTAAGTTTATTTATTTTTGAGAGAGAGAGAGAGAGAGACAACACAAGTGGGGGAGGGGCAGAGAGAGAGACACAGAATCTGAAGCAGGCTCCAGGCTCTGAGCTGTCCGTGCAGAGCCCAAAGCAGAGCTCAAACCCACAAACTGCAAGATCATGACCTGAGCCGAAGGCAGACACTTAACTGACTGAGCCACACAGTCGCCCCTCAAAGTAGGCGTTTGGAACTCACACCTAACTGCAAAACCAAACTCTACCGGCTATATATTTTTTTATTTTCCGTTTTCTTGATACTCTGGCATCTGGGCTTTGATCTTGGAGAGACCGCTCTTCCCCAGGCTGGCTAATTCCTAGGGATAGCAATGACTCCCCTGCAAGTGGACCTTGGATACACAAACCCAGCAATCCGGAGCCCATACCCAACCATCTCTCTTCTCTAGCTCTCACACACCTAGGCAGTGTTCCCTCTGCTCTAAACCACCACAGAGCCGGGTACCAGACAGCTAGGGACACCCCTACCGCCTAGAGATGGCCAAGATCATTCCAACTTTCCAGTCCTAAACTTACTCAGCATACCTACCCTGCCTCACCCATTCTTTCCCACGAATACGCCAATCGAGGCTCTGGGCCATGATGTCCCCTCATCCCTCTCTGCCTCCTGACTGCCCCTGGTGCTTCCCTGTGTGGCCTCGCATGCCATGCCTCCTGTTTGTAGGGATCTGAGTGTAAACTTCTTCCCTTGTGACGGTCTCTTTCTGCATGTCTTACTGTACCTGATTAAAACAAATCCCAAGTACACATTTTAACACAAAACCCTGTGATGCGTTCAGGTGTCCCAGGGTCGTAACTCCTCAAAGACAAAACTGTGTGGTGGAGGTCTTTCTAATCCTCGTGACCCCCCACATGGTATCTCAGAAGACACTCATGAATGTTGCAGATAATGAACAGGAAGCTCGGCGGCCCCCTCATCGCCCGAGAATCTGCCGTAGCCCCCGGAATCAGGCCCAGGTGAGGAGCTTCTCCAGTGGCCTTGGGACCAACCAGTTTTACAAATTATCAACATCTCCCCATTAGCTGTTGCAATATTAAATTGTGTGACTGGAAATGAATGAATAATCCCACGGGCAAGTGAGGGAGACCAAGCAGCGGGGATTTAATAACAAGTCCTGCCCTCTCTCCAAGCAGAAGGTCTTCCTAATTAAATATTAAAAATCTATCCACACAGCTACAGCAAAAAAATTGCTTTTTCAGCAGCGTCGTTTTGAGACGCTTCCTCAAAAGACCCAAGTGCTGTGGGAATGTCCTCTTGGGGACCCAAATGAGGGAACGAGGGGACCCCCAGTGACAAGGAGTGCTGGGCGCCAGGACAGGTCTGACACATGTGTTTTTCACACTGGGTCCTCATGAGGACCAGGAGACATGGGTAGGATCACATCCGACTGGCAGAATTGGCATTTTTATCCAGTTCGCTGTGGTTATAAGCTGATATGATATAACACAGCAGCCAAGAACGTGGGTTTTACTACCAAGCAGACTTGGATTTGAGCCCCGTGTCTGCCATTTACTCACTTGTGGCCTTGGGCAGGACACCGCACATCTCTAAGTCTCCCAGCTTCTTCAAGGGGGAAGCAGGGTGGATGGAGCTCACAGGGTTTGGGGAGGTTCTGCGAGATAATGTACAAGACGCACTAGATGCGGGCCCAGTACCCAGGAAATGCTTCTAAAATGTCCGCTACCGTTCTGATCCATGGAAGACTGGCCCCTCCCCCTCCCTGTCCCCCGCAACCCTACCCTTGCCCCCCAGTGTCTCAGAAGTGCCTCTACCAGAATGGAGGGCATCCTGTCCAACCCCTTTAACACCGTAGACTCCCTCCACCGTAGACACCTGGAAGCTGCACTTCCACTCTCACTACCTCATTGGAGTCTCACAAGAGCCCTGCCAACTAAGGAGCGTCCCCACCATTTTCCAGTGTTGAAACTGGGTTGGTAAACTTGGCCTGTTGCCAAGGCTGCAAGCCGGAGGCACTCCACCCTCACCTGCCTGGCTGCCTGGGCTTCTCCTCAGGGAAAAGGCCCTGGGCTCTGGGCTCTGAGCCCCACCCACCCCCCAGTCCCAGGGCTTCTGAGGCACTCCCCATCTGCTCTTTAAGTCGATTTAAAAAATAACCTTTTGGATTTCTTCTTATTAGAGATCTGTACCTACTCGTTGCAGAAAGTTTAGAAAATACACATGAGCACAAAGAATATAACAGCCATCCATAGCCCCAACCCTCAGTGATAACTGCTAAAAGTTTTTACGTATGATAGCTTAGAGATAGATAGATAGATAGATAGATAGATAGATAGATAGATGATAGATTGATAGATGATAGATTGATAGATAATTTCCTGTTTTACAAAACCTGTTTTTTTCCATTTCTGGGAATATTTCTGAGAAATAATTTGAAATGCGTATGGAATTACCTATATCCTTAATCCTGGCCCCTATTGTTTCCTATCTCCCTCGTCTTTTTCTTTAATTATTATTATACCTTTTTTGCATATTTTTAAATATTGTTTTAAGTTTATTTATTTAGTTTTAGAGAGAGAGCTAGCAGGGGAGGGCCAGAGAGAACCCCAAGCAGGCTTCGCACCATCAGTGGAGAGCCCAACACAGGGCTCAAACCCACGAGCCATGAGATCATCACCTGAGCCATAACCAAGAGTCGGAGGCTCAAGTGACTGAGCCACCCAAGCTGCCCCCTTTTTTGCATATTTAATCTCTCCCTTTCAATGACAACTGAACCTGTCTTCCCCAACCCCCCCCTCCACAAGGTATGGGCTAACTGAAGTAAGAATAAAGGAGTAAGTTGCAGATTAGCTAGAAGAAGTTTTAGTCATGGGAAATTTTCTCCAGCTTTATAATATTCCTGATGCCCTGGAGTCAGGTCTCCAGCCAAGCCTGACTCACCTTTGGCGTTCTAAACAGCAATTACCAGGTTGCTTGGCATTCCAACAGAAACTTCAAATATCTCACATTGTGGATTTTATTAACCCATAGGGAGAAACAGGCTTTCTTCTCTGTCACTCATTTGCAGAAAGCTGGGACCGAGCCTAAGGTCTTGGGCCTATTTGATTAATGGAGGCTCTCCATTGCAATGAGCCAGCAAGGAGAGGAAGGACGCAAAGCCATCAGGCAGAGAACTGACCCTGCAAAGCCATTCTCTGTGAAGTCCCCACAAGTCGGGAGGGGCCAAAGACATCTCTATTCTCTTATGATTAATATCAGCTCTCATTGGGTGATTAATGCTATAACTCGTAACTCTCCACTGGCTTCTCAAAAAGGAAAGCCTTCTGTACTCTACTTGCTTTGCTGTTTGACGCCACTAAAACTGTTAACGTGACCCCAGGACCCAGCACCATATGGTCCATGTCCACCTCTCCTTCCCCTGTCCCTTGCTCATGGAGTCCCTGTCTCCAGACACAACCGCACCCTCTCTCTTGCCCTGGAGCAGGCTCACTCCTTCCCATCTGGGAGTCCTTGGAGAGACCGCTCCCTCCCTCACTGCACCTGGCCATCCCCTTCTTGTTCTTGGCTCAGCATCTGGACTGCCACAGAGGAACCCCGTGGTTACCTGTTTAAGTCCACAAGGCATCCCTCCATAGCACTTCCCTCAACTGTAATTCAGAAAGTACTTACTTGATATCTGCCCACAGGCAAGGACACAAGCAGCACTCCTGTTCTCATCTGATTGGCCAGCACTAGCCACATGATCATGCCTAACTTCAAAGGGGCTGGAGGTGCATCCCAACATGTGCCTGTAAGGAAGAGAACCAGAAATAGTTGGTGACAGCACTAGTCATCACCAAATGATTATGTTTTGTTTGAAAAAAAGGTGTTATTCCACAAAAATCACAACACACACAACTGAACACCAAATGCACTAGACCTGACTTGCTAGGACCATCTTCACAATGAAACAAATAGCATCTACTTACATTATCCCACCTGAAATATCATGATTTTAATTGTAACATTAAAATTATCAAAACAATCCGTACACATAGCTTTAAAAATATTTCAAGCAGTAATGAGCGATAAGGTGAAAAGGAAAGTATGCCTCCTTGCCCAGTTCCCTCATCCCATAATCCTACAGAAGTGATCATTATAGACAAGGTGTTTCAGGATTTGAGATGCAGGTAGGGAGGTCGGGGAAGGCTTCACAGAGAGGCATGACCGGAAGCTATTTGGGTTTCTTAAATGTGAGATTTAATTTTCAAAGATTCCTATGATCCAACTGAAGCTTTCTGATAAGGCACTTTGAAATTCATGTGAGGAGAAATACTGCTGTCTCTCGGCAAAGAATTTAGAAGAGCTAGGAACTCCAAGCCAGAGCTCCAATCCGGAAAATTCCAGCAAAGCATCACTCTAGGCTTAGTGGTTGCCACCCACTACTCCTCAGATTAAAAAGCTTCAGAGCCCTGTGACCCACTAACATATTCACAAACTAACTCAGATAATTAATCCTGGCTCATTCATCCTCTTAAAACTATACAAGTCTTCCAGCCGGCCACCCTGACCACTAAGAGTATTTTGTGGGCTCTCCATAGGTTGCAAGCTGCTCGGCTGAACAGAGACACCCATTAGGAAACTGAGCCCCAGCTCTCCCCAACGAGTGAGGAGGGGACTTTATTGAATGCCTTCAACATGACAGGCACCCACTCTGAAGTGGTTCCTTGATCCTAACAGGTGGGGAGGTGGGTGCTGCTGAGCCCACTGTACCACTGAGAGCAATGAGTCCTGTAGGCTGGAAATGACTTGGTCACACTCACCAGCTGCTGAGCTGCAGAGCTGGGATTCAAGTCTGACTGTTCTGACTGCAAAGCTCACCATCATCGTTCCCCTCTCGCTGATGCTGAATTCGGCTGCCACCTTTCCCAACCATCGTGTATAAAATGATGACCCCCGTGACGCATTTCTCTCTAGTCCTGGAACCCTGCTTTGTTTTCATTGACAGGAGACACATCACCACCTCTGTTCACTGCTCTATGCACCGACCCCCAGTGCCTACAAGAGCGGCTCGCCCTCAGTAGGTGCTCTGTGATTATTTGTTGAATGAGTGAATGGTGCTATGAAAAGAAGACCGACCTGAGTTTAATCCTAATCTGTCAGGAATCCGGTGTGTGACCTTGGATAAGTCCACTTTGCTCTCTGGGCCCCAGCAGCCATATCTGTGAAGTCAGAGGGCAGGATAAGAGCATCTCTTTGTAACTTATATGCCCTGTGACTTACACAGCCTGTCACCCAGAGCAAAGGTTGCTTTCGTCCTCAGAAAGGGGAAACAAGATTGGAAATGCTAAAAGGATGACAAAGAGCTCGAGGCAAGGGAGGAGCTGGGGGAGGGACCCTTGAAACCATTTGGTGTCTGCCCTCCTGCCCGCTCGCTCGCTCGGACTGGCCTCCGCAAATTCTCAAGCGGACAAGCGCGAGAAGCTTGGGCAGAGGAATTTGGTCCCTGTCTTGCTGAGACAGAGCAACAACCACAAAGAAACAGGAGTGAGGCCAGGGGAGACCCATGGGATGGTCCCTTAGGCCAGAAAGCATCTGAGTGTTAATCAGATGATGAGATCAGTGTTTGCTCTTCTGCCCACCATCTTTGTGATTTCAGGGAGGTCTCATAAGATCTCTTGATTCCATTTCTTCAAATGGGAAAATTAATATGTTCTCTTTCCTCTCTGCACCTCAGTTTTCTCCTCTGTAAAATGGGAACAATATAACTCTTATTTCATAGGAGCTGTGTGATGTGAAAAGTGGCTTATGAGAATCGAAGGCTGAAATGCACTGAGCCAGAAGTTCACACAGCCTGAATCTGTACAGAGTTCCTCTCTAATCACAGGGCATCCCTTTTTGCTCCATGCTGCTTGGGACCCAAAAAAAATGAAATTGTCATGTTTCTAGATTATCACAAAATACACAACAGTCACTTGGAAAAATATGATATGGGGTAGGGGAAAGGGGTGGTTAAACTGGGCTCATAGAGGCAGGTAATGTGAATGAGTGATAATGGAGGACTGCCCCTCGGTCTTAGTTCTGGGGATGTAATAGGGACTAGTGGGGACTGTGGTTTACTAGCGAGCATGTGCCGTGTCTGAAGCGAGCAGCCGCTCCTCAGCTCCAGCCAATTGTTGCCATGTGATAATGTGGTAATGCAGGCCCACACAGACATAAATTCCAATTTCTAAAGAGAAGCCAAAACCCCATATTTTATGTGCAATAAATGTTGTCAAAACTCACATTTAAAAGAAGTGAAACAACAACTGTACCCCGTGGGCTGCCAGATTGGGATTTCTAAACTAAACTGTCAGACGACAGAATTAGCCACTAAATTAGCCAAATACTTTCCAGATACTCTCTTGGCAGCTTTCTCAGGATTCAACATTATATCCTATTTAGTTTCTCATAATTCTACACACTTAGAGCAAATAAGGAGCGCTTAGCACCTACTATGTGCAGAGTGGCTCTAGACATCGTAAAAGTGAGGTACCAAAAATAAAAACAGAACAAAAACAGGCACAAGACACAGTCTCTCCACCCCTACCCTATCCTACCCCACCTCACTCCCGTAACTGACCTCTGCGACACCCAAAGGTAGATTCTGATACCTGCTGGGGGACGGTTAGAGACAGCAGGCGCTTCAGGAGTTTGGACAGAGAGAGCTTTCCCTGCGGTGGTCTGCGAGAGCTGCCCAGAGGAGATGGCTCTCGAGGCAGGTTTAAAGGGTGGCTGAGATCGAGATCAGCTGATGACACACTCTGGCAGAGACAGGGGACTGCGCCTGTTGCAGAAGACCCATGCAGGGTGGTTGTGCAGAATTGTGCTGGGGAATCTAGACTTTACCCTGAAGATCCCTCAGGAGGAAGCTGGTAGGTGGTAATGGGGCAAAGCTGATGGAAAGGGACCCCATTATCCTCCTGCATCCTCCAGGATGAAGAGCCTGGGCACTGAGTCCAGAGGCCCCTCTAGGTCCGACTCTTTGCCTTTTGTTTTCTTATTTGACACAATACAGAACAAACAGGCCAGAGCTTCCCCTGACAGCTTCGTGTAGGCTGTTTCCTCAGGGGTGGGGGAGATGCCTTCATGGTAATGATCTGGATCCTGAAACAATTCAGAGAGGCAGCAGGGCTTTGAAACAGGCCGTATTTCCTTTTTTTTTTTTTTTTTATGATGGTTTCATTTTACATTTTTATTGGCTCTCCACTGATTGCTCTCGGGCTCTCTGACGGGATGTGAGATGCGCTGACATTTATAGAAATCAATACATTAATAAATCACGAAGTTCATAATGTCTGATTTGCTTCTAAATGAGACAGAACTATTATCACCATAAAGTCGCACATAAAATATGCCCAATTGTGATGTATTGTATAGTCTAATCAAAGGCATTTGAGTGAATAACCTTTCCCCAAAAGAAGGAAACAATCAAAACTGAATAACGCCATTAATAATTCAAGGTATGTCTGCCAAGGCTTCATTTATTAAGTGCACAGTTAAGAGGCTTCTGAGCTGAGTCCCACAGATGACACCTTGCCATCTTCTCCCTGCCTCTGGGCAGGCAGACATCCGCGCTCCGATGAACTGGCTGCACTCCCTGCATCTGGCAGTGGATGTGCGAGGGTAACGTCCAATAGCCTTCTCCAGCTAAGAAATGGACCAAAACAATACACATTTTGACCGTCTGGATTATTAAGGGCAGAGGACATGGAATCACGCAGTAACTCTAGGGGAGAAGAGGCAGGAAATCTTCTCCGTGACGGTCAGTTATTGTATCCATAGACTTTACACTCTGGGCCCTGTGTTTCTGGTGTCCACCGCCCACTGATGCTCTGCCCTGTTCCCTGACAATCTGCAGCCCGAGGTGCTCGATGCTCTTTCAGCCAGCGTCTTGTGTTTGCTTCTGTCCATTGCGGTTAATATAGAATGATAATATTCACTTTAATCAGTAAATGTCCAACCTGAGCTGGCAACTGAGTGCCTTTCTGACAGAGTCAATCACAGAACAAACAAATCTTCCTGTATTAAAGAAAAGCACACTTAATTAACTAGATCCATCAGAAAAGGCGCAATTGTGGCCTACAGAGTATCTACAGACTTGATTACTGGATTCTGCCTTTGAGAATCATCCTTAAAATCACAGACATAACACACTATTAGATGAGAAAAACATTTTTTGAGGACCTACTGTGTGCATAGAGCCCTTCACATATCTTATCTCCTTTAGATTCACAACTACAAGGTGGGTATGATTATAGCTGGAATTAGCCTAATAACCATATGCCTCCTAGGGACAGTGAGATGATTAGATCAATCCTAAAACTATTACCATGCTCTCTGAGCTCACCAAGACAAGCACTTAATAGGAGGATACATTAATACTGAATTCCAGCAAAAGCTTACCAGGCCAATCTCCATTATTTCCCTGCTTGTGATTATTCTATATGAGGTACAGAACCTTATTTTCAAGATAACAACAAAGAAAAGGTTTATTTGGCTAGACTACTGGAGCTGAGCCTGCTTTATGCATTGTTTTTCAGGCCCTTAGCACACTAATTTGGGATAGTTAAACATATGCCAGCATAGCAGCAGTAATATGATGGAGCTGGCTCATACCCATGGATTGTGCACTGCACTTCCCAAATCCACATCCTGTGACTTCGGTTGACAGCCTGATGGGAATATTTACACCAAAGAAATTGGAAAATGGTATCAATCAGGCTTTTCTCCCATCCCCAAATGCCAGTTGTTAAACACTTACCAGCCCACCAGAGCAAGCCCTCTGCCTGGAAACCATCACCTGGTAAGGTGTCAAGTTAGCTGGATAGCAATGAACTACCCTTCAAAACGCAGGCTGAAAGACAAGATTTTCACACCTTAGCCTGACCTTGATCCAGGGAATTTCCACTGATGAGAAGATTCTATGCCCAACCTAACAGAAGTCCTAGTCACACAGCAATCTTACTTTTCCTTTGAGTAATTTTTTTGACCCCTCTCTGCACCTTCGTATTTCCAACTTAAAACTAGCAGTGCCCTTTCCCCGTGGAATAGAGCAGTAACAAAATCCCACCAACGTGCTCTTCTTATCTCGTGCAGAAATATTCGAGACTCACTTATCCTGGGCAACATGCCCCCCACCCCCCAACTCAGGGCAGCCACCACTCATGAACTGGCCATCTCCACGTGCTGGAACTTCAGGGCAGGGTCCCCCGAGACCAAAGGAGAAATGGCGGGAGGTTCCCCACTGCCTCCTGACTGCTAGCTGGTGGCAGGATTTGGGCCTTGTGTGACTAATTGCTCCTAGAGCTGTGAGGACTGCTGGTGCCACCTAAGTACACCATCCAGTTTCATCCTGGGACACTTTTTACAGACACAGAGGTCCACTTAAAACATCATTGAGAGATTTCCACCTGCAGCTGAGACACTGCAGTGACCCTGACATTTCTACTCTGCAGCCTGGCCACAGCCTTAGCTGGAATGAAATGTTGCTTTGGAGGCGAGGAGACACAAGAGTCCCTAACGTATGTGGCCTTGCTCCCTGTCCTGAAATACCACTTAGGGCTCTTTTCTGCCAACTCTGGGATCTAAATGACCCACTTATTTCCCAGAAGTTTCTTTGTTTTTTTCAATCTCAGTGGAAAATGTGCAAATGTTATGCTGTCACACAACCAACAGAATTGTGATTTATGTCTGCATAATGGCTTTGTGGACTTTTAATAATTACATTATATTTCTGACACCTAATCTCCACTACCACCAGCTTCCGAGGCACATCTGACACTCACCTTCCCACACACCCACCCACTCACCCAATGTGCTGATCTGAAGGCCATGTTCAAAAACACCCTCCTTTTGGGAGAAAGGTCAGAGAACCGAAATATGCTATATGCAGAAGAATTTTCAAGTCATTTGACCTGGAAAATCTCCCATCAAATGGAACAAGCAATACTCAAAGATTTTCTTTGAGGGACTCTTTTTTTTTTTTTTTTCCAGAAGATTTTCAGGACTAAGGTGTAAATGAATGAGAAATGTATAAATTCAATTTCGCTTAAAAGGGGCAGGAGGGTTTCAAGATTAAGAGAACAAACGCTTGGAGCAAAACATGATTTGAGTTTTATTGAAGCAAGAAGACTGAAAAAAATGTCTGGAACACTCAGAAAATCTTTATCAAAGCTCAGCTCAGCACTCCCGGGACTCATCGTTAAGTTTATAAAATTCAGAGCTGACGAGTTGTGTGTGCTGTGTGTGTCTGAGTGAGCTTATGACTCACCTCCAAGCTCCTGCTGTAAGAATCTCAGCCCTCAGCCTCCAGGATTACACTTCAGGACCAGATAGAACTTGTCCCCCCCGCCAGCCCCCTGCGCGTCCCACCCCGGTCCATACAGGCACCAACAAGGATCTTCATCGTTGATAATAATGGGGTAAATTGTCAATCAAAAAAAAAATGGTGTTAATCTCACCCAGAATAAATCAATCGACCATGTTTAAGGGGAGAGAAAAGATCACAGTTTCAAATGCCAGCATGCCATCTCTAATGTAGTCTTTAATGTAACCAACATAGTTTAGGCAACGCTGAAAATGAACCACTAGAAGCACTAGAAATATGATTTCAAGAGGCAGCACAGCATTCAATTTTAGGCATTCAATTTTATGCACACTGTCACCTAAATTATTTGCAGCTCAAGTATGTCATGCTCTTTAAATTTCCCTCTGGGTTCAGTTTTCACAGCGTCCCACAGTTTTGATATGTTATATTTTCATTATCATTTGATTCCAAATGCTTTCTAATTTCCATGAGGTTTCTTCCTCCATACATGGGTTATTACGAATTCGAACCATGTTGCTTGGCTTCCAAACATTTGGAGATTTCCTCTTTTTTTCTTCTTCTCTTGATTTCTTGTTTAATTCCACATGGATAGAAAACATTCTGAACAATTTCATTTCTTCAAACTTTGTTGAGATTGGCTTTATTACTCAGGAAGTGGTCAATTTTGGTAAATGTTCTCTGAGCCCTTGAAAGGAATGTGCGGTATCTATGGCGGTTGGATAAAGAGCTCCACTCCTATCAATGGAGACACATTTGTTAATTGCATTGCTCATATCCTCTATACCCTCATCGATTTTTTTTTTTATCAGTTGCTGAGAGAAGGGTTTTGAAATCTCCAATTATGACTGTGAATTTGCTAGTTCTTCTTTTCTCTGTCAGCCTTTGCTTTGTATTTGGAAACTATATTATTTGTGCATACTAATTTGGAATTGTTATATCTTCCTAGTGGATGACACCTTCATTATGCAAACTCCCTTTCTCTCTAGCAAAGCTTCTTGCCTTAAAGTCTACTTCCTCTAGTGTTAAAATAGCCAAGCCAGTTTTTCTTGACATGTTTGCATGTTGTACTTTCATTTCTACTTTTTCTGTGTCCTAATTAATAAGCATCGAGCTAGGGCTTGGTTTTTATCTGAAGATGGCTTTCTTGTATTAAAGATTTTCTGTTTAGCTTTGCATTTCAACAGTTTTATTGTGATGTGCCTTGGTGTGGTTTCCTATCAGTTTCTCTGCTTGGGTTTATGCTTCCAGAATCTGTGGCTTGACATCTGTGGCTTGATATATTTAATTGGTTTTTTTAAATGATCAATTGTCACTTCAGATACTGCCTCAACAGCATTTTTTATCTCCTCCCCATTGGGGACTCCAGTTACACATATGTTAGAACTTTTATGAGGGGTGCCTGGGTGGCTCAGTCGGTTAAGCATCTGACTTCAGCCCAGGTCATATCTCATGGTTCGTGAGTTTGAGCCCCGCTTCGGGCTCTGTGCTAACAGCTCAGAGCCTCGAGCCTGCTTAGGATTCTGTGTTTCCCTCTCTCTTTGCCCCTCCTCTGCACACACTCTGCCTCTCTCTCTCTCAAAAAAAAAATATATGTGTATATATATACACACATATATATATATATATGTGTATATATATATGTATATATATATATATTTTTAAAATTGCGATATGTCTCTTATGGTCTTCTCTGTATTTTTCGTATTTCTCTCTCTGTGCATAAGTCTTTATATTTTTCTATTGACCTATCCACCAAATCATTCTCTCTTCATCTGTGCCCAACCAGCCGTTAAATTGATCTATTTAGTTGTTAATCTTGGATAATACATTTTTTAATTCTAGGACTATATATATATATATATATATATATATATATATATCCCAGTTCTCTAAGTCTCTGGTGGAATCTCCATCTTTGTATTTATTTTCTTGAGCATATTCACCATTATTTTAAGGCCCACAGTTGATAAAGCCAATATTTAGATCACTATGAATCTATTACCGTATTCTGTCTTTTTCTCTTGGTCCTATCTTAATATGCCTGGCAAATTTGCAATGAGTGGTGAACATTAGAATACAAAATGTGAACACTATCTGGCTGAACCTTCAACTTCTGCAAGGTAACTGAGCAGGAGCAAATAAACTTAATCCACATAGGGATTGAGTTGTTTCAAGGCTGGATTTCAATCTTTGAGAGGCCTGATCTACTTCTAATATGCCTTGCTCCTAGAACACAGTCCTTTAGGGGTCAAACTGAAAGCCTGAATGTTCACCAGGAACCCACCTCCTAGGAGACCCTGAATCTAACCGCTAACCCATAACCCTGTGAGCCTGCCAAGAGCTCCATTTAGCTCTGCAACCTTTGGGCTGTGGTTTTTGCTTAGTTTCCATTGACCTCAGTCACTTATGATAGCTCAGGTTGATAACATTATGTCTGTGCTCCCCTCCTCTGTGGCCCCTCCGGTCTTGGCCCCTCGAGCCCTGAATGTCTTCGTAGGACTGATCCCATTTTTGTCTTCCCAGATTGCCGAAAGTTCTGCTTATATTCTTTCCCCTTAACAGACCCTTTTGCTCAGTTTCTCAAGCTCAGAACCCATGCCACTTATAAATCAGCATACCCTGTGAGATGAAAAGCAGCACTGACTGTCAGGCTCACCTTAATGAGTTTTTCTTCCCTCCAGAATCATTGCTTCTAAAGATAGGATAAATTGGTAGCTCTCCAGTGCCTTCGAACACATGTGTTAAGGTATTTTTTCCTGTTCCCCCACCCCCTGCCCAGTCTTTAGGTGTCTTTTTGTTGCTGTTACCATGGTAATTTTTAAAATTTTTTTAATTGGTTTATTTCTTTAATACTCCTTTTCCAGTTGTTCTCAGTAAGAAGTCAGCTGTACTAGAGGAGAGCTCACCCTGGCCTTTTGGCTTCTGTATCATTGCATATGATAGATATTCCCTTTTTCCCTTCCTTCTTGAAGACTCAAATAAATTACCAGCTCCCCTTGGAGCCATCCCTGCCACCCCTTTCAATTTCCTGCCATCCAGGGGTTATTCATGAAGAGCTTCCTCCTCTTGGCTCCCAATGCCTCAGCCATGTCCACACTGCCATGCCACTACTTGGCCTTGGCATGATTTGCCAGCAAAGAGTTCCAGGCCAGCAATCCATAGCATCCTACAAATGGGAATATCATATTTGGCCCATGCTGTATGTTTCCAATGTTAAAGTCATTGATAACAGCTAAGAGTCAGGACACAAACAATCTTAACTGTAGCAGCTCTTAAGAAAAACTAAAAATCTGGGCTCTGTGAACCTAAATTCTATATAACAATGACTAGCTGTGTAAGAGCTGTTTCCCTTTCATGGGGTAATGACTCACCAGTTCTCAGTCCCTGCCGCTCAGGTTGTAACCCAGCACCTGACTCATTTAAATTACTTACCAACTACTACTGGCATTTGAGTTTGTAATCCTGGTCTCTGTGCATGTCTCACCACTGGTCGGAGAGCTCCATATGAACAGTCTGTCTTTTCGTCTCTCTCCCAATCCCATCCCTGGCATGGCAGAGACGGTGAACCCTTATTTGTAGACATACCACTACAAGAATGCTATGTAAGTATTTTTAAGGCTGTGAAACTATTCTGGAGGATTCTGTAGTGGCAGATACGTGACATTATACATTTGTCAAAACCCACAGAACTGCACCACACGAAGAATGCACTCTAATGTAAACTATGGACTTTAGCTAAAAATATTTTAATCTTGGTTCATCAGTTGTAACATATATACCATACTAGTGCAAGATGTTAATGATAGGGGAAGCCGTGAGGTGACATGCATGTGAACTCTGTATTTTCTACGTAATTTTTCTGTCAACCTAAAACTGCCTTAAAAATAAAGTCTATTAGAAATGGTAAATAAGTGCAAATGCTATTAATCAGAGTGATAACAGAGGGCAACTAAATCTGGCCAAATAAGTTTCTCCCATGGGATTCAGATCAGGACCAGGTCAAGAGCAGAAATATTTACCAGAGGATGGATATCCATCTATACCACCACTTAATTTTTTTTAATGTTTTATTTTATTTTTGAGAGAGAGAGCACTGAGGGGGACAGAGAGAGAGAGAGAGAGAGAGAGAACAGGGGAGGGGTAGAGAGAGAAGGAGGCACAGAAGCCAAAGCAGGCTCTAGGCTCCGAGCTGTCAGCACAGAGCCCAATGCGGGGCTTGAACTCACGAACCGTGAGATCATGACCTGAGCTGAAGTTGCATGTTTAACTGACTGAGCCACCTAGGTGCCCCTATACCACCACTTTTAGGGACAGCAGAAAATGAGCCCCTGCTGTCTGGGGTTATGGGTGGGGAGTGACCAAAACACACTTAAAGTGATAGCTGGACTGGCTCACACACTCTTGGTCAGGAGTGATGGAAGGACAGGAGGAAGTTCAAATAATAGCCTACAGAGGTAAACCAAGTTGACCCCCCAAATCAACCCCAAAGGCCTGCAGGAGAGCAACAAGACCCCCATTTTCTACTCTCTGGGACCTGGACCCAGCCAACTCTATGGTGCCATGAAGGAGTTTCCAGGTCTGATAATCCGTCTTATGTTTCGTATTCAGCACAACAGGGGACTTCACCTGCCTCCACTCTGCTCACAAGTTCTAATGTGCTAATTAGTTTTTTCCACAGCACCCCCCCCCCCACCACCACCTTGTTTTCCCCTGCATCGGTGTTACTTATCAAGCTCCTAAAGGGAAAAGAGAAGCATAGGCTTGTAGACTGTAAGCTCCAGGAGAGCAGGGAACAGAGTCGTTTCATTCACTGAAATATGTAGGTATGTCACTGATGATTGTTGAGTGAGCGAATATAGAATCCTACAAAATGTGCAGCTTCAAATGACAAGGTAGCAGAGGGCGGCCATGGGGCCTCTGTTGTGAAGGGTATCACATAAGCCACTTCACAACCAAACATGCAGGTATGTTCAAGGACCCATCCACATCGTGCATCCTCTGCCCCATGCCATCCCATCTCTCTTCGGGCTGCATGGCTGCATGGCTGCGGGCATGCTCAATGAGCCCCCTGCTGGGAGCCGTGGGCACTGCGAGGTGACCCGTTAACTCTTGCCTGCTCCCACCTGGGGAAAAGGATAAGGAAAAGGTCAGCACCAGCTCTGCTACAAGATCTCTTTGCGTATGTCGAGCTGGATGGTGACCTGGACACCCTCCGAGTGGAATCTCCATGGAAAATAAAAGTATGCTTTGTCTTTTCGATGAATGGATTTGGTAAAATGTTTTCTTACTTTTTCCTAGACATCGCCTGGTGGTATTACCAGTATCAGAGAGGTAAAAAAGTTTAAACTAACTTGACTACTTTGGTCATATTACTTTCAAAAGAAGAGCTTCTTTTTTTAACGTTTATTATTATTATTATTTTTTTTTTTTTTTTTTGAGAGACAGAGAGAGACAGTGTGAGCAGGGGAGGGGCAGAGAAAGAGGGAGACACAGAATCCGAAGCAGGCTCCAGGCTCCAAGCCAGCAGCCCAGAGCCCAACGCAGGGGCTTGAACCCATGAACCATGAGATCATGACCTGAACCAAAGTCGGATGCCCAACCGACTAAGCCACCCAGGTGCCTCCGAAAGAAGAGTTTCTTAATCAAATAGATTTTGTAATTAGTCTACTTATTCACCAATTTTCTTTGCCCCTTGTTAGCAAACACCACCTACATAGAAACAGCTGGAAACTTTCTTTTAGAGACAAGTTATAGGAAGAGGTTTGCTCCTAATAAGAAACGGATATGTTTTTCTCTAATGGGTAACAAGATAATATGTAAAAGCTCAGAGCCAGTCTGTGACTCAAGCTTGGTCACTGCTTGGAATAAATGACCTGTATTTCTAAGTTGTCTTTTTCCCATGGCCTTAACCTCTTAATCAAATCAACATTTTCTGAGGCAGTTTTTCTTGTTACTTTATCTCTTTTAAATTTATTATATTTATTTCCTATAATCAATTTTAAGCCCTTGGTGAAACAAAGTGGAATGTGTTTAAATAAGTAGTAAGGAGAGAAAAGGTGGTTGACTGGGTGGTGAGTGAAGTAAGAAAAAAGGTAGTTAGGTGGGAGGTAAGCGGGCAGAGATCAGGAAGGGAAAAGTCAAATGCCTGTGGGGCCAGGAAGGTAGCATAAATGAATGAAGTGAGCCACAGGCGTACAGGTGGAGCACTAGAGGCTCTGGCTGCTCAGAGGGAACAGCCACCGCTCAGATTTCATAAACTATTTCCTTGTGAGAATTTGAGACTAAAAGTTGTTAGATAATCCCATTTTCTAAGAGAAATAAAATATCCGAATTTGTTGATCTCTCATCTTTCAATAGCGGCAGTTAATTCCAAAAACAAAAACAAAAACAAAACCCATCACATTTTATAAACGAAACAAGACCTATTTGGGGGCTGCATTCTATGTCAAGGGCCACCATTTTGTAACCTTGAAAACAGATAGGTGATTATTAAGTCCAACCCAGAGACCCCACGATGAAGAGACTATTTTCTAGTGCAGGGAGAAGGAAGTCATCATGGCCATGGTTTTTGGCCTTGGCTGTGGTCATGGTCACAGAACTAACAGAGGAGATTCACTAGGGAGGAGACTAAAGGCTTGGGTCCTCTTACAACTCATAACCTAAGGGTATGACCTGTACAGAGCTTGTTAGGAGCATAGCTCCTAATATTGCAAACTTTGTCACATTGGTCACAAACCAATTTGCAGTTTGAGCTTAAGGGAAAGGGAAGCCATTGTAGGGGCACATGGAAGCCAGATCTATAAAAGAGACCTGGGACTGGCTCGATTCTAGGTCCCATTCTGTCTTAGGCAAAGCCATCTAGTGATAGAGCTTGGAAGAGATCTCCTGTGCTAGAAGCACTTAACATGTCTCCATGTGTTTAAAATATCCAAGACCTAACTGAAAGTACAGAAAAATGCCATAATTAGGTGCATTTTCTTTTTCTGAGAGTCTAAAGCTTTTATCCCACACTCAGAAGAGTCCGTGACCTCAAAACAATAAAGACCACTTAATCTGAATCATCTTCTCCAACTTCTCCTTCAGTCTGGGAATTTCCTGCTGTAAATCCCCTCCCGTTGATTTTTTCTATCTTGCTTTACCCGCAGTAATAGGCAATTCATCAGTGTTTAAGATACTCATGGTTAGACAATCTCCTTGTCTGTTAAGACACCCATCTTTCCAATACTCGCTCCCCACCACACACAAGGTTGTAGTGGGACAACAGGCATGAAAACATTTTACAGATTAACAGTATTTTACCAACAGAAGGTATTCTAATTCTTGTTATGTAGTTACCACCATAGTACTAAATTTCTAGGTTAATTTTAATGTCTATCATCCAAACTCAATCTGACTTAGTAACTGACTCACCATTACTTTTAATAACAAAAATAATATCAAGCAACATTTCACCTTGCAGACTCTTAACAGAAGAAACTGTCAAAGAGGCTCCCCACCTGTTAGTTCTGTTTCCTCTTCCTCCAACCCGAGAGCTGGGCCTCCCTCCTTCCTTTACTGGGACCACCTGGGCAGCACCCAGGGACTCCCTGAGAGAGGGGGGTCAGTGCAACAGGAGGAATGTGAAAACCTCAGCAGCCCCTTCAGAAATTTCTTCAGAATATATTTATAGTGGCTGGAACTAGATGAAGGAGGGGAAGGGAGAGCAGGTATGAGGGAGAGGAATGCTGAGATGTGGGCCCTTCTAGAAGGTTGCCACAAGTGTAGACAACTCAGTGTTTTCCATTCACAGGTCATGACACATGAAGGTTAACACAATTTTACAAAGAAATAGATTAAAATTGAGAACAGAGTACATCTCACATCAATAGGGAAAAGTGTTTAAGGAATTTTTGCTTCAAAATATGTCATAAAAATCTTTGTTTATATGTATGTGCATCCTGGAATGTGCTGTTAATTGTAGCTCTTACTATGAAATACATTAAAACAAAAAATTGAGAACCACTGGTTAAAGACTATGAAATACATTAAAACAAAAAATTGAGAACCACGCAGGCTACTTCCCAGCATCTTGAGCCCCAAAGACATGAATTTCCTTCAGTGACTGATGTTACCACAGCCTGACAATTAGAGGGTGATGAGAAGCAAAACCAAGCCAAAGCTTGGCAATCATCATCCCAATATTCAGATATTACGGAATCAAATACGGAAATTGATCCCTCTGCCCAGACAGCAAACAAATCATTTATTGATAAAGTCTAGTTCTCCCTTAATGAAGTGGGCTTAATATTTGATATTTCAGTAACTACTTAGTGCATTTATAATAGAGGAGATGGTAAGTAAGTGCAGCTTATGAATCAGAGAGATTCTCACAGACTTCCGCAAACAGACTTCCCTGATCTTGTGAAGAATTCAGTCACAGGAAGATTAATAGAAACAAGACAATCTTTCAAAAGAAGTCTTTTCAGCTTCCGGATAAGTTAAAGTGAGAATGGTATACTATATGCATGCAAAAATACATCATTTCTTCCAAAAAATACATTTCTGCCTTCCTTGTTTCCATTTTAATAGTTCACCTCTCTTCACACTTTTAAATATCTGTGTTTTTCAAAATAAAATTGCTATTAAATCTAACACTGGGAGATTCAAACCAATAATTTTATTTCTATTTTAAAATGAGCTAAAAATATAGGCAAGTATTCTGAATTAAATTTATGTGGGGGGGGGGCGTTGGAGGGGTGGATCAGCCCTTTGATTTACATAGAAATGCTGCAATGTTAAGGTAATTGCCACTTGTTAGCTACAAACAAAACAATAATTAAAGGCTCTGTAAGAATTAAAAAGAAATCGGTCACTTGCAGCTATGTCGTATAAACAGAGTATCTTATTTATATTAAATAATCTGCCCTACTCCCAAGAGGATAAGGTGATACCAGTTGCCCAGCACACAAGAAAGACAACCACTGGGAATTATTACCAAGTTCTTCTGCCTCTCCCTGGCACCTTCCCAAACATCCATTTCCTTAGGGAAGATGTCTAAGACGCAAACTCATTTGGAGAGTTTTCTTTTGTATTAAGACCACAGTCTCAAAAGGAAAAGTGACAATTGAAGAGAAAATCTGATAGCAAGAGCTTGGCACTGACTAGACAGATATACTCAGTGGAAAGCACTTGCTCACCCTGTTCTCTGAGAAACACAGCCTGCCCCCCACCCTCCGTGGTCATGGGATGTGATGTGGAGTGTGGCGTTCCCAGCAGCTTGCCCATCTCATCACTATTCTTGCCGGCCCAGATGTACAGTCGTTCAGTATATGGATTTGCTTATGTCTGCATGACAACAATGGACAGCGAAGGTTAGTCGACAATTGATTCTTGATTGGAATAAATTTATAGAAAGCATCTGGCAGGACCCAGAGGAAAACACTCATTTATCCTGCTGTGATGGTAAAGTGTGGAAACCTCCGCTTATTCAGTTTGTGGTCCTTCAGTAGGAGATGGGCAGATTTCTTGCTTTGACTGACCCTTTCTCAATAACTGGTGAAAAATTATATTACATTGTCATTCTTATTGGAGGAACAAACTGCTACTTCAGACAACTGTTTTTGGAACCCCTCAAACGCTTCAGAAGCTTTGATTTATATCAAGTAGTTCCCATTTAAGTCACTTGCCTATTATTTAAGAATGTCTAGTAGACATTACAAAACAACACTGTAAAATACACTCGTACTCTTAAATTAATATTTAACATGCCATAATTGGAACTTTTTGCCAAATTGGGTTAGCCTTCATCTATTCGTACCAAATGGTAAGAGTTTGCTCTACATTTTTAATAGAGTTGTTTCCCTTTGCTGTTTGAAAGCTGTTAATCATTCCACTCACTTACCTGTGTCTCTAGAATATTCACATGGTTCAGTGGGCAGCAAATTGAATGTGCAAAGAAGTTATTTTGAAAGAAAGGGAAAGTTTTCATTATGGACTTATTTTTAGCACTCCTGCCTTCATCTCCACTTGGAACGTGTTCATCTCCAGCCTGAAGCTCCCTCCCTGAGTAGTGCCTGACACCCCTGGGGTAATGACTGGACTGAGTGTGAGACAGAAGTGACTGGGTTGGGGGTGGGGGGGTGGTCAAGGCAGAAGGATCATCTGCAGTGTGACCCCAGCCCCGAATCCCTTATCCCGGGTCATAACACTACTCTTTTGACAGCCCAGACTGTGGTCTGACAAGTGGCCACTAAGGTCAGCCACTCCAATGCCATCTCCTCTGGTTCCAGATAAGATTGAAGATGAGCTGGAGATGACCATGGTTTGCCATCGGCCTGAGGGACTGGAGCAGCTGGAGGCCCAGACCAATTTCACCAAGAGGGAGCTGCAAGTTCTTTATCGAGGCTTCAAAAATGTAAGGCCCACAGGGCATCTGAAGGCCCAGGCAGGATTTCCCATCTGGAGCAAAGCTCTTCCAAATGTCAACAGGGCCCATCAGAGAGTTTTCCATGTGTGTAGTTGTAAAAGGAAGGCCAATTCTATAAAGACATGAGAGCAAGATCACCTGGCTAGAAAGAAAGACTTCAGGCAAGAATGAGGCAATCTCCATAGATGGGAAACTGGCCAATAGCCCAGGAACTTCACAACATGGCAGGCACAACCTTGGAGAATTCGCCTTGGCCCAGCTTCTAGCCTTAGTGTGACCCATTCACACTGTCAATATTGTCAGTGCCCCAGAACTGACGAGATTTAGGTCTGTGCTGAGCTCATAAAGACTGAAGTGTAAGCCTGAATGCCCATGTATTAATTTGCCGTATTATTTCATATATTAAACCTCATGACAGCCTTGTCAGAAGGTACTGTTAGCCCCATTTTACAGGTTAGGACATTGAGGATCAGACACTAATTCACCCAAAGTTGCAAAGCCTAGAAGAGGCTGAGCCAGGATCCAAACCCAGACCTTCCTAGGCCCAAATCCCAAGCTGTTTCTACCTCACAGTGCCAATTCTCTGATGATGTCTCATCATTTTGCAAGGCAGCTTCATTCTTAAGGCAGGGCTATCTCCCGGCCACTCACCTGGAGGCACAGAAGTGTACAGGTGTTTGCCCAGTCCCTGTTCATCAGGGATGATGAGGAATCCTAAACTCCAAGGCTGGACCCAGTCTCCTCCTTCGGAGCCAGGCAGCCCTCCCTCCCACTGACTCTCTCCCCTTCACGCAGGAGTGTCCCAGCGGTGTGGTCAATGAAGAAACATTCAAGCAGATCTACGCTCAGTTTTTCCCTCATGGAGGTGAGTCTGATCTTGAAAAGGTCCTTCCCAACTCCTTCTATGGTGAGCAGCCTTTCTTCCTCCAGGTTCATGTTTCTTGTTATCTGTCTCCTCCTCAACAGCAGGGACAACTCAGAGTAAGATTCCCCTCCCTTATTACAAGATATGGAATTAGCTAAAGTTTTAGCAGAAAAGAGCTCTGAAATGGATTCTCTCCAAGAGAGGAGAAGAGATTAATAAAGCAATATCATAAAGTCTCATATCAGCTCTAGAAAGCAGGTACTGTATCATATCCGAGATGGACAACAACGTCTCAGAGAAGTTAGCAATTCACTCAAGATCAAGATCAAGATAACGCAGCCAGTAAGTAGCAGAGCAGGATTCTATCCCATAAGTGTCTGATGTAAAGCTCCGCCATGTTGGTTCCACCATTTTGCTACACACTCTTCATTCTTTTCCTTACAACAGCCGAGGGCAAGGTGAAACTTTGAAAAATAATTTTAATACCAGAGACTGTAGAAATAAATGAATCCAAAAAGATGTAGGGAACATAAGCTGTGCATAGAAGTCCAGGTTAGTGAGTGTGCCAGGCCCACAGACACTCTGTTGCTGTGCCTGACTCCTGAAGGAAGTTGCTCTGCCTCCATGGGCCTAAGACATCAACGGCTCTTTCCCAAGGCTTCTATGAGTCACGTGCCATTTCACTTCCTGCCCCCAGGAGCTATCTCCTGCAGGATCCCTTCCCTGGGTCCTGATGAAATGGAGATCCAAGTGTCCCAAACATTTCTTGAGCTCTGTCTCTCATGGGCCTCTTCGGCACAGATGGGGCCCTCCTAAGTGTGGGACCCTGTACAGGGCCCCTCTGCAAGTTGGGGAGCAGCTTCACCCCATGAAGACCCCAGAACCACTGCTGTTGAATTCTGTTGAGCCACAGTTTATTGAGTTTTGACCATTTGGCAGGAATGGTGATGGTTAAGATGATGTGACTATGTGAAAAGTTTAACATACTTTTTCAAAAATTCCAAGAGATAGGTTTTGTTACATCCCTTTGTACAGAGACAGGAAAGAGGAGCTCAGAGAGGTTCTGCTAGATGCCTGTTCACACAGCCATATAGGGAGAGAGCTGCTAGCCAAGCCCAGGTCTGTCTGCTCCCTAGTGAGTACTCACTCCATGGCATTGCACACCACTCAGAAGGGCGCCTTCTTCCCACAGTTGCCACGTCACTCACCCACCAAGAATTACCCATGTGAACCAGCAGGAGGGTCTTCCTCCGGGGATGGCTAGATGTAGGGGTGAGGGCTTGTCTTTGTCCTAAGAACTTTCCACCTAACATCCAGGACAGCCACATGGGTCCCTGTTTACACAGTGGGCTTGCCCACACTGCCTTTCCTCCTTTCCATCACCCCAGCAGCACCCTCTTCTCTTCCTTATTGTTTCCAAGCATTCTCCCTTCCCTCTGTGAAGGCCCGGCTCCCGTCACCTGCCTTTCCTTCTGTGCCTTTCAGATGCCAGCATGTATGCCCATTACCTCTTCCACGCCTTCGACACCACCCAGACAGGCTCCGTGAAGTTCGAGGTATGCTTGTCTCAGAGTCACGGGGTCCTCACCATCTCCTCTTCTAAACTGTGTGCTATTGATGGGACAGTCGGGTCCTCAGATGCTTCAGTCCATCATCCATTTAACAAACATTTCCTGAAGATAGAGAAACAGCAGCTGCCCCACCCCTCTGGGAACTCGGGGCCTCAGAGGGACTAAGGAAAAGAGTGTAACAGCTCACGTTCACACCGAGCTTACCACGAGACAGACTCCGTACTAGTGCTTTGCATGTATTAACTCATTTAATCCTCATAGTAACCCACATAGTAGTGTTCTATTATTTATTACCAGTTTACAGAAGAGGACGGTGAGGCAAAGAGAGATTGAGTATTTTTTCCAAGGTCAAACAGCTAGGAAGAGGCAACAGAGGGATTTGAACTCCGGTGGTAGACTATACTGCCTTTCTGAGGCTAACTGCAGCTGTGGGATAGGGCAGTGCCACAGGAGGCTGTGTTTACCTGTGTCTGGAGATGTCAGCACATACTTTCTTCCTCAAGGACGCTCTGTCCCCCCAAAATGGGGCAGGGTAGGGAATGGAAGGGGGGCACTTTCGCTGAGCTTGGCCATGTCCTTCAGGGGACAGAGGACATGGGAGATACCACTATATAAAAGCAGTCATAGAGTCTGACCCAAAGACAGAGCTTCCTCCCACCCCAAGGCTTGGTGGTTAATGTCATTAATGCCTCTTTCATTTGTCAGGACTTTGTAACTGCTCTGTCGATTTTACTGAGAGGAACCGTCCATGAGAAGCTAAGGTGGACATTTAATTTGTATGACATCAATAAAGATGGATACATAAACAAAGAGGTAAGTGAGCTGAGGCCAGGGTCACGAAGGAGGCCCAATGAAGGCATCTAATTAAACAGTAAACAGCCCCGTCTGGAGAATGAAACTGTCTGAATGAGCAGGGATCTGCCTTGGGGCTAACAGAGAGATTCCTGGTCACCTTTGACCTACCCCATTGCCCCACCCTGCCCTGCCCCCAAGTACTCAAGAAAGGATTAAGCAGATTCATTTATTGTCACTGGGTCACATGTATTCAGTGTACATTCCAAAGGGAATGCAAATGATTTTTGTGTAGAGTTACTCTTCCTAGGAGAACTCACATTTCATAGGTTAATAGTCACAAATTAAAGCTAAAAGTTGGAGGGGCGCCTGGGTGGCTCAGTCGGTTGAGCGTCCGACTTCGGCTCGGGTCATGATCTCATGGTTTGTGGGATCGAGCCCCGCATCGGGCTCTGTGCTGGCAGCTTGGATCCTAGAGCCTGTTTCGGATTCTGTGTTTCCCTTTCTCTCTGCCCCTCCCCAGCTCACGCTCTGTCTCAAAAATAAATGAACACTAAAAAAAAAAAAAAGCTAAAAGTTGGAATGGTAGAATTGCAGACATCATCCAGAAGAGAGAAGGGAGATTGCAATAGGATCACACTGGCCACAATCTATTTTGCCTACTAATAAAACCACAGAAGGGGACGATGGCAAGTGCAGCCATCTCTTAACAAATCACAAATAATGTCTGAGTCTTCACTGCCTGACACTTTTAGAGCCACCTGTGGTGTCTAGTCAGTGAAATACCCACAGGTCTGTCTTAAAACTCACTTTGGTATCTACTGTATTTTGGTATCTCAGCTGAAGCTTGGACATAGCATCCTGTAACATCCCATTCCCTGAGCTTCTGAGTGCCAAGCCCAGTGCCTAGAGTAATAGCATCTCCAGGTCTCACCCCAGCCCTGCAAATTTCCCTCTGACATTCAGTCTTCATTCATTCAGTCGTGCATTTGCTCAACATATATTTGAGGGCTTATTAGGTGTTCTAGGTGCTGAAAATCAAGTGATGAATGATCCCCCACATGTGAAACCCTAATATCTACTAATAACAGATATGTTCAGTGGATTCCAAGAAATACATGTAATGGGATAACAGATGGCCGTTTAAGATCATACAAAAGTATTAAGATGTAAAAATTCATCTTTTAAAATCGCATGTATAATATTATCTCAATTTTTCAAAGAATGTAATGCTTCTGTACATACTCAAATATGTGCTATGACAAAATATTCAAATACTACTTTACAAAATAGATAAAGAAAAGACCCTAAAATGGGACTTATAACACGGTTGTCAACCTTGGTTCAGCCATAATTCCATCACTTGAATAATCTCACTATCTCCACCTCCCTCTTCCTTGTTTGTAGACCAGACAATATTGTTCCCATTTATACCCATCAGACCTCTCTTGATGGCAGAATTAATAAAGAACCCCTTAAAAGAAAAAGAAAGTGTGGATAAGCAGCTTCCTAGAAAAGATAGCTGGATCTTCCCCCTGCCAATCATTTGGAGATAATCTCATCCAAATTATAGGCAATGAGAATCCTGAGACAGCAATCAAAATTGGTCTTAAATCCTTCCTCTTATAAAAGGTACTCGGGAAAGAAACCTATAACAATGCAGATATGAAGGACTTACAAAGCCTACATTTTAAAATAAACCCATGGGTAGAGACGTTTATTTCCTATTTCTGTTTCTTGGGAGGGTCTAAGACAATGACACCCCTCCAGCAACGAGGACACCTCGCACCCAGACCTTGGTGTCTGAATATCATTCTCCAGCTAAAGGAACCAGTCTCCTTCAAGAAGTGGGTGATTCCAGGACTGGGACCGAGAAAATGCAACATGGGCCTGGAGTATCTTGTAGTGCTGGAAAGTACTGGGGTGCTTGAAAAAAGAGAAAGAAGAGGGAAAGAAGGAAAGAAAGAAAGAAAGAAAGAAAGAAAGAAAGAAAGAAAGAGGAAGGAAGGAAGGAAGGAAGGAAGGAAGGAAGGAAGGAAGGAAGGAAGAAGTAGTGAGGGGGGAGAGAGGAAGGCTGGGACATGTCAAAAAGCTGCAGGAATAAGTCTGAAAGAGTTCCTAATCACCAAAACCAGAACAATTTGAGCAATATATCTAATAATGCTAGTGTTAGGGGTGCCAGAGTGGCTCAGTCAGTTGAGAGTCCCAACTCTGGTCGGCTCAGGTCACGATCCCAGAGTTGTGGGATCAAGCCCTGCATCAGGCTCTTCACTGAGCATGGAGCCTGCTTCAGATTCTCTCTCTCTCTCTCTCTCTCTCTGCCCCTCTCCTCTGCTTGCACATACACTCTATCTCTAAAAAAAAAAAAAAAAAAAAAAGTTAGTATTAGATTATAAGGTATAAAATAAAGAACACATCCATGAGTCCCTACTAAATTATATATATATATAATTATAGATTATATGTATTCAAATAATATGTGTTCAAATAAATAATAAATATGTACTCAAATAAATAATTGAATTCATAGATAAATAGGGGATAAGGGACAATTCTTCCTTAAAGAAGAATTCTAATTAATAAATAAAAAAGGAATAAAGGAAATACAAAGTCAGCATTAGGCAGACACCACAGTAATTATTTTTGCAGGCAAGATCCACTGAAAGAAACTAAGATCAGGGGAGGAACTTGATAGGCACCCCCTTTAATCAAATGATCAAGGTTAACATCACCATTAACACGATATATCAAGAACCACTTTGATAGGATGCACCAAGAAGGATATAATATCACTGATTTGGTATTCTTGTCAAAAATGCATAACTTCAACCTAATCATCAGAAAACCAGGAACTAACACGAGCAGAGACATTCTACAAAATAACTGATCAGCATAATAACTGACACTTCATATCAGAAGTGCCTTGCTCTTGAAAGACAAACAGAAACGGTCACAGGTTAGAGGAGACCAAGGGGACACAACAGTTAGATGGATGAGAGATCCTTAACCATAAAAAAGACACTAGGGGAAAAATCTGTTGAGAGGTGAATAAGCTTGATAGTTTCCTTAATAGCACTGCAGCATTGTTGTAGAAATGTCAATTTCCTGGGTCAGTTTCCTGTCAGTTTCCTTGTGCTGTGGTTTTGCAAGTTAAAATTAGGAGAACCTGGGTCAAAGGTATAGGTGCATGCTCTGTTCTATTCCTACAGCTTTTGTATAAGTCTAAAAGTATTAATAGGTTAAAAACACATACAAATAAAATAAGCACCTGGAATGAAGAGTAGCAGACAAGGACCCCAAGATAGAGGCTGTCCCCTGGGTCTCCGTAGACACTATTTCAAATATCTCAAAGACAAGACTGCCTTCCTGCACCCTATTTCCTGCATTTGGAGGAGGGGCCATGGAATACCACGCCTGGTCAGCGTGATCAGAACATCACAGACCCACTCAACAGTTACTGGGCTCCCAGCCCATGCAGAGACCTTAGCAATGAAGGAGCAAGCATGTCCTCACGAGTTCACGGTCTTGAGGAAACAGATCTATAAACTAATAATAAGAACAATTTAACTATTTTAATAAATATTTAATGATCACTTATTCTGTATCCAGAAGCATTGCAAGATTAGAAAGAAAACATGACAGCATTTGTAACACCTTTCAGGCCTCATCAAACAAGAATGAGTTTGTAGAAAGAGGTCTTTTGGTTACAAATATAAAAAATCATCAAAATAGGGGCACCTGGGTGGCTCAGTCAGTTAAGCATCCAACTCTTGGTTTCAGGTCAGGTCACGATCTCACGGTTTGTGAGTTCAAACCCTACATCGGCTCTGTACTGACAGTGTGGAGCCTGCTTGGGATTCTCTCTCCCTCTCTCGCTGACCCTCCCCCACTCTTTCATGTTCTCTCTCAAAATAAAGAAATAAACTTTTTAAAAAATCATCAAAATAAATTAGCTTAAGCTGAGAGATTTCCTATAAAGATACAGTTAGTCTGATGGAACTTGTGTAAACTCTATTGAAACTAGAAGGTTGTTAGTCTCCTCTCTCTCTCTCCACCCCCTTTTGTCCCCTCTGTTTCCTCACCCTCCTCCAGCATTGCTGAGATCAAGATGGCCACACTCCTCTGCAAGAATGACAGGTTCAAGTTGCTGGCAACAGAGGGGTGGGGAGGTGCAAGAGGAGGTTTTAGTTTATAGAGTAAGGGTTCTGAGACACTGCCTCTCTGCAGCTTCTTGAGTCCTTGTTACTGTTTCTGTCTTCTTCAACTGTTTTTCTCAGAGAGCCTGAGTGTATGTGAGTATACAGTATGTATGTGTGAGTATATGTGAGTGAGAGTGTGAGTGTGTGCGTGTGTGTGTGTGTGTGTGCAGGTATGCATGTATGTGCTCATGGGAACAGGTGTCTGTTTCTCCCCCCACCCCCACCTCCCTTCTCCTTCCTCTACTCCTTTCTCTCCTCTCCTCTCTTTCTCCCTGCATTTTTCTCTTCTTCTCTATCTCTACTTTCTGTGTATTCGCTCCTTTCTCCTCTTCACAGAACTTCTACTCTTCTGCACAAGTTTTTGATGTCTGTTTTCACTCAACCTCAGCTAAAACCTGGAAATGGCTTGCCTGTGGCACTGACTCTGGCCCCAACGCCACTTGACTTTCGAGTCCCAGGGTTCTATCACTCCTGATTACAGTTTCTGTGCCTCATCACCTAAACTTCTCCAGGGAGAAAAACAGAGTAGCCCAGCTTTAGTCAGACGTCCACCTTTGTTCCAAATTAGCAGTGGTCACAGAGACAGGTCACCCAGTACAAACACAGCCACCCAGGCCAACCATTCAAGGGAATTGTGGAATAGGGAGAGGGTCTTCCAAAAATGGAGTGTGGGCCAATCAGTACACAAACATGTTCACCCCAACCCCCCATATAACCCCTCACTGAGGATAATGCTTAAGAAAAGGTAACCTATCCAAGAGCTTCTGAAGGCAAAGAGAGTGTCCCACTGCCTCCTCTCAGAATATAGCCCTTCAGCCCTTCTCATCAGCTGAAGAGAGTCCTTTTAATCACTTTCAATCACAAGGGGGACAAGGAGCCCCAAACTGTCACATAAAAAGAGACTGACCTCATGTTCTCACACTGTGCTTCCATATCCTCCAGGAGATGATGGACATTGTCAAAGCCATCTACGACATGATGGGGAAATACACATATCCCGTGCTCAGAGAAGACACTCCAAGGCAGCACGTGGATGTCTTCTTCCAAGTAAGTGCACACACGTCGTGTGCGAGCTTTAAGCCCAACTTAGACCAGCCAACCCACAAGCCTCTGAGCAAGTGGTGTGTGTCCAACTCTGTCCTATGCATTGTAGAAAACAGAAAAGAATTACAAAATGCGTCATCCTCAAGTAATAGATGATCTCATTAAGCAAGCAAGTATATACTAGACAATGGAACAGGGAAGTGTATTATGAAATAGAAATGCTACAGTACAGCTTCTACATTCCATACAAATTCTTGGTGGAGCAGAGTAACCAGAGAAGACGTCATTAAACACATTTGTGTAAGTGTTAAGCATTTATGTCTGGGGAGTAGTGGGAGAGAAGATTGGAAACAAGGAGGGGCTGGAGTGTGAGGTCTTGCATTGAAGAGTTCAGTCTTGCTTGGGTGACTATAGTTATTCCATGAGTGGAAGAGTAGCATGACCACAGTGGTGTTTTTGTAAGAAAGTAAGCGAGTGGTAGAGTATTGAAGAATGTCCCAGCTCATTCTAGTCTAATCCTCTCACTTCGCAGATGGGAAAAGCAGAGACTCAGAGAGGCTTAAAGACTCACTCGAGGTCACACAGTAAGTGACAGAGACAGAAGTCGAACCTCTCACATGCAGTGTTCTCTCTGCCAGGTGGACAGGCTGGGGGAGAGTCTGGGGAAGACATGTTAGGGTATCAACAGAATAATCTGGTGATGAGGCAATGAGAGTCTGGAGCAAGTCTCTCAATTTTAAGGAAGCTTATGGGGCTCAAAATGCTGTAACCAGGGAGTTGGGTGGGATTGTCTGGCCAGTGAAAGACCACCTGAATTCTTGGGGCAAAGGTGGTTAACAAAGAGCAAGTTTTGGAATGCAGATTACCAGGTTCGTTAAAGTGCTTCCTGTTGTGTCTTCCAGAAAATGGACAAAAATAAAGATGGCATCGTGACTTTAGACGAATTTCTTGAATCCTGTCAGGAGGTAAGGAGAGACCTCAGAGCACAAAACATACTAGATCCAGGAAAGAAAATCTGAGGCCTGGGGCCCTGCAGAAGGGAGAGCTGAGATACCCTCTCTACCTCAGGTAGAATTCCATTCCATCCCCTCCTAGAGCTGGGCTGTGGTTGGTCTTGGCTAAACACAGGCTGAGCCAGACAGCCTGAGAAGGACTGTGGGGGGATGTGAAAGGCCAAGGGGGTCTCTGTGAAACCACAGGCTTCTCAAATGGACAACACTCTGCTTTTTCAACAGGTTTCCAGCTCAGTGACCCACTCCTCAGACTACGAGGGGGTAGCTGGGGAAAAAATCTAAAGCTGTAATTCTCAAGCCATGGTGTTCCCCAAAATTGCCCAGATGATTCTGAAAATGAACACTAGATTGGGGGCGAGGCTCTAGAAATCTTTTTTTTAACACAAATGTCCTGGGGATCAATGCTGCTAAAACTTTACTGTGCAAACCAACCTCCTTGAGGATCTCCTTAAAATGCAGATTCTAATTCAGTAGGTCTGGAGCAGGGCTTGAGGCACTGCTTTTCTAACACTCACTCAGATGATCCTGATCCTGCGGGTCCTTGGAAGACATTTTCATTCTGCAAAAGGATGGACTAGCCCAGAGCCTCTGCCAGCAATTGAACTAGAAACAGTTGCTTTTATCTAGTTTAGAAAAATGCATTTCTATCCCCCATTTATTTCAGAAAAGTACAGTTACTCTGAGCTCACCCAGTAAGAACTGCAGATACACAAAGCAGAGGAGAAGTTATCAATACATACTGAGCACCTACCAAGTTTCAGGTATTTTGCATAAACCTCACAACCATCCTGAGAGGTGGTGCCGCTGTACGAGCTTAGCCTTGGTCGTGATATTCAAAATGTTTTATAATGAGAGTGGACTGAGAACTAACCACTCTTAACTGACCTTGACCTCATGCTCAAGGAGCTGTGCCCTAGAGGGATCCTTCTAAGCTTGCCGACCCACTAGCTGATGGATCTTTGGGTGCTCCAGCGGTCCTGTGCCAGTTACCAGATAGCCAGAGGCACAGATGCTGGATGGGAGGCTCACTTACCAACAAGGCTAGAAATATTTCAACATGTTAATCATCATGAACTGGGTGCACGGTAGTATTGATCATACACATTTTAAAGAAGAGAAAACTGAGACATTGCAAAGTTGAGAGATGTGGCTAAGGCCCAGTAGGTGACAGAGATGGAACTTGAACTCCATCATTCTGTTTTGTTTTTTTTTTGTTAATGTTTATTTATTATTTTGAGAGGGAGAGAGAGACAGAGTGCGAGCAGGGGAGGGGCAGAGAGAGAGAGGGAGACACAGAATCCAAAGCAGGCTCCAGGCTCTGAGCTGTCGGCGCAGGGCCCCCTGTGGGGCTCAAACCCATGAACTCTGAGGTCATGACTTGAGCCAAAGTCAGATGCTTAACCGACTGAGCCACCCAGGATCCCCTTGAACTTCATTCTAATTTTAAATCCTATGCCCTATTTAAGTGTGCTTTTTTGACTTTGCTTAACAGGTGAGTGAAATTTTCAAATTTGTTTAGTTTCTCACATTAGCAACCTCTATTGCTCTCCATTAATTCACTCATTTCTTGCTCACAACCCACCCATAGATATATATGGTGATGGATGCTACTCTAACATAAAGAAACTGAGGCACAAAGGGAGTAAGGTCACCCAGCTAGTAAATGACAGATCCACGATTTGAATTTAGACAGCCTGACTCCATAGACTTCTTTTAAAAGTTCTAGAAACTTTTAGGGGCACCTGAGTGGTTCGGTGAGTTAAGCGTCCAGCTTTTGATTTTGGCTCAAGTCATGATCTCTCCATTTGTGAGTTTGAGTCTCACATTAGGCTCTGTACTGACAGTGCAGAGAAAAGGATTCTTTCTCCTTCTCTCTCTGCCCCTTCCCTGCTCATGCTCTCTCTCTCAAAATAAATAAATAAACTTAAAAAAAAAAAAAGGTCTAGCAACTTTTAAAAGATTTCAGACACCCAGAATCAACTTTTCTCTTTGTTGATTTTTTTTCTATTATAGGTATGCTTTCTACTTTATCATTTGTGCTGTAAATTATTTTTTTCCTTCTGTTTCATTTTAATTTAATTTTTAGGTTTTCTTTCTAGCTTTTTGAGATGGAGATTTAGATCATTTATTTTCAACCATTCTTTTCTAACACGTGCATACAGAGGGATAAAATTTCTTTTAACTACTGCTCTAGATCCCATAGATTATAATATGTCATATTTTCATTATATTTTAATTCAAAATATTTTCTTCTCTGACCCACGGACTTAGAAGTATGTTGTTTAATAGCCAAACATGTTCTACATTCAATACTTATTTCCTAGGGAATATACAATAGAAAAATGTAAATGTAAAATAGAGAACATATAATAGAGACATGCAAAAAGAAAATCAATAAAACCAAAATTTGCCTCTTTGAAAAAATAAATAAAACTGATAAATGCTTAGCAAGATTGATTCAAACAAAAAAGAAATAACACTCAAGCTATCAATATCAGGAATGGAAAGGGTAACAACACTACAGGTTTTACAGACATCGTAAAGATAAAAATCAGTTATTCAATAAATTTGGCAACATACGAAGTCTACAAACTCCTTACAAATATAATTTATCAAAACTAACACCAAAAGAAATAGAAAATCTGAATAGTCCTATGTGTGTCAAAGAAATTGAATCCTTAATTTAAAACTTTCCCATAGGGGCGCCTGAGCGGCTTAGTCAGTTAAGCAACTGACTTAGGCTCAGGTCATGATCTCACGGTTTGTGAGTTCGAGTTCCATGTCAGGCTCTGTGCTGACAGCTCAGAGCCTAGAGCCTGATTCAGATTCTGTGTCTCCCTCTCTCTCTGCTCTTCCTCCTCTCTCTCTCTCTCTCTCTCTCTCTCTCTCCCTCTCTCTCTCTCTCTTTCTCTCAAAATTAAACATTAAAAAATGCTTTAAAAAAATAAATAAAACTTTCCCATAAAGAAAATGGCAAACACAGATGTCTTACCTGGTAAATTCTTTAAAACTCTTTCTAAGGAAGAAAGGATGTTAATGTCATACAAATTCAGAGAATAGAGAAAGAAGAAAAAATTCTCAGCTTGATTTATGAGGCTATCATAACCCTAATAAGAAAACATGACAAAGCTGTTACAAAGTGAGAAAATTTTCAGGCTAATATATTCCCTCTGGACACAGGTACAAAAAATCAAATCCTGTAATATGTTAAAAAAAAAAAGAATAAATAGGGTTTATTACAGGAATGCTATATTGGTTTAACATTCAAGAATTCATCAATATAATTAATGACATAATAGAATTTTTAAAATGCAATCACCTCAGTAGATGGAGAAAAATCATTTGATAAAATGCAGTTGCCCAGAGCTTCTAAAAAGAAGCAATACTCACTGTTTCACTGGATAATTTATTTCTTACAAATTTCTTAAGGCCAGAGAAGGTGCTTCTTGCCTTGAGTTGCTTACTTTCTGGGCCCCCACCCCCGTTTCTCATTCCCTTGCAGAGTTCTTTCTGCACAAGAAACCCATGCTGGAGACTTGCTCACCGTAACAGAACTTCTCAGGGAAAATCCTCGGAGAGTTCTAACTGTCCTCTCTTTTCCCCTTCCTCCCTTCCCAGGATGACAACATCATGAGGTCCCTCCAGCTATTCCAAAATGTCATGTAACTGTGAACCCAGCCATCTGGCTCTCAGAGACGTTGTACTGAACAACCACTTCTTAACACCTTGCTCTGCCCTCGTTCTGATTTTACACACCGACTCTTGGGACAGAAACACCTTTTGCATTTTGAAAGAATTCTCCACTGGAGACTTTCTACGGAACCCAGCATCATATGGCTCAGTCTCTGATGGCCAGCTCTTCCTTCTCCGTCTTCTTGAGAGAGACAAGATGAAATTGGGTTTGTTTTGGAAGCATGCTCATTTCTTCACACTGCTGCCCTATGGAAGGTCCCTCTGCTTGAGCTTACAGTAGTGCACACTTTTTTTGCTTGCGTGCCCCAGCCCACTGCCTCCAGCAGACCTTGATGCGTCTGGAAGCAAGATGACCTGAGCCAAATGCACACCATCCTCTGATGGCCTCCCAAACCAACGTGCCTGTTTCCCTTCTTTTGGTGGGAAGAATGAGCATTACACAGAACAGTATGAATCCGTATATGACTAGATTGGGAGAGCCAGCACCTAACATATGTAGGCTAGAACTGAATTCTTAAG
Source organism: Herpailurus yagouaroundi (assembly GCF_014898765.1). Lineage (NCBI taxonomy): Eukaryota > Metazoa > Chordata > Mammalia > Carnivora > Felidae > Herpailurus > Herpailurus yagouaroundi. The sequence continues at coordinate 61,079,509 of NW_024412377.1, forward strand.
CATGGCATTGTCTGGTGACACAAATTGCCCACATCCTTTGTTTCCAGAGGAAAGAACCAATAATTCTCTCTCACATTGGCATCTGTGCTGGTAATGCAAGTCCCTTAATGTTCCCAGGAAGAGAGCCAATGCCCGGTGGTCCATGCCCTCACTCCATCTCCTGCTAGAGCCCAGCACTGCATGCCCCTCCCAGAAAGCCCAGAATGCCTGAAAATTGCTGTAATTTTATACCATGTTCTAATCAATAAACAGAACTATTTCTTACACTCTTAATCTTCATTTCTTTCATGACTCCATTGGACAGGAGAGGTAAGCTGTGAGAAGGGAAGGCTAGTCCATTCATTGGCATCCAGGTATTAGTACTTGCTTTGTGCCAGGCCCAGTGCCACTCAGGGCACCATCCTCCCCTGACCCCAAGCACATATCCCACTTAAAAGCAAATACTGTGACTAGAAGCAAATACCTCTTTGAGATGACATGCTTCACAACACCTTCTTTCCAACAAGATTGTCACTCTCAAGACCCTCTGGTGTAGAAAGTCTGGCGTCTCATGTGGTACGGTGGGGGATACAGAGGTGAAGAGGTGGCCGGAACTGCCTGCTGAGGGGCTTGGAGTCCAAGGGTTGATGAAGTGGCTTCAGCCTATCAGCAACAAATTATTACTTATGTTGGACACCATGTCTTAGATTCCCCATTTGACATCACTTTAAAAAGATTTAGAGCTAACCATGGCATTCTTGGAAGGAAAGCAATTTGCTGAACCCCTAGTATGTTCCAGGTGCTGACTAGGGGCTCACATACGTTACCTCATTTCATGCTCATGTAGAGCATTCTGGGAGATAGAGTCTTCATTTTACTGGTTTGGACACTGAAACTCAGAGGTAAAGGGACCTACCTAGGGTAGCACAGCTCCATAGAGATTAAACTCTTCCCACTCTGTAATAGAGCCTTCCTGCTAGGGAAACTGGCTCCCTGCAAGGAACTGAAGGTACCACACAAATGCCTCTTTCATCTGGAGTCCGTTCAAAGAGGCATGGGTATTCTTTGAATCCAAATAGCAGATGAAGAAACGGATACCGTAAAGGGGAGAAAGCCTTTAGGTGCCCATGGATCACCAGCGAGAGCAGGCCACCACCTGTCATACGTGCATGACATACTCCCAATATGATTGCCACTGGCTCCTGCCACTCATGGCTGGAAATTGTAGAAGATGCAGCTCTGTTTCTCCAGGCTTCCTGGGTGCTGCGATGGGGTCATCGAGGGCTGCTAGACATGTAGCCAGCCCCTAGCCAGGCATACATACACTTAGGCCCAAGCAGAGGAGCTGTACTTGTTGGCCCTACCCATGAGGGGTCTGAACCTGCATCATGAGGCTCTACAATGTCTAGGCCCTGGTTCTCCACTTTGGCTAAACATCACAATCACCTGGGGAACTTTGAAAAATGCCAGGGGCCAGGCACCACCTCAGACCAATTAAAGTAGAATCTCTACAGGTGAGGCCTAGGCATCGGGATTCTTTAGAATCTGCTCAGGTGATTGCAATGTGTATCCAGAGCTAAGACGGGGAACTGACCAAATTCAGTGCTAAGAATGGAGCACATGATCTGAGCCATCCTCCTAGCCATAATGATTGGTGCAGGGATTGGCTTGATACCTAAGCCAGCCCAAAACAGCATGAATCACAAGATTTGTGCTGGGAACAAGGGGCAAAGATGGTCTCTCTTCTACTGGGCATACATGAGATAGCATGCACTCTTAGGACATTTTGGTAGTGATTTAGGAGTTCTGAGGGATTATCCAATAACCAAGGAGCAGATAAACCAGAATCACAGAAAGCAAGGCAGAGATGTTTAAACAAAGCAAAACACACCAGAAACTGAAACCTTGATTAGATCACTGAGCTGCTGGATCAAGCTGGACCTGAAGCTAGGAACACTTCTGATCTTTTCAGATGCCTGCGTTTGATGCCTATATAATATCTAAGCCAGTTTATCTTTACTCTGGCTGCATATAAGAATCACTTGGGGAGCAGAGAAGGAGAAGTTTTTAAAGTGCTAAGGCAGGGGGCCTTGTCCCAGATTAACTGAATAAGAACCTCTACAGGTAGAGCCCTGAGCATCACTCTGCTTTAAAAGCTCTCCAGGGGCGCCTGGGTGGTGCAGTCGGTTAAGCGTCCGACTTCAGCCAGGTCACGATCTCGCGGTCCGTGAGTTCGAGCCCCGCGTCAGGCTCTGGGCTGATGGCTCGGAGCCTGGAGCCTGTTTCCGATTCTGTGTCTCCCTCTCTCTCTGCCCCTCCCCCGTTCATGCTCTGTCTCTCTCTGTCCTAAAAATAAATAAAAACTTTAAAAAAATAAATAAATAAAAAATAAAAGCTCTCCAGGTGATTCCAGTGCATACCTAGGGCCAAGAGCCCATGCAATAAAGAGTGGAAGGGCTGGTGCTCCTCTCCCTGTGCTGGCCAGAGCACAAGAAACACAATTCAGTCCTAAGCACCAAACTCTAAGAGGAAAATCAGCATCTGGAGATATTCAGAAACAAAACGGGCTATTGGAGAAACAAAGTTCTCTGCTTGGAACACCCAGCTCCAACTTGTCCTTCTGGAGGGATCCTACTCCTCCTGAGTCGTCTAACAAATTGCCACCATTTGCCAGCAATTGTGCCCGTGGCGGGTACTGTGGCTGTCTTACCCAGACACCCTTGACACTCACCATTACCTCACAGTTGGATTCAAATGTGCCACCTGGAAATGCTTGTGACTTTTGTTTATAACTGTGACTGTCACAAATAGACCCTGACCAGGACGTCTGCACTCTGCCTATGAGCAGGGCAGGCCAGAAGAACCAGGTAGTTAACACCTCCCTGGAGCAGCCCTTAACCAATGGCTGACAAGAGTTGGTGTATAAATACCCCAGACCCATCTCCTTTCCATAGGAAGTACTCCAGGGTGACTTCTATACTGTCTCCCGGACTTCCCCAGTAGCATTGAGCCCTAATAGCCCACAGCAATAATGTGCTCAACAGTGGACCCCTTACTGAACCTCCTTCCGTCCCCTCTCTCATTCCCTATACTTCCCTACCATTGCTTCCTTGGATCCCCTCCCAGATCAACCACTGAACCCCTCATCCATGTGTCAGTGTTGGCTTCTAACCTAAAATGATGAATAAAGCTAACCTAAAGTGATGAACAGGACAGATAAGTGACCTGCTCTTATGAATCTTGTATCTCGCAGGAGTAAATAGACAATAGATCATATGTTTTCAGTAAAGTGACATGAAGAGAATACAAGTATGACACGGTAGAGAGTGACTGGGGTGGCAAGGGAGGCTATTCCAGACAGGGTGGGGAGGGAAGGCTCCTCTGAGTGGAGTTTGATGTGGTCTTGGGTGGACCAGGGGTGGGAAGGATCACCAAGCAGTTACAGAAAATCTGGGCCTAAGCTTGCTATCTTTTCTTGCTCAGGCATTCAAGAGGATATCCCTTGTTCCAATAAGGAAATCATGTCTGGAAATATAGAATCTCACCACAACCCGCCCTATGGTTCTCTAACATCATTTTTCTGAGCAAATCCTCTGAGCAGAGGCCAGTGAGGCCACTTGGAGAGGCTCCTAGGAGGAAGTGTAGATGAGACTGATGGCCACTGTTCGGTGCTAGGTTGTCTATGGATGATATCTTACTTGAATCTCACAACAACTCTGTGAGATAGGTATTCTAGGCACCTGCTTTTCAGACGAAGAAATGATGCCCAAGACACAGAGGGACCTCTCCACATGGCTGAAAATGGGCTTAAAGAATTCCATGCTCCAAAATGTATGCCCAGCTCCATTTCTCAGAAAGCATGAAGACCATTCCCCACCTATTCCTAAAACTAGCTCTAATGATATACAAACACCAGAAGGTGTTGGAAAGCAGCTGCCATGAATCCATTAGTAAAAAGCAATGAAAACAAGTCCATGAATTCAAGCCAAATTACTCTTCCTCTATAGGGAATAATGCCAAGGACATGTGCAAAGATGCCCATATGGTTTCTCAGAAGAGCTGAAATTAGCATGTCCCTCCACATCAAAATAAAGCCCAATCTAAGTCCCAGACCTCCACAAGCTCTGTACTCCAGTCCAGTGACTGCCTGGAGACCAAAAAAATCCAGATCTTGAAGATCAGGGAGAAACCTTAGGGCAGCCAGCCCCACTGAGTGGACTTTCAAGGACCCATGAAACCCTCGGAGCTGACTGCACTCTCAGTTCTAGAAATGGAACACTTGACCTATACTAAGCCAATCATTTTCTCCCATGCCCCTGGCCATAGCAACTTGTCCAGGGGTAGCTTAAGACCTCAGCCAATGCAAACTGCATGACTTTTAGAGTTATTGCTGAAAAGAATGAAACAAAGTCACTCTTCCCTGTTGGACATGAATGAATAAGCACATAGCCCTAGCACATACAGGCAATCATTTTGCAACCTACAGGGAAACCAATCTACAGATGAACATCATACCACAGAAATCAAGGCAGAGAGATGAAACAAATGATTTTTTGGAACTGCTGGATCAAACTTCACCTGAAGCTACACGTACCTCTAGCGGTTTGTGTTGCATACATCGATAAATTCATTTTTTATTATTTAAAGCAGTTTGGAATTTAAAGCAGTTCGGAAAGCAGTCACTTTCCGAAACTTGTGACTTGGCACATGCTAACTGAGCCCCCACTGCTTTATATAACAGATGGGGCAACCAAAGCCCACAGCTACACAGCTGGGTGGTAGCAGAGCTCAGACCAGAAATCTAGTCTGGTGTCATATCCACTATACTGCCCTGCCATCTGCTTTGCAACCATAATATGACAAGAATATTAAATATCATTTACTGAGCACTTATTGCATGCTAAATAATTCACATGTATTCAAGTCTCACTACCCTGAGGTTGGTTCTGTTATTAATCTCATTTACTGATGAGGAAACTGGAGCTCAGAGAGGTTAACTTGGCCATGATCAAATAGCTAATAAGTGACAGAGCAATTTGAACCCAAGACTTTCTGACTGTTGCATTTAACTGCAAGCCAGGAACTGCCAGGTTCAGTGAGATTATGGAGCCAAGAGAATTAAAGAATTTAGTGGCAACCCAAAGAATACATGCCCAGTATAAAGGAGGCCATCTGTCATAGCTCCAGAGATTGCTGTCATATTGCTGGAATGGGGGCCCAGTTATTAGACCTGACAATTCTCCAAGTTGAAAATCTGGATTTGCATGTGAAATCCCCCAACTTTTGTATTAATTAGTTCAATATTTAAAAGACAGCAGACAGACCAAACCAAACAAGTGTAGGAGCTGCATTTGGCACAGGGGTCACCAATTTGCAACCTCCGCACTAAACCCTATTATCACATTTCCCCACTAGCAAGTGGTGGTAATATATCAGGCTAGTCGACTGTCCATCAACAAGTAAATGGATAAACAAACTGTGGTATATCCATACAACGCAATACAATACAGCTGTAAAGAAGAATGAATTCTTGGTGCGCCTGGGTGGCTCAGTCAGTTAAGTGTCCAACTTTGGCTCAGGTCACGATCTCATGGTTTGTGAGTTGGAGCCCCACGTCAGGCTCTGTGCTGACAGCTCGGAGCCTGGATCCGGCTTGGGATTCTGTGTCTCCCTCTCTCTCTGCCTTCCTCCACTCGTGCACTCTCTCTCTCTCTCTCTCTCAAAAATAAGTAAACATTTAAAAATTTTTTAAAAAGAAGAAGAATGAATTCTTGACACACATAGAACAACATGAATGAATCCCAATAATGCTGATAACAGAAGCTAGACAAAAAAAAAAAAAAAAGGTCCATACTGTATGTTTCCATTAATATAAAGTTCTGGGAAATGCAAACAAATCTACAGGGACAGGAAGGAGACCAGTGGTTGCCTGGGGATGGGGAGGGTCAGTGCAGAGACAAGGGGTAAGAGAGATTACCAAAGAAGAGACTTTGGGTAGTGGTGGATGTGTTTACTTTCTTGATTGTGTGATGGTTTCATGAGTACATACATGTATCCAATATATAGAATTATAATCTTTAAATGTGTGTAGTTGATTCCATGTCAACTTAAAACTGTTAAAAATTTTTTGGTCTGGTATCCCAGGGCCACCAACACCTTTCATGGGCTATCTACCACTCTGAGACCCCCGACCCCCACAAGAAGTACTTCGCATTAATAAGCCTCATCATCCTGCCTTCCCTGGTGTTTCTTCTGGCCAGTTCATTCCCAGCCAAGTTTCTTCAGCTACATCACATCACTCCCATTCATACCAGGAAGGCTGCTAAGTCCAGTCCCATCCCTTCTGCACTCCTCCAAAGCCCAGTCAAGGCCCCTTATCCAGACTAGAATGCCTGACAAGGGGCAAGGATTTTGTGGCAGGGGACTAGGAACTAAGAGTATCCAATCTTATCTCCTAACCCCCCACTCCCTTCCCTGGCTAAGAGGCCAAAGCCTCTCACTGGTAATGCCAACACAGAATAGGTATATGACTGAGGAGAGTTGGAGAAAGACGATTATCATGGACTCTATGAAGGAGAGAAGTCCTTACATGATAAATATTAGCTCACTGTGATGATTAATTTTATGTGTTAACTTGGCTAGACCATGGTACCATGGTAAAATTCCATTCTAGTTGTTGTTGTGAAGGTATTTGCTATATGTGATTAACATTTAATTCAGTAAACTTTGGGTAAAGCAGATAATTTTCCATTATGTGGTGGGCCTTATCCAATTAGTTGAAGGCCTTAAGGGAAAAGACTAAAGTGTCCTGGGAAGAAGGAATTTGGCCTCCAGAGCATATCAGAATTAAATCATTTTGGATAATTAAGAAGGAGCTATGAAAGGGGACTATCCAATGAGCATCCAGAGCATGCTGTGAAAGGAGAGGACCACCTCTCTCAATCACTTCCTACATGCGTAGCATCTTCTGGGCAGTGCCTCATTTAGTATTGTAACAATCCTCTGGGATAGTGTTCTGTGTAGAACTTGTCTGTGTGACTTGTCATGCATTTCTTCCCAGAGCTGCACACACACAATCATGGGGCAGGGTGGTGCTTACTTGGCTTGTGCTTCACATCTGGCCTCGGGATCAGAATTGGCCCTTCTGTTCCTGATGCCAAGAGGGAATAATTTGCCTCACCTCCTTGAGCCAGACCAGGCTGGCCCCTGGAGTGGATCAGGGAGAGAAGAGAAATATGCAGACACCCAGGCTCCTAAGATTGTGCAATATAGTAAGAGAAACAGAGAAACAACCAGCTTGCTCAAGACTGCACTGGGGCAAACTTAATGACTAACCATAGATCACACATGGGTAGTGTATATATTGCCCTGGCGGGTATAGTTAGTTGGAAGCCTCACCTGAAGGGAGGATGCTTCACCCAGGACCCTCAATTCGGGACTCCAACCAGGCTCTTCACCACGGAGCTTCCCCAGCTAGGAGGCTGGATGTTGTGAGTACCGGATTTGATGTATTATGATAGAGGAAAGAAAGGTTTAAATAGGCAGAGAGGGAAAGGTTAGAACCCAAGGTCCCTGGGTGGGGAAAAACACATATTTTGGAACAATGCTGGGAGCTCTGATCACAGCAAACCACCCCTCAGACATAAGGTTCCTCTTAAGAATGTAACAGACACCACCTACTCCCTCTAGGTTCCCCTCAGGAATTTGACAATCAAAATACCTAACTAAAATAAGTAAACAATAAAAATTTACGTTATACAAGGCACAGTATGACCTTAGTCAGGATCCTCACGCAATGGAGTCCAGCCTATCAGGAATGGACAACCCAGCCCCTGGAGTGATCAAGCCAGTAAGAGTAGGACCTGAGAAGGAAGAGCAGGAAGGGAAGGGGGGCTGACCAGAACCTTCTAAAACAAAGACCCTTGCCTATTGTCTCGGTCATTCACCTTCAATGCCCCCTCTCTGCAAAGAGAGCTTTCATACTGTTCTTACTTTCTAAGCTTATACTCTACTAAACTTTTGCCTGCTGCTCATTTTGTGCCCACCTCTTCATTCTTCAAAGCAGTGAGACAACGAACCCTGGGTATTGAGGTAAAGAATCCTGCAACATTACTTTGGGGGCTCATCAGGGATATCAACGTCTTCTAACTGTAAGTAGAGAACAGCCACACCCCCTCTTTTCTTTCTATCCTAAATACAACTCTCAAACCAAACAATGGGCACCTGTCAGCCAGATAAAAGCAAATAGTATGGCTGCCATTCTCAAATCTCAGGTGACAGGCTCCTTGGGTCTCCTCCCAGCTGATCCCCCAGCATAGTTGGGAACGTATGGTTATTTCTTTCAAGAATGACCCCAGATGCACAGACTCAGGGGAGGCCAAACAGCAACTGAAGGGTCCTGACCAAGTCTACTCTCCGATGGATGCCTGAAGGCTGTCGGTAGAACCTGATCCCTGACCACCCATTTGGGTAATCGGAGGAATTCTCCTCTTTCTGGCTCTAATTTGTGTTTTAGCATCAATTGCGGGATGCTGGATTCACTGTGTGTTTGATGGAAATATAGAAGAGAATATACAGTACCCCTTCTTGTTCTTCATGGTCTTGGAAAAGAAAAATGGGAAGAACTGTGATTTTAACCAAAAGGGCAGGAGAGCACTCCCTTTTGAGTTGTTTTGCTCAAGCCCTGGTTGAAATTGCCCCTCCTTTGATCCAAAGCCTAGGAAAACAACAGTGATGTCCTCGCTGCTGACCTCCAGATGCTCCACATTTGTGTTGTTTCTGCCAGGTGGGAGGAACGGGTGTCTGTGCCATATGAAGGACAGAGGACTATGGCATCTGAAGGGCTTTTACTGGGTACACGGGAGCCATTGTGCTACACTTAGCCCAGTGTATGTGACTTGTACCAATCTAGATATTTTTTTTAAACTTTTTTATTTATTTAGTCAGAGAAAGAAAGTGTGTGGGGGAGGGGCAGAGAGAGAAAGGGAGAGAGAGAGAATCCCAAGCAGGCTCTGCACTGTCAACATGGAGCCCGATGTGGGGCTTAAAGTCACAAACTGTGAGATCATGACCTGAGCTGAAATCAAGAGTCAGGTGCTTAACCGACTGAGCTACCCAGATGCCCTCAACCTAGATACTTTAAAATGGAAACCCACATGGCTGGAACATATTTATGTGGGCATTGCTGAAAAAGGCAGGAGACTAGCCCCCAACTTTGGCTCTTCTAGCTCCCCTCAATGGCTGATTTTATCCTTACAAAAAATAGTTTTCGCCAGCCTTTTGAAATATAAAGAGGAACAATTTTATTATGATCAAAACGTAAATTACCATTGGACCAAAATAAAATTAGTGCTACCTTTTACAACCAGGGGGGTCTTACTTGGTCTCAGTCGATACCCCCAAAGTCCCACAGGCCAGAAACAGAGGGGTAGGAGAAAGTGGGGAAGACAAGGTCAGCGCTCGGAGGTAGGGTCAAGCCTGAGTAAGAGCGACCAATCCCAGCACCTTGTGAGACTGACAGGGCTTTCGGCTGCCAGTCGCATAGCCAGCCAAAATGCAGGGCCAGGAGATGAGGTTTCTCTTGGCCATCTGGGGTCAGGAGATGAGGTTTCTCCTGGCCAGCTGTAGGAAACTGACATAAGGGATGCCTTTTCCTCTTTTTCCTATAGATGGGTAATTCTCCAACCAAGGTCAATACTCCTTTGGGATGCATTCTGAAAAATTAGAATGATTTTGATCCACAAATCCCGAAGAAAAAGCGACTCATCTTCTTTTGCACTGGGGCTCGGCCCCAATACAAATTGGAGGTGGAAACCTGGCCGCCAGAGGGAAATATCAATATAATACTATCTTACAATTGGACTTGTTGTGCAAACGTGAGGGGAAGTAGGGAGAATTCTATGTTCAGTGTTTTGGGGCCTTAAGAAAAAATAGAGATATGTGCAAGCAATGTAAGGTTAATCCTGACTTACTGGCAACCCTTTCCAAAGTCCAGCAATCAGGAGGGGAAATAATCAAGGGCACCTTGCCAGTACCCAAAGCAGACCTAGAGATGGAGGAAGGGAAGCCTTCCACCCCCACCTCCTCCTCCTCAGGTCCTCTATCTATATATCCAGACTTAAAAACATGCACTTCTGCTCCCTGCTGCCCACTTTACCCAGGCCGTCCCCGTAATGTAACAGGCATGTTTCCTCTACAAGAAGCTGGAGTGCCAGAAGGAGGGACTCAGGGAGGCACCACTATGATAAGATACAAGTACCTTTTTCATTACAAAATTTAAGACAGATAAAAGGGGATACTACATAAGTTTTCTGATGATCCAGGTAAGTATATAGAGGCTTTTCAGAATATTATGTATGTTTCTGGATAAACCTGGAGAGATATAATGCTTCTGTGGAATCAGACTCATAATGAAAGAGAGAAGCATGGGTTTCTGGCAGCAGCTGAGAGATATGGGGATGAGCAACTCATTAATTATCATGGAACTGGAGGTCCTATACAGGGAACTTCCAGTCCCCTACTGGAGTTCAGGCAGTCCCACCCCAAGATCCTGATTGGGACTATGATAATCCCACTGGGGAATGGTGTCACTGCCATTTCTAAGCCTGCATTTGGGAAGGATTAAAAAGAACAAAGGGTAACCCCTTAAATTACCCTAAATTAGCCACTATTTTACACAGGATTAAAACCTGGTAGCCTCCCTGGAAAGGTTAAGAAAAGCTCTCATTAAATAGATGGCTATCTCCCCTAATACCTCTGAGGCTGAGATGATTCTAAAGGACAAATTTGTCACTCAACACTCAATCAGTCCCCGATATTTGAAGGAAGATGCAAAAATTGGCTGTTGGCCCAGAAGGGACCCTGGAGGAGCTCTTAAGAACTGCCAATTGGATATATTACAACCAAGATCAAGAGGAGAATATGGAACAGGAAAGGAGGCTTAAGAAAAAATCTGAGGCCTTAGTTGCAGCCTTAGGTACTATGTCAGACCAGACTTCCCAAGGTCCTGGCACCAAGTGCCATTTATGTGGCCCTTCAGGGCTCTGGACAACCGAAGTTCAATCCCTGTCAGCTCTGCCCCTTGTATGGAGACAATCACTGGAGATCTGAATGCCCCCAGGGACCTCAATCTGTGAGGGCTCAGATAACCAATGTCCCTGAAAGGGACTGAGGGAGTGGGGGCTCTTTAGGGTGGCTCCCCCCAAACCAGCTACCTATCAGAAAGCCAGAGCCTCAGATAACTCTGGAAAAAGAAGGGAAACCGGTTGATTTCTTTCTTGACACTGGAGCCACCTTTTCTGTCCTTCTTTCCAAAACCGGCCAACTATCCAAACACAGTGTAATGATTAGAGATGTCTCTGGAAACCTTATGACTAAATTTTTCTCTCAGCCACTGGGGTGCATACGGGGAGACTTGATTTTTTTTAATATAATTTATTGTCAAATTGACTTACATCAACACCCAGTGCTCATCCCAACAAGTGCCCTCCTCAATGCCCATCCCCCACTTTCCCCTCTCCCCCACCCCCCATCCACCCTCAGTTCTCTGTATTTAAGAGTCCCCTGTGGTTTGCCTTCCTCCCTCTCTGTTTGTGACTATTTTTCCCTCTTCTCCTCCCCCATGGTCTTCTGTTAAGTTTCTCAAGATCCACACAGGAGTGAAAACATATGATATCTGTCCTTCTCTGACTGACTTATTTCACTTAGCATAACACTCTCCAGTTCCATCCACATTGCTACAAATGGCATGATTTCATTCTTTCTCATTGCCAAGTAGTATTCCATTGTGTATATAAACCACATCTTTATCCATTCGTCAGTTGATGGGCATTTAGGCTCTTTCCATAATTTGGCTATTGTTGAAAGTGCTGCTATAAACATTGGGGTCCATGTGCTCCTGTGCATCAGCACTCCCGTATCCCTCGGGCAAATTCCTAGTAGTGCTATTGCTGGGTCATAGGGTAGCTCTATTTTTAGTTTTTTGAGGAACCTCCACACTGTTTTCCAGAGCAGCTGCACCAGTTTGCATTCCCACCAACAGTGCAAGAGGGTTCCCGTTTCTCCACATCCTCGCCACCATCTGTAGTCTCCTGAGCTGTTCATTTTAGCCACTCTGGGGAGACTTGATTTTTTCACATTCTTTTTTGATAATGCCAGAGAGCCCCCTCCCTTGCTAGGAAGGGACATTATGACTGAATTAGGACTATACTGCTACTGGATCCAGGCGAGATAAACAGCTGATGGAAGTTGATATTGACTCATGAGTATGGGCTATACAAGGAGAAGCAGGCCAAGCCTTAACCACAATACCTGTCCAAACACACCTTAAGGATCCTACTTCTTTTCCATGCCGGAAGCAGTATCCTCTCAAACAGATGCTGAAAGGGGGCTAATAAAAATTATAGAAACCCTAAACAAACAGAGACTTGTAAAGAAATGTAACAGCCCCTGTAATACTCCAATATTGGGAACAGCCTAATGGGGAATGGAGGCTAATGCAAGATCTACCCATCATTAATGAAGCAGTGGTCCCCATCAGCCCCCGTCTGCATGGTTCCAAACCCCTATACCTTGTTGGCCCAGATTCCACCAGCTATGAAATCGTTTACAGCCTTAGATTTAAAAGATGCTTTCTTCTGTAGTCCAATACATCCTGATTCTCAATTCTTGTTTGCCTTCGAGGATCCTATCAATCCGGCTTCACGATTAACTTGGACAGTGTTGCCTCAGGGCTTTCTAAATAGTCCACGTCTATTTGGACAGGCCTTAACATGTGATCTTTTGGAATTTTCATCTGATTATTGCACTTTGCTGCAATATGTGAATGATCTCTTGCTTTGTGCCCTTTCTGAACCAAGTATACAGGCCGGTACCAAGGCCCTCTTAAATTTTCTAGCAGAAAGAGGCTATAAAGTCTCCCAACAAAAGCCCCAACTGTATGAGACTTCTGTTAAATATCTAGGATTACTCCTTTTGGAAAGCACGAGAAGACTAGGTTAAGACAGAATTCAGTCTATTGTCTCATACTCCCTTCTGAAAACTCTTAGACAACTGAGAGGGTTTTAAGTATTACCGGTTATTGCCGCTTATGGATATCAGGATATGGAGAGAGAGCTCACTCCTTACCAACTAATCAAGAACACACAGGCAGCAAATATTCACTTGCTGGTATAGGTGAGTCAAAACAAGTTTTTAGTTAGAAAACTTAAGCTGGCTTTGTTGGGCACCCCCAACCTTGAGGCTTCCCATTGGAAATTCTTATAATTTATATGTTACAGAGAGAAAGGGGGTAACCTTGGGCATTTTGACCCAGAATGGAGGCCCAGTACAGCAACCAGTGGGGTATCTTAGCGAAGAACTTGATCTGGTAGCTTGTGGCTGGTCTGTATGTCTCAGAGCCGCTGTGGCTGTTGTCCTCTTAATTCCTGAAACTACAAAACTAACCCTTGGGCAAGACCTTACCGTCTATGCCCCACATAATATCCAGGGATGGATAATAGGTGGACAGCAGCCATCAGCTCATAGATAGCTGCCTTCTATGGTTATCAGGCACTCCTGCTGGAGGGGTCTGCTGTGCATATAAAGACCTACTCCTCTCTGAACCCAGCAGCCTTCCTGCCAGAGGAAGGTATAGAGCTAATACAACAAATCATACCCCAAACTTATGCTGCCCAAGAGAATTGAAGGGAAACTCCTATAGAAAACCCAGAATGGACCCTATACACAGATGGGAGTTCTTTTGTTGAGCAAGGCTCCAGAAAAGCTGGGTATGTAGTGGTGACTCTTCATAAAACTCTGGTAAGTGATGCCCTGCCATCAGAAACGAGTGCTCAGCTGGCCAAATTAGTTGCTCTTATTACAGCCCTAGAGTTGAGCAAAGATAAGAGAGTTAACATTTATACTGACTCTAAGTATGCCTCCTTAGTGTTACATGCCATTGGTATGTCAAGGAAGGAAAGACATTCTTTTTTTTAATTTTTTTTTTCAATGTTTTTTATTTATTTTTGGGACACAGAGAGACAGAGCACGAACGGGGGAGGGGCAGAGAGAGAGAGGGAGACACAGAATCGGAAACAGGCTCCAGGCTCCGAGCCTTCAGCCCAGAGCCTGACGCGGGGCTCGAACTCACGGACCGCGAGATCGTGACCTGGCTGAAGTCGGACGCTTAACCGACTGCGCCACCCAGGCGCCCCAGAAAGACATTTTTTAACAGCTTCAGGGCCTCCTATCAAGTATCACCAGGAAATTACCAGACTTTTATAGGCTGTTCACCAGCCCTTAGAGGTAGCAGTAATACATTGTAAAGGACACCAAAAAGGAATGGATGAGCTATCAGGGGGAAACACGCTGGCTGATGACGCAGCAAAATTGGCAGCCAGATCTCAAGTTAGCCCCACTGTTGCCTCCCTTGTCTGGGATGGTTCTACAACTCAAGAAAAGCCCCACTACTCGACGGAAGGAAAACAGCAGGCATCAGAACAGGGTTACACTCCCCAGCCTACGGGGTGGTTACAGGCAGATGACAGCAGACTTCATTTACCGGCCACCAACCAGTGGAAGGTTTTAGAAACTCTACACTATACCTTCCATCTAGGTAGGGATGAAACCCTACAAATGGCTCAAAAAGTTTTTACAGGAAGGAATTTAGATAAGACTATTGAATATATTATTAAACCTGCAAAATCTGCCAAAGAAATAACCCCCTTTCTCCCGCAGGCTCCAATAGGGTTTCTAAGAATTGGAAATGATCCCGGGGAGGATTGGCAAATAGATTTCACACATATGCCAAAAACACAAGGATATAAATATCTTTTGGTATGGGTAGATACCTTCACACATACACATTGGGTCAAAGCCTTTCCTTGCAGGACTGAAAAAGCCTCAGAGGTGGTTCAGGCACTAATAAATGAAGTTATTCCTGTTTGGACTCCCTAGATCCCTTCAAAGCCATAATGGTCCCTCCTTAAATCCTTGGTAACTGAGGGGGTATCTAGGGCTCTGGGTATCGATTATCATCTGCACTGTGCCTGGAGGCCACAGTTCTTGGGGAAGGTAGAAAAGACCAATGAAAGCATCTTAGAAAACTGGCCCAAGAAACAATTAAGAACTGGATATTCTATTTCCTATTGCTTTGCTTCAGATTAGAAATACCCCTACAAAAAGCCTAAGCCTTTTTGAAGTTCTTTATGGAAGACCTTTTCTTGTTAATGACTTGCTGGCCGATAAAGAAGTATTTTATTTGATGAACTATATAATTCCTTTGGCTAAATTCCAACAGATTCTTCAGGAATTATCTGCATGTCAACTCCAGGATGACCAGTCTCCTCTATATAATCCAGGAAATCAAGTATTCATGCAAACCCTTCTTTCTTTGTCCCCATCTCTAGAACCAGTGTGGAAGGGGCCACATATGGTAATCTTGGCAACTCCTACTGCTATCCTGGATTCTTCACTCTGGAGTTAAGCTGTGGTTTCTTCCACCAGAACAGGACAACACAGAGCCCGAGTAGACTTGTGAAGCAGGAGAAAGCCTTATATTGATCTTCAAAAAAAGGACACCACAGAATGAAGATAAGTAATGCAATATATTGGAAAATAATAATAATATGCCTATGGGGTTCAGAAACACATCCTGTTTGTATTCCACCGACCCCACCACTATTAGGGTTGAACGACGGGACCCCTTTGGTTGAGGCAGCTAACCTAACTTTTATAGAGGGAGACCGTGTTTTAAAATATGACTTGGAATATGGCAATTTTACAATTTGGCATTGGGATAATAGCCATACCCTTAATTTACCTAAGGGCCAACCTTTTTCAGGTTACTTATTTATAAAATTAAACCAAAGTCATAAATATTGGGCTGAAATTTTGCCCAATAATGAAACTGGAAGGGAATTATATAACTCAAATAAAAAGATACATTGTATTGCCATAGATATAGATGATAAAGAAATTAAAAAGGTCCCAGGTTATGAAGACCGAGATATTGCGGCTGGATGTGTGACATGCCATAGTACTGCTTGTCCCGATAGTCTCCTGCCCTGCCAATGCGGCTGGAAGGCTAATAACACATTATTCTTAAAGGTCCAATGGTGGACCCAAGTGCCTACGGAAAACATCACAGTTAGACCCGGAAGGCTTTGGGAACCTTTGTGGCAAACCCAAACCACAGCCTACCTGGGAGTCTCCTGGATTTTGTTAAGTCTAACTTGGGACACCCAGAGGTTTTGGGTTGATACTTACTATCCCAATTGTTCCCACTCCTTAGATTTACAACGGAAACAACACCTATGGTGGATACAACAACACTGGCCAGAAAACAAAAAGATAACGAAAAAAGACCTTATAGGAGGGCTAGGAACAGGATTACGTATACTGGGGCAGGCGGAATTTGCTGCCAATGAAGAACAACACAATTTAGAAAAGGAATCCTTATCAAAAATAGGGCATGTTGAAGGAACTTTGTTTCAAGAAGAAGGTAAAGGATGGGAAGTTCTTTTAAAAGAAAATGAGGCCATAGTAAGGTGGATAAGTAAGACCAGAGAAACCCTACAAAGACATTTCCAAACTCAAACCTGGGAAAGGGCATGTATTCTAACCCAGAAAGGATTGCTCACCATGTTAAAGCAGATGGAATCTGAGGTGGCTATGAGACGATGGCCTACTCTAATGAATGCTGAAGTGGAAACTCAAAAATTATGGCCTATGTACGGAAGCCCCAAGTTATGGAAGATTATTAATGGGAGCTGTAACTTGAGGCGTTGCTTTTTAAAGGCACATGTGCCCCGGATGGACCATGCTAATTCATATCCAATAGTTCAGCTTGCAGGCATAGGGACTATATTAAATCAGACAAGGATTTTGCCAGTGGGGAGTCGATGGGCTGTAATGCCAAATGAGTCAGCTTGGGCTGCCATATCTCTTTCAAACTGTGAAGAGAGAAATAAAATCTGGCTGTGCCCTCAACAAAAATGGAACCCTGATTTCACTCAGGTCTGGCCCCTCGTCTCTACCCCAATAACCAATAGCATTTGGTACATGGGTAGAGGGAAGTTTTGCTGGGAAGGTAAACAAGGGGAAATAGCTGACACAGAGAGCTTTACCTGTGAGCATATGTATCATGTACTAAATCATACTGGAGTATGGTGCAACACTGGAACCGTTGGTCGAATACATTTACAAAAGAGTAACAAGACTTACAGTAATCTGGATATCAAAGATCAATCTTTCCTTGAAATAGAATTAAATATGCCTCATGGAGTTGTTCCTATGGAAACTGGATGGCCAAAGGAGGAATTGAGGATTGAGGGCCATGAACTAATTCGGGTGCTTAATTATTCTAATCAACAATATCACAAGATCGAAACAAATACGGAAGAGGGAGGAAAAACTATTGATAAATTCATAAAACAATATGACCAGACATGCCAGAGATATTTTGGGTGGCTACAATGCGTCTTTCTTTCCCATGGTGTGGCTTCTTCCCTGGGAGGCATTGCATTTGGAATATTGATGCTTGTTGGTCTGATAGTCTTTTTATATGTCATTTGTAGATGCTGTCGCATATGCCAGAAAAATAAGACATCCAAGAAATGTTGCTAGCCCAGAGGTTCCAAACACCCTCCCATTATTTTAGACATCTGGATTGACCTCTGAACCTGCCCTGACTGCCCTTCCCCTGTCATCGCCCCCCTTCAGCAGGAAGCAGTTAAGATTGGTCGTCGTCCCAGTTCCTAATGGCAGTTAGGAGTCACGTGTTCAGAGGGGGAATATGATAGGGAAAAGATAGGTTAAAATAGGCAGAGAGGGAAAAGTTAGAACCTGAGGCCCCTGGGTGGGAAAAACACATATTTTGGAACAATGCTGGGAGCTCTGACCACAGCAAATCCTCCCAGGCATAGGGCTCCTCTTAAGAATGTAAAACACCACCTACTCCCCTCAGGTTCCTCTCAGGAATTTGACCATCAAAATACCTAACTAAAATAAGTAAACCATAAAACTTACATCATATGAGGGACAATGTGACCATAGTCTGACTCCTCACACAATGGAGTGGAGCCAATCAGGAACGGACAACCCAGCACCTAGAGTTATCCGGCCAGTAAGGCTAGAACTTGAGAAGGAACAAAGCGGGTCGAGCAGAACTTTGTAAAACAAAGACCCTTGTCTATTGTCTCAGGCATTCACCTTCGAATGCCCCCTCTCAGCAAAGAGAGCTTTCATACTGGTGAGGGAGCACAAGGCAAGCTGAGGGCCAGGCCCAAGCTGGCACACCCCCCACTCAAGGTGGGATGTGTGCTCTTCCTCAGGCACTCCTGGCTGCCCAAGAACAAAGGAATGGACAGAAAACAAGTGATTAAACTGATAGAGTCTCCATCAGTTTACAAATATCTTAGTACAATTACAAGAAAAAGACAATCTTATCAATAGCCTGATGTCCAGGAACTCCCTACTGTCTTAATGTTAATGCTTTGCTAGACAGGAATAACAACCTTAGCTTGACAATAGCTAGGCCTCCAGTAACCTGTGAGTCTTTAGCATATGGAAATTCCTTTAAGAAACTTCCTCTTGGCTTTACCTCCCCCAACTCCATAGTATAAAACCAGTCACTCTTCACAACCCTAATGCAGCTCTTTCTGCCCACCGGTCCTGTCCCCATGCTTTAATAAAGTCACCTTTTGTGCACCAAAGATGTCTTCAAGAATTCTTTCTTGGCCATCAGCTCTGATCCCCCACCACTCCAAAACCCCATCAATACTATTCTTACTTTCTGATCTTCTACTCTAATAAACTTTTGTCTGCTGCTCATTCTTTTCTGTGTCCACCTCTTCATTCTTGGAAGTGCGGAGACATGAACCCCAGGTTTTGAGGTAAAGAATCCTGCGACAGTATTAACCCTTCTTTGTTCATCTCTCTACTTCTCTCCCTCTCTGTGTTTACTATAATCACTTAATTCCTTATATTCCCTCTTATAATTAATAAAGCCTTCCTCTATGAAACAGAAACTGCAGTGATCAGGAACTACATTTATTCAGAACAAAATTGGCAAAGTTGGCAGGATGCACGAGACGCCATTTCTGTTTCCACAAGGAAACTCAAACCGGCACATGGAAATTCTCAGCTGGGAAGACCCACGGTTTTGTTCTCTAGCGAAAGAATGGTTAGAGAGAGCAGGGTTATGTGAACAATGGGGGAACGAAACTAAAATCATTTAAACCTCCGCAGGTTACGGCGGCACTCCAGTCTGTTGCTGGTAAGGACCATGTGGCTTTCCTGGAGCGTGGGGGATGGTGCTTCTTGACAGCCTGTCGCTGCGCCACAGGGAGTAGGGCTGAGTGTCAGGAAGAAGTAAGACTAGAGAAGGAGATTGCAGATTTGCAGTCCAGAGTGGCTATGCTGCAATGCCCAACATTCATATTGGCGGATGAAGTCCACACATATCACCATGGGGCCAGAAAGGCTGCCATGCAGGTATTTAAATGTAAATATTTAAAAAGAAGGAGAAAGAGAGGTTAATACCAGAAAAGTTCACTTAGCCCTGGCAACTTTTGGACCGGGTTGGGACCCTGATGCCTGGTGATACCAGGGATGATGATAAAACAGGAATGGACTGGAGCAATGAGCATAAACATGAGAAACAGACTCACCCGCTCAAACCTATTCTCTCGGTGCTGCTGCCTAGAGCGGCAGGAAGACAATCAGGAAGGGAGTAGAGTCTAATCTCCTCTCCGGATGCAACCCAGGTTATAGGAGGAAACAGGCCATCCCTGATGAAGGGAATGCTGACCCTCTCTCTCACACTGTTCTTGCTCCTAATAGATGTGGGGGCCTCTCTCTCATTCATTCTCTGGGATAATGGTTACAATAATTGGAACTGTGATTAGTCTACGGGACTTTAAGGAACATTCCCAAGTAGCTGCCGAAACTCCCTTTGTTTCAGGAAGCTCCCTGTCTTCTCTGGACTGACTCGGACTGTCTAATTCCACTTGTTGGGCTGGGCGGGGGGGGGGGGGCACAAAAACCCAAAACACTGTGTCTGCTCATCTGCCTGAGATGACAGGCTTTAGGACCGGAAGACCTCTTTCTCTGCCCTCTGGATTTTTATCTGCCTCCAGCCTTCCTGGGGGCACCTGACCTCTCTGCCTTCCCCTCCTCCTCCTCCTGTTTCTGCAAGGGCGTTAGGGTGTGGCCTGCATGACTGGTTATTTTTTTTTTTTAATTTTTTTTTTCAACATTTATTTATTTTTGGGACAGAGAGAGACAGAGTATGAACGGGGGAGGGGCAGAGAGAGAGGGAGACACAGAATCGGAAACAGGCTCCAGGCTCTGAGCCATCAGCCCAGAGCCCGACGCGGGGCTCGAACTCACGGACCGTGAGATCGTGACCTGGCTGAAGTCGGACGCTTAACCGACTGCGCCACCCAGGCGCCCCTGCATGACTGGTTATAATACCTTCCTCAGTGCCTTGAAGTTGGTTGACTTTTAAATGAACCCAGGTGGAACATAATTTGGTATTTAGACTAATTTAAGTTCATTGGTTTAATTAAGACGGACCTGTCTTTAGAGTTATGCATTAAATATATAACTTCTATTCTGTCTAGGTTTGCTGAAGCTCAAATAAGCTCGCGTTATCTCTGCAATTTGTTAGCAAAAAGATGACTTAAAGTAATAATTAATTCTATCTCCAAGTTGTCATGGGTAATTGTTAAGATAGCTTTCAAAGTCACTGGTAACCTGAAACTTTAAAGTTTTGCTTGCATGATAAATGGGATTGAATTCATTGAACATCTAGGTCTTTTCCAGATAGGATAAAATACTAAAGCATTGATTGCTGAACATAGGTTTGTGCTTTTGACTTCTTATTGCAAAGAAAAACTAAGGATATTTAAATCTGTTGGAAAAAACATGCTTTGTGCTTTCATGCATTTGCTGTCCAAAGAATTCTGGTGTAACCATTCACAATTGGTGACTAGCTAGTTTTCACTGGAGACTAAGGTTTCTAAGACTGACAGGAAGAAGAAAAGTAACTCTGTACATAGAAAAGTGGGAGATAGGTAAGAAAGTTGTAAAGAATAAAAATACACTTTTGTTGAAGGTAAAAGAAAGTAATTTTGTCCTTAAATGGGACTGATTGGAGAGAAATGGCTTGGGACAAAATCTGAATGCAACGAAAAGCTGTAGAAGACTTGTGAAGGGAACTTTTGGAAAGGAATTTTATGTATGTTCAGGACAGACAAAGGTTAAAATAAATAGATTTTAAAAGTACACTGGTATAAGATTAAAATTCTGCTTTGCTCTCTGTTTTAAAAAGACAAGGTTTCTTGGATTGCTGGTTTGCTCTTGGGAAGGAAATTTTATCTGTGCCGGAAAACCAGTTTCTATGTTTGGTCTTTATCAAGTCTTTGATTAGTTCAAGTTAAAACTTCTCAATGTTAAAGGAGCTAAATCTTGCTAATAACTATATTAACCCATGTCAGAAAAAGACCCTCAAACTCAGGGAGAAGGAATGAATAGTTGGCTGTTTATTAAGCCATAAAATATGAACAAGGAGGGCAATGTTATTTACTGACTCTTGGTCTGTTGCTAATGGGCTGAAGCTACCAGAAAGGAAATGTAGGAAAAGCCCTCTCTGGGAAGATATTTTGCAATGGGACAAAATGCCAAAATCACTGTTTTCCATGTAGATCCTCACAGTATGCTTACTTCTGCAGAACGAAACTTCAAGAAAGTAGCAGACTCTCTAGCACACATTGCAGTGACAATTCTGGAACCATCCTCTGACTACGGACTGGCATTATGGGCTCATGAAAAATGTGGACATTTGGGAGAGCAGGCTACTTACAGATGGGCCGAGGACCGTGGGATTCCTATCACTCAGGATGCAATTAAAGAAACTATATCAAAACGTCCCATATGGCAGGTTGGGCATAAACGGGAGGTGCCCCAGCACTATAAAGGACAAATCCGGTGAGGAAAATTCCTAGCGCAAATTTGACAAATTGATTATATGGGCCTTTACCATGGTCCCAATCAGGTCAATATATTTGCATTGCTGTTGGTACCTATTCCGGGTATATGGTGGCACGTCCTTTTGCACATGCAACTCAACAAAATACTATCAAAACATTAGAAATAATTTTATTATATTACAGCACCCCAATACAGATCCAGAGTGATAATGGCCCCCACGTTACAGGTAGGTTGGTAAAGGTTTTTGCTGCTTCTTGTAACACTGAATGGATTTATCACATTCCCTACTATCTACAAGCAGCTGGACTAGTAGAATAAATGAATGATATGTTAAAACAACAGCTAAAAAGTCTGGGTAATGGCTCTTTAACAAATTGGAAGCAACACTTCATAGAAGCATTAAAAAGTGTAAACAATCAACTCATTGGTGGAAATAAAACTCCAATTGGATGAATGAAAACCCCTAATTTACAAGTGACCAGTGTAAACAAGTGCCATGGCCCAGAATCCCTTTGCTGAAAATACCAAATGAAGCCAAACTCCCCTATAGGGGCCACACCTGAATCAGTCGGTGCAGGCTTGCATTCATTAATAGAAATAAGACTAAGGGCTGCCTGAGTGGCTGAGTCTGTTAAATCTCCCACTTTGCTCGTCATGATCTCACCATTCATGAGTTCACCGGCCACTCAGGCTCTGCGCTGTCAGCGCGTAGCTTGCTTCGGATCCTCTGTTCCCCTTTCTCTCAATCTTTCTCTCTCTCTAAAATAAATAAAATTTAAAAAATTACTTTGGGGCGCCTGGGTGGCTCAGTCGGTTGGGTGTCCGACTTCAGCCAGGTCACGATCTCACAGTTCATGGGTTCGAGCCCCACATCGGGCTCTGTGCTGACAGCTTCGGATTCTGTGTCTCCCTCTCTCTCTGCCCCTTCCCTACTCACTCTCTGTCTCTCAAAAATAAATAAACATTGGGGCACGTGGGTGGCTCAGTCGGTTAAGTGGCCGACTTCGGCTCAGGTCATGATCTCGCGGTCCGTGAGTTCGAGCCCCGTGTTGGGCTCTGTGCTGACAGCTCAGAGCCTGGAGCCTGTTTCAGATTCTGTGTCTCCCTCTTTCTGACCCTATCTTGTTCATGCTCTGTCTCTCTCTGTCTCAAAAATAAATGTAAATAAATAAATAAATAAACATTGGAAAAAATTCTTAATAAAATAAAAAATTATTTTAAAAATAAAATAAATATAACTAAATACTAAGTCAACAAACCATACCCACAGGCTGCCCACCAGACACTTCATGTGAAGATCAGGGTTAGCCTCAAAAGGAACACAAGTGTTAGGGGGAGTCATTGACCCTGATTGTCATTGACCAGATTGGACAATTACTCCTATTGCCTACAATCACAGCTTGAGCTGAGATGGAACACCTCCCTCTCGACTGACAGGGAGAGGAGACAAAGGACTTAAACCTACGGACTCTTAGAAAGTCAAAGTTTGGGTAACTAAACCCCCAGACAGAATCCATACCCCTGCAGAAGTTGTGGCACGGGGAGGAGATACAACGGTAATAGTCATGTATCCTGGTGATGAAAAATTACACCATGTGCCCTAACTGTGTACTTCAAGGACAGCCCAAGACAATCTCTATTCCAGCGGGACAGTCATTAATTAACCTTGTCTTGCTGGGCCTACTGCTCCCTGGCCATAGGACCAGGACACTGGTACCACAATGGACTGGAAGCCTTCTCACAGAAACATGCTGGATGCTTTCAGAATGTGACAGACCAAATGCAACAACAATAATTTCACCATTTGTCTCAGGGATTCAACTCTAGCTAATGATGATGAATACAGATGTTCTAAACTGCAGAAAAGGGACTCCACTGAATTTAAACAGGAATCTATTCTAGTAACCGTGCATAACAACCCCACAACCCCTCTAAAGGAAAATAATTTTTGGTTACATTTAGCAACTAATGTATTGAACATGAGCTCCTTCTGTCTACATAAGGGAAATAATCCACAAAAAAAAACTTAACAAAATAGGGCAACCGTAGATTATTTGTTATTATTGCACCATTTCGGATGTCAGAGATTTCCTTGAATGTGTTGTTTTAATATTACTGATGATTCCAAAACTATTAATGATCTCATTGATGATATGCAGCATGAAATTGACAAAATCACCACTTCTCCTGGAATATTACTTGGTGTCCACATTGGGGAGGTTTCATCAAAGACATCCTACATGTTCATAGCGACTCTACATGTTCGCCTGGGATCATATAACGCTTGACAAGTCAGGGACCAAATGTTCTATGTAGAACTTGTGTCACTTGTCATGCGTTTCTGCCCAGAGCTGCACATACGCAATCATGGCAGGGAGTGAGCGGCTAAGTTGGCTTGTGCTCTACATCCGGCCTCGGGATCAGAATTGGCCCTTCTGGGGGCACCTGGGTGGCTCAGTCAGTTAAGCATCTGACTTCAGCTTGGGTCATGATCTCTTGGTTTGCGAGTTTGAGCCCCACATCGGGCTCTATGCTGACAGCTCAGAGCCTGGAGCTTGCTTCAGACTCTGTATCTCCTTCTCTCTGCCCCTCCCCTGCTCTCACTCTGTCTCTCTATCTCTCTCAAGAATAAATAAACATTTTTTTAAAGTTAAAAAAAAAAAAAAAAGAATTGGCCCTTCAGTTCCTGACGCCAAGAGGGTTTAACTTGCCTCACCTCCTTGAGCCAGACCAGGCTGGCCCCTGGAGTGGATGAGGGAGAGAAGAGAAATTTGCAGACACCCAGGCTCCTAAGATTGTGCTGGATGCTCCACCCAGGACCCTTAGTTGGGACTCCAACCAGGCTCTTCACCATGGGGCTTCTCCAGCTAGGAGGTTGGATGTTGTGAGTACCCGATTTTGTTGTTGTTTCCTTGCCTCTTTTCCATCAGGTCTTTTGTTTATTTGTACCTTGTAAGTATGTACGGTAAATCTTTTTTTTTAAGTTTATTTATTTTATTTGAGAGAGAGAGAGCACAAACAGGGAAGGGGCAGAGAGACAGGGAGAGAGAGAAAATCTCAAGCAGGCTTTGTGCTGTCAGCACAGAGCCTGACACAGGGCTAGAACTCATAAAGCCAAGATCATAACCTGAGCCAAAACCAAGAGTCAGACACTTAATGGACTGACCCACTCAGGCACCCTGTACCTGATTTGATGTATTAACCGTTCTTTGTTCTTCTCTATACTTCTTTTCCTCTTTATGTTTACTATAATCGTTTAACTCCATATATTCCCTTTCCCTTATAATTAATAGTCCCCCCCCCCCACGAAACAGAAAGTGCTGCTGTCGTGAAATTACATTTATTCAGAAAAGATAGGAATATAAATAATAACCCCATTTTGCAGATGGGAAGAGCGCAATGAGGTGAAATCACGTGACCAAGGTCATTAATAATTAAGGGATACAGAACTTATAATAATAATGATTGTAACATTTACTCAGTGCTTATAATGAACCAGACACTACCGTTCTGAATGTCTACTATAAGTCATTTCATTTAATCTTCATAAAAAAAAAAATCACTCTATGCACACCCCTGACCTGGCCGCCTCTCACGCTGACAACACCTGTTGCACTGCCGTGGGCGTGGGCGCCATTAGGATTCAGTAGTCCTGGGAGGCTTTCATTCAGAGGTGGGACCTAGAAAGACAGGCAGGAGGAGGGGACAAGTCGGGCATGGGTGTCAGGAAGCCAGGTGCGTCTGAAGGACAAGGAGCAGGCCAGGCCAGGGAAACTGAAGAATCAGGCCCAGGCCCCAGGGTGGACGACCTCGATGCCAGGCTAAGGAAATGGGCTTTCCCTGGAGGTGGCAGAGAGCCTCGGGCTCCGAGGAGATGCGGAGGGAAGACAGACCTGCAGGCTGGAATGGAGGGGGGGGGAGGGGGCGGGCTCCAGAGAGGCCTGAGGGGATCAGCTCTGGGAGGGAGGGTTGAGGACCTCAGGGAACCTCATGGAAAAAAACAAACACGGGGAGTGAGTGGGGCAATGTGAGAGACCCGGAGCACGACGTAAAGGACGCGGTGGAGGGTTGAAGCTGAGGGATGGAGACGCTGGCCGCACGTGGGGCCCCGAAGCACCCGCACGCACGTCTTCGCTGGGCAGGGCGACCTGGCCTCCGAGGCCTGCCGGGCTGGGTGCGAGCGGCGGGTGCTGCTCGCCGTGGTGCCGCTAGATGGCGCAGGCGCCCCGCCGAACGTGACGCGGGACCCTCCGCTTGGCCAAGCGTCTTGCCCAGGTGGGCCGCAGGGGTGAGGGGGAAGGACTCACCCTTCTTCTCCTAACCCCCAACCGCGGCCGGCGTCGGGAAGTGCCACCTGCGCGGGCCCAGGGCCCCGCGCTTCCAAGGGCCCACCCAACGCCTGGTGTCATGTTCTGTTACCACCACCTTGAAATCTTTCATAATGTGTGTGAACAAGTGCAGCCGCGTTTTCATTTTTGCCCCAGGCCCTGCAAACATATTATGCAGCAGGTCCTACCCAGAACTTTCTGCGTACAACACTTTCACATCCTGACTCATGTATCGGTCCCACGCCGCAGGGAGGTGAGGATATGGTTCCATTTTATAGACCTAGAAACTGAGGCTCAGAGAGGTGATGAGACCCGTCCAAGATCACACACGGGTTGTTGATGAGCCCGCTGGAAGCGGCTTGTGTGACCCCCAAGTGCAGCGTCCTTTCCTGCCCACATTGGAAGCTGCCCAGGGCAGTCAGGGCCCTGCTTGGGCCAGAAGACCAGACAAAGGCCTCTGCGCACTGCTCCCCAGGCAGCCTCCTTCAGGCCTACTCGGTGCTCAGAGACTGAGACCGGCCTGGACTAAGGGTGGTTGTGCAGAACTGTCCCCAGAGTCTCCATTTCTTCTGGTGATTGAGAAATCCTGGGCAGCGTGGAGGAAGAGTCAGACCTCCCGGTCCAAATGTTTAACCCTGGTGTCTGCCTCCTGCAAAGACAGACACAGACATGGTCCTTGGGCCATCAGAAGGACGTGCCCATCAGCATGCTGTGTGCGCACAATGACAGGAAGGAAGGGGTCTGTCTTGCCAGTGAATGAGACAGCCCAGAGCTGGAATCCTGGCTCCCCCTCTCTCCAGCTGCATGGCCCTAAGCAGGTGGCCCCTCTGAGCCTTGCTTTCATCAAAAGTAAACAGGAGAAAATTCTCAGGGTTGCTGGAGGATTAAATACTTCAAGTTGCAGGTACTCAATAAATATTCTTCTGTTTGCTTTTGGTTTTTGTCACAAAGGCAGCTGGGTTATCCGCTCTGGAATCTCCCCCTTAGGGAATACTCTGATGGATGGGAGGCCCAGGTTTGGAGGGCTGGAGGGCAGAGGGCGGGAGAACTGTGAGAAATGCAGTCTGACGTGCCAGACCAGGCACCGGAGGGGAGTTGACCAACTGTGAGTCTAGAAAGAGGCCTACACAGTGTCTTCCCTGCTGGTGGAGGCTTCAGGAGGGCAGAGGGCAGGAAGAAAACAACAAAATGATAATACTTATGCTGCCCAGGTGGTCATACAATCCTAGGCTGGTTTTAAAGTCTTTTCCGGCCCTTCACGTTGCTGGGTTCTCCTCCCAGCTCCCTGAGAAGCCAAGAGGGCACTCATCACCCCCACTTTATAATGAGTGACACTTGCCCACTGTCAGGAGAGTGGCGCAGAGGCTTGGCCCAGCCTTCCGGGTTTTGATTCAATGTTCACACTGGTACCGCAGCACCAGGGCCCCCAGGCCATGGGACGATGCAGCAGAAAAGGCAGAACGACCCTCTCGTTTCTCCATCTGCCAGACCCACAAAGCTAGCAGTGGGTGCTATGGTTGGAGATTGGGCGCTGGAGAACAGAAGATTCTCCTGAGTCCAGGGCCTGTGCCCTCCTCAAAGTCCTGGCTAAACCAGAATAAGAGGTTGTCCCGGAGCCTGTGGAGTCAGACAGGCTTGGGCTCCAACCCCACTGCTGCCATGTGCTTGCTGTGTAACCTCAGGTAAGTGACCCCACCTCTCTGAGCCTCTGTTTCCTCATTTTATAAAGCAAAGATGATAATAACTTACCTCACAAGATTAGCATGGTGTGGGGGAAAGTGAGTGGGTTTTATAGGAGGTCAGACTGGGTTCAGATTCCAGCTCTGCTATTTATTAGCTATGTGATCTTGGGCAAGAAACTTCACCTCCATCAACCTCAGTTTCCTCATCTGAAAGAGGAAGATGTTGAGACCTCCTACCTCAGGTCTTAGAACTTAAATGACACAAAGCTGTAGACACCTTGCCTGGCCTATAGTCAAGTCAATAATGTTAATCACCCCAGGACACAAGGAGGGGAGGCTGGGGGTAGCTGCTGCTGTATTTCAGTAGGGAGGACACCCCAGGACCAGGCCTGGCGCCTGCCCCGGCACCCATCCACCCTGAGCCCCGGGCAAATCTGGTGCCCACAGCATAGTCAGCTCAGAAATATTCCCGCTGTCAGCAGGTCGTCTTTTGGGAATAATAGTTGACATTCAGAGAGAGTGGGACATTAACCAGGCGACATCAACAATGGACAAACTGTGAGTTATTTGTAAACCTGGATCTGCGAGACGAAACCTCATATCTCAAGATCTAAGAACCTTTGAAATGCTCACTTACTCCTTCTCACAACAGTCTGACACCAAACCCTGAGTAAAAACAAAATCTCAGAAGCGAGGCGAGGATGGGAATTATGGATTGCCGAAACGAACAGGGCCTCTGTCACATTTCTGGGCTTCATGCAACTGCTTTTCTTCACTAGGCAAAAAGGGTAGCAAATTTGTACCCTGGAGTCACGTAGCCTGGGTTCAATCCAACCACTTCCTGTCTGCCTATGCCTGAGTTTCCTCACCTGTAAAGCGGGGCTGATGATGACACCTATCACGGTGTTAAATTTAAGAATGAACACATTAACTCGGGGAGAGCCCTTAGAAAAACATCTGGCACATAGTAAGGACTCAGTTATAAAAAATAGAATAATAATCATAATAATTATTATATCTGTGTAACAGTAATTATCCTTGTTGTTGATTCTATTCAGTTGTGCTCCATAAGAAGGCGGCCACACGGTGTATCTAATAAAATCCCACCTACTTAGCAAGGCCTGTAAGGCCATTCGCGGCCTGCCCCCTCCTCCTGCCCACCCCTATCTGCAGACACTTCTTTCCCAGGAGTTTATATTCAGCCAGACCAAGCTATAGGCAGCTTCATTTGCAGCGTTTCCTACGTCCACGCCATTGTGCCCACTGCCCCTCTTCTCAGAATGCCCTTTCCGCCCTGCCCATGGGCAAACCTCACCTCACCCTGCAAGGCCCCATGTAACTGTCACCTCTTCCAAGAAGGCTTCCCAGCCCTGAGCGTGGCCGACCTCTCCTTCACTGCACATTCCACATCCGAGCACCTGCTCCATGTTGCCGTGTCCCCGTCCCCCAGGACTGCAAGCTCCTTGAGGAGAAGGCCTACATCACACATATCCAGGGCCTCCTTCAGCGCCTACACACAGCAAGCACTCGGGAATTCTTTGCTAAGTGAACGCATCTCTCGCCAGCACCACAGAGGTTTTAATAACTTGGAGAAGTGCACTACCTTGGACGTTACTACTGAGTTCACATGAATGGCCAGGAACTGACACCTTTTCTTCCTCCACTGGGTTTTCCTTAGAGCCAGGCTGCCCCCAGGCTTCAGTTCATGTACATGGGGGACAGCAGGAGGCAGGTCTTTTAAACCACCCAGGACTGCTTCCACTCCCTGCTGGACATGGTCCCAGGTCCCAGGCTTGGTTCTTTAGGGACTCTTGGACTACTGGTAACAATCCAGAAAGCTGGATCTTGACACCCCCACCTCTTGCATGAAAATAAAGCCCTAGGCTGAGATCATGCAAATGGTAATCAGGGAGGAGGCAAGGAGGGGCTTGATTTATAACTAGCCCTTGTGCACGGAGCATCCCTGACCTGAAGGTGTGGGTCAAAATGATGGGGACAGCCTGGGGAGCTGTTTCTCAGATTCTCTGGGCAGTTCTAGAAAACAACTGAGAATACCACCACCCTGTTTTTGGACATCTTCTTTCTGTCCCTGTTTATGTTGTGTGACATCTGGTGGCCTCCCCTGTGGAATGAGGACAAGAGCTGGTATTTACTGAATACCTACTATGTGCTAGCCACTGTACCAGGTACTTCACACACTCCAATCCCAATTTTCCCACAGCTAGTGCATGCCAGAGGGAGAAGCTACATGCAGGTCTGCCTGATTCCAAAGTTTACACAACGGTACTTTCCCCTAAACATCATCAAATAATCTAACAGCCCACAGCATGACCTGGTGGTTAAGAGGGTGCATTTAGAACCAAGCCAACTTTGGTGCCAGCTCTGCCACTTATTAGCCATGGGACCGTGGACAAGAAACTTAACCTCTCTGTGCCTCAGTTTCCTCACCTGTAAAATGGAGGTATGGTGGCCCTGGAGATGTGCTGGTCAGACTTCCTTCAGGAGAACTTGCTTGACCACCTCATGCATAAGGGTTGAGAGTCAGGTAACAGTGTTAATGTGACCATCCCACTCCACCCCCAGAGAGAGAGGCCCTGGGGATGGCTGCTGTTGGTCTAGGCTGTGCTCAGCCAGTGTCTGAGCATGGAGGGCATGTTAGTTCCAGCCCATTCCTGCGGGACACCTAATGCTTCTAAGGAGCAACTTTTGCACAGAGACTCCCATCAGCCTTGCTGTGCACTTCTCGGAGCTGCACTCCTGTCTAAGTCTCTTGCTGCCCAGCCTCTCCTGTCCTCTCTCCTTTTTGCAGCTCTCAGACCTATAGCAACCCGCCCCTTCTATGCTTCACAGGTATCCTGTCCTCTAAGTCTCTGGCTCAGCTAACCGCATCTTGGCCTATGCTTCTTGAAGGACTGGAAGTAGCGCAAACAGTAATAACAGTGCCTGTCTCACAGAGCTGTGAGGAGGCAATGCATTACTTCATGCAAACTGTTCAGGACAGCGAGCACACCTCAAGTGTTAGCTATTACCGTTGCTACAAATGACATGCACTCACAGATCTGTTCCATGCAGAGATTGCTGTGGTGTTCCCTTACAGACCTGAAGAAAATAATGGAATCTTAGTCCAAGATGGTCTTTCTCATTCCTCTTAAGCCAGTTTCAGCCAGGCTACCAAAATCACCTCCCTCAGACGCACATATATGCAGGAAGTCAGTAGGAATTTATTCAAGGACTAGCTCACACTTTTGACCAAAGAGACATTGGCCCTACTGCTGAATCGACAAGTTGGACAACCCAACCTAAGGCTGACCATTCTCCCTCTTGGAACTTGGGCAATGAGGATTGGTGTAGGTGATCTCTGTGGTCCCAACCAACCAAAGCGTTCTAGAGTGAGAACATCTGTCTGCCTATGCCACCACAGACACAGTCCCTGACATCAGCCATGTCTTTTCTTGTCACCCACTCTGTTCTGAGAGAGGTGTCTCCTGGGAGTGTGTGAAGGCCCCCAGGCCAGTCAGCACTGGGCCCAGCTACCCTTTTTGTCATATGGAGACAACAGCCAACGGACAGAGGAGTGAGGGCCAGAAAGAGCGGATAAGGCAAGCGACTTCCACTCACTGTGGCCTTGTAATTTATACAGTAGGTACTGGGAAAACTTCCCCATTTCCACAGAAGGTCGTCCCACCTATTCCCCTTCTCTCCTCCAGAATAAGCCCCCCTAATCTGGGGGTGCTCAGGTGGGACCAAACCCAGAAGTTTTCTTTCCAGTGGCATTCCCTGACATCAGTGTTCCCCACAGGGGCTCCCCAGGAGAGGTGCCCCGGTCTCCACCTTCCTCTGAATCCCCCTGCTCCCCAAACATGGATTCCTTACTCACAGGAACGGCTTCCTCCAGACAACTGTGCCGAGGGTCCACCGCTGACCCTCTTCAAGCTTGACGGATGCCCGACAAAGCAGGTAAGCAAAGAAGGTGGGAGCCTAAGAGATAGTAGGAGAGTGGAAGCTGGCTCTCCTCCCTTACAGAAGAGAAGTGCAGCTGGCTTTAGGGGAGAGTCACACAGCAGGAGGGCCTTACTTCCTACCAAAAGGACAGAAAGTCAAAGCCTCAGGTCCCCTCCTGAGTCAGAGGCCCAAACCAGGGGCACTGATCACATAAACATCCTAAAAAAGGCTGGGGCAGGTCAAGGGCTCTCCCAGAGACAGGGAGCCCTGAGCAAACTCATCTTTCTTTTAGAATGTATTAGTGCTAACAGAAAGGGGCAAAGTCAAATAACTAGACTTGAATAACCTTACATTTGTTGCCCATCCACTGGGCAACACTCTCATGCACTCTCTCATTAAGCCTCACAACAACTCATTAAGGTAGGTATTATCCCCTTTCACAAATGAGGAAGCGAAGGTTCCCTGAGGCAGAGGGATTTCTGCAAGTTCACAGGGCCACACGTGGTGGCAATGGGTGAACCCAGTCAGTTCTGCCTCCATGCCGGCTCTGCCAAGCGGGAATAGGGTACCCGCTCCAGGATCCATCTTTCCTGGCAGCCACATGTCTCCTGTGCCTACCCTGTCCCCCTCATTCCCACTCGCCCCAGCCAGGCACTGTACGGTCATCACCCTAACCAACCCCAAGGAGCAGCCTCACCCACGGACCCGGGCTGCCATTGGAAATTCCTCGTAGAGAGGCGCGGTGTGAGGCGGGCAGACAGACAGACATCTGTGGGGTCACATTCACAGACAGACAGATCATTGCCAGGAGGAAGCCACATGCCTTACCTCCCAGCTCATCTGACTGGCCTCAGACACAGCCAGATGCCGTCATGATGGTATCCCAAAGGCCCTCAGGGGCCCTAACGACAGCTGCTACAGCACAGCCCATCTGGAAGGGCTCTCTTTGCTGAACACTTAACCCTTCTGAGGACCCTCAGGGCCAAGGGATGCCATACCCCCGTGAGAGAGATATTTAAGAGAAGAGGGTCCCCTCCACTAAGGATGAGTCAGTGTACCCTGGAGGAACCCCCCCTTTCCCCCATGCCCTTCTGCTTCCCAGGAAGACAGGGTGCGGTGGGCAGCACGGGGAAGATGAGAGGCCAACATTCCCCAAAGGGAGAGACCATGTTCCTCTCAGGTTTTAGGAATTAAGGAAGGAACACCCAAACATCTACCATATACCCCAAAGAAAAGGGCCTCCTGAGTCCCAAAGGCTTGGGTGAAGGCCCAAAAAGTGACCCCATAGAGCTGAAGGAGGAGGAAAAAGCCGCAGGGGCCCGGCTGCCGTGGGTGTGCAGCACCCCCACCCAGCTTCTCATGGGTTCCCAGGAAATGAACAAAAGGCCCACACAGTGACCCAGGAGGCGTCAGTTGGAAGCTGTCTCTGACTAAAGGCCATTCATGAATTCTGTGCAGTCTCTCAGCCCCCCAGACAGCCTGGGGGTGTTGGCAGCTCACAGAGAGACTTTCACCCAAAGACAGGTCTGGGTTTCCCTGGAGAAAAAGAAACGTGAGTCAGCTGGCTTCCTGGGGTGTTCTCTTGGTGGCCTCACCCAGATGAACAAAGCGGTTAGGTCTGAAGTATGGGGGCCACAGCCTGCTATGCTGCAAGTCCCCTCAGAATCAGGGGGGCTGCCCCTGCTCCGGGCACCACCTTTGCAACACAGTGCCTCCCACTGCGGGGGCCTTGGCTCTACTGGCTGACCGGCTGCCCCACGTCAACACCTTGGACCTTCCTCAACCTGGAGCACCTCTCCTTCCTGCCTCCCTCCAGATTCAGGCCTGGTGCGTTGGACTCTTGCTCGCCCTCCTCTGCCCTGCTCCACACTCCGGACATGCTAGACAGGGGTGTGCTCCTGAGGGTCATGTGAGTGACTGACCTTTCTTCTCTACCTGGAGAGTTCAGTGGAGAACCCATCACATCCATCCCCTACCAGTTCTATGACCTTGGACAAGATGTGAACTTCTCTGAGCTATGGCTTCCTCATCTATAAAATGGGGAAAACAATACTTATAGCAAATGGTTGTTAAGAATATATAGAATAGGCAAATCCATAGAGGCAGAAAGCAGATTAGTGGCTGCAGGGGGCGGGAGGGAGGAACAGGGAGTGACTGCTTTCATGGATCAGGGGTTTCCGTTGGGGTGATGAAAATGTTCTGGAACTAGGTAGTGGTGACGGTGGCAGAACCCTGTGAATGAACTTAATGCCACTGAATTGTATACTTTTACCTGGTTACAATGGTAAATTTTATGTGATGTGTATGTTACCACAAGAAAAAAGAAAAAAATAGCTTAGTACGAGATTAAATGAAATGAAATGTTGATCACAGAACCTGGTACGTAGTAGGTCCTGAGCAGATTTTAATTTCCTTCCTTCAGATCATCACATGGAATTGTACACAACACGCTCCCTCATGCCGACCCAGGGAAGGTTGCCTTTCTTCTTAGATACCTGCTCTGAGATGGTACTAGGATGACTCCCCATGTTTTCCACAAAGCAAAGCCTTTATCATTGTCCAGTGGAGAGGGTGCCCGATTCCACCACCCCCTCCCCACTCCTGCTGGTAACCTCTTTGACCTGTTCCACCGTGGCCACACCCCACGACTGAGTCCTGCCAGAGGAGGGTGAAAGCCTGCCTTGTTACCAAAGCTGCAGACCTCCCTCAGTATCCCCTTCTCTGTTTCCACAAAAACTGTCATCCCAAAGACATAAAACTGATCATTGTTGGGACGCAGTTTTCCAAGAGTCTCTCATGTTTCTGCACATCTTGTGAGCAGGGACATCGTCTTAGTTATGGAGAATCTTTTCAAGCATGTTTGTAAACCAAATGACCTCATGGGATAGATACGGTCCCCCTCCAAAGCTAAGGGCAGATAAGCTTACTGTCCGCTATAAAAGATTCAGGTTCCCCAAGCTCAGGTTTTCTCTCCTATAATGCAACCCATGGTGTGTGCAAGTGACACCTGGCCCTCTTTCTGTCGCCCTGAGGAAAGTAGGGGTGGGCACGAAAATGTACTGCACATAGCAAGCCCCAGTTGGTACTTCTAATCATTATGACTGACTTGCTTTCTCCCCCCTGAGGTCCTAAGAATTTTGAGGGTATGTGGCATGTTTTATTTATCTTTGTGTTTCACATAACAGGTACTGATAAAGGTGTGCTGAATGAATTAATGAGTGAATGAATGAGTAAGTGGAGGGATGGAGAGATTTTTCTCTTCTATCATCCCGATGGTCTTACTAGACCCTGCCCTTCGCATTCCCATGGCTTTCCTAGCTCCCGACACCATACCCAGCATTTCATCCACTTACCTTGCCAGCCTGGATAAAACCGTATAATGCGGATAATAAAATGCAAATACTCTGTCTTAGGGCCTGGGATCTGAATGTTGGGGGGAGCCTGGATCCTCGCCCAGGTCTAGCTATCTCTCAGATCAGCACTGCCCTCCCCTGCCCTCCCCCCGCATATTTGTCCTATGTTCAGCTCTATTCCCGTTTCCATGACCTAGTGGTGACCTGTAGTTCTATGCACAACAAGACATAGGCCCAGGCCACCAAACCACACAATGCCTGTCACCACTGAACCAGCAAACAAGCTGCTTGTTTCTCAGGTTCATTCCTGTTAGGCTGAAAGGGGATTATAGCACTGGGCACATAGCAGGTGCTCTGCTAATATTTATGTGATGAACGCATGAACCTTCCTTCAAACTAAATTAATTGCCTCCTTCTTACATTGTTTAAGTCACCCTCCTGAGCAACAAAACTCGAAAATATAACCAAAAGGAGAGGAACCTGAAATGTCACTCTGGACATTCCTTTTGGCTCAGTGTCAACATGGCAAACACATCTCCAGGAAGGAGGACAATGGCATTTAACGTGACACCCAGTCCCCACCTGCCATAAGAGCCCCAGCCTCTGTGTATAGCTTCATCACACACTATATATGATGTGGAAGAGATGATTATGAAAGTGACCTTCTCTACATGCACTTGAAATTGCAAACAGCTGCTCACCTTTTCTACAGTGAGGCAGAAGGGTTAGCCAGTTGGCGTCTTGCCAAAGGAAGCAGCAGTGAATACGTACTTAAAATGAAGGTTTTGGGGCCCATTTTTCAAGGGGTCTTGGATTCTTTAGACACAGGAACATTGCATTTTATACTGATCAGTTCCCCCCGCCTCAAGTCACCTGAAGAAGACTAGTCTTTTTTTTTAATATTTTATTTATTTTTGAGAGAGAACGCACAATTGGGGGAAGGGCAGAATGGGGCTGGGGGTGAGGGACAACCTTCCCTGGGTCGGCATGAGGGAAGCAGGCCCCGCACTGACAGCAGTGAGCCCAATACGGGGCTCGAACTCACCAACCGTGAGATCAATGACCTGAGCCAAAGTCGGAGGTTCGACTGACTGAGCTGCCCAGGTGCCCCTAGCCTTTTTTTAAGAATGGTATTTAATTAAATATTTTCTGTTACATCCCTAGCAGTTAAACCGTGCATTTCTTTATACTCCCTTCACTCCAAAAGAGACCTGTGTCTGTCTATAAGAATTCATACAATAAGGGGCGCCTGGGCGGCTCAGTCAGACGTCCTACTTCGGCTCAGGTCATGATTTCACGGTTCCTGAGTTCTAGCCCCACATCAGGCTCTCTCTGCTCTCAGCACAGAGCCCGCTTCAGATGTTCTGAACCCCCTCTATCTGCCTCCCTCTCTCTCTGTCAAAAATAAATAAACACAGGGGCGCCTGGGTGGCGCAGTCGGTTAAGCGTCCGACTCCAGCCAGGTCACGATCTCGCGGTCCGTGAGTTCGAGCCCCGCGTCGGGCTCTGGGCTGATGGCTCAGAGCCTGGAGCCTGTTTCCGATTCTGTGTCTCCCTCTCTCTCTGCCCCTCCCCCATTCATGCTCTGTCTCTCTCTGTCCCAAAAATAAATAAACGTTGGAAAAAAAAAATAAATAAAAATAAAAATAAATAAATAAATAAACATTAAAAACATTTTTTAAGAATTCGTACAATAAGATAAAGGCCTCTGGAAAAAATACAGGCAGTATTTACAGAAATAAAATAGAACCAGGATTGGTGATAAGCCACAAAACCGACTGCATGTTTGCCCAAGGATGTTGCAGTTCAAAAAAGCTCAGAGACGTTGCCAGGTGAGCCGCTGAGCCGGGCCCAGGGGTGGAGGCCATGGTGTGGTGGCCGTGATGTGGTAGCTGTGGTGGGGCAGCCAGGTTCCAGGGCCCGGCCCTAGCATTACCAGTCCAGCAACTTGACTATGCCAATGCTCTGAGAGACCCTGAGGGAACTAGCTTATACTACCCACTCTTACAAGAGGCTCAGGGACAAACTAGAATTCACTTCACTTTATGAATTCATTTTGAGAAATAGAGTTACAAGAAAAGAAGAAGAAGAAGAAGAAGAAGAAGAAGAAGAAGAAGAAGAAGAAGACAGGGAGTGGGGGAGGAAGGACAGGGAGAGGAAGAAGAAGGAACAGAGAGAAGGAAAAGAAGGAAGAAAAGGAGGGAGGGTGGGGAGGAAGCCAGAATAGTTATGCTACAAGGTCAGTGCTGGTATCTCTGCAAACACATTCAAAAGGAAAGCCAAATTATAAACAGAACATCACTTCTTGGTGAAAAGCCACGAGAAATGAGGCGGTGGTGTGGGGGGCACCAGGGGCACCCAGCACTGTGCTGAGGCCTCATGAACTATCCTTTATCCAGCAAGAGACAAATCTTTCCAGTGACCTGAAAACACTTCTGGCAGATTCCAGCCTCTTTCCCTTGGCAGGTCCTGGATGAACACTGCCAGGCTCTTTGTCTGTGAGCTCCCTTTTTCAAGGCTCCAGGCTGACCCTCCCCTCTGGGTAACTCTCATATTCTTCAGAGACTCGTGATCCTACTGCTGCCCTATCAGCTTCCTCAGTTACAACTCCACTGTGGGACCTGTTCCAGGAGACATTGCCCAGGTCCCTTCTATTGGAGTGCGAGGTTTCAAAAAACACTCTGTCAACCTCTTGGATAAGTCTATAGATGATTTCCTTCATTCATTTTCTGTGAAATGTGCTCTGTAACTCTCAAGGGGCTACTTAATTTCTAAATTACTGGGGGGGGGAGGGGCAGGGGAGCATCCCCTCTGTCAGGTACGGAGAGTTTATCTGCTCAATCAATAAAGATAGCATTTACAGAGTGAGACCTGTTTTGGCCTCAAGTAGGTATTTTCCATGGCTTACTTACATATAACCACAATAGTTCCAAACACCAGAACCACCCATTGAAAAGCGCAGATGCTACCTGGGCTCGGGTAGATGCGAGTGGCTGGCTTTTCCCCACTAATCTGATCTAGCAGTTCAGTCGAAAGAGGGAGCTGGCATCAGGCACAAACGCCATTAATGATTAATTATCAGAAATAGCAATATTTGGATTCGATTTCCCGCCCTCTTCTGGAAATGCAGACATCTGAACTCCCTAGGCACACATCCATTTTGACCAATTATTTTAACAAGTTCAAAACAGATCATCATGGCAAAAACAAGTGTAAGCAATTGCTCTCTGGTCAGAGAAAATGACCATGGGGCCATTTTCCTTATGGTGGGAGTAGAGTTGCTGCATAAAATACAGGACACCAGGTTAGATTTAAATTTTGAAAAAGCATCAACGGATGCAATATTGGGGGCATGCTTATGCCAAAAAAGTATTCATTGCTTAGCTGAAATTCACATTTAATGGATGTCCCATATTTTCATTTGCCAAAGCTGGGAATGCTATATAGGAGCAAAAGAGAAAAGTTTTCATTCATCCTTCTTAGTGAATTACATATTAAACACAGCTGCAGAGATGCCCCCACAATAGTAGCGAATGCTCCGCACTGAGGCAACAGAGTAGGGAATCCCAGCTATGGGGGGCAAGAATGGTTGCCTCCCTGTTTTGCAAACGTCTCTGACATGAAAGGACAGCAGAGAGAGGGGCAGTGTTATTTGTTATGTTGCCCTCCACTGAAACCCCTGCTAAGATGCTCCATGAAGAAGCCTGCCTTTGGGGTCCCACCTGGGAACCTTGGGTGGCAAGGGCAACAATACAAGAAGGAAGATACTTTCTTCCCTCCTCCCACCGTCCTGCTGTTCCTTCCTGGGTTCTTGAAGGCTGATCTTGAAGAAGCTGGGAAAACATGGGTGACAAATAGTAGCCTCTGGCCCTGGGAATCAGGTAAGTCAAGTAGAAGATAGTGTTACTTGGCGTGGGAGGTGGGGGGAGGGGTTGCTTGTTTCAGAAAAGAAAATTCCCTAAGCAATTGCATCAGCACATCCTCATCTATAGGAATCCCAGCCTCCTCCCCTACCCCTGTCCTCAAGAGTTCCCACACTCACTCTGCCATTGACCACAAATGGGATCTGGGGCAATTCACTTACATTTTCAGGGTCTCAGTTTTCCCACCTTTAAAACAAAGGATGATCTTTGATCATTAGAAAACTAGGAGGGAAGGAGGGGATCTTTAGTCTTGAAACCCACAAGAAAAATAAAATTTAATGAAAACGTGTATTAGGACCCTCCTGCTCCAAACTTCTATGGATATATGTCTGCATTTTTGTATTGGCTAGAAAATGTAGGCTCTATTCTTGTTGGTTATTACATGCTGTCCTTCGCGAGACAAGATGTACGTTCAGTGCTGCCTTATATTTCAGTTATAGGGATGGAAGCTGGTTGAGTCATTTATACTTTCTTACCAGATCTGCAGAGTTGATGAGTGTGGTGGGCAACCACGATTAGTCTGCAGCCCCAGCAATGAGAGTTTCCTCACCTAAACCTTACTGCTGCTTGGAACCAACCATGAGACCCCAGACCTGGAGCTCTTCTCTAATGCATGGACCACATTCCCATGCTATATACACCAAGTGGATGGCTCTCTGATGAATCCTTTGTTGGCTCCCAGTTGTCCATCTGATAAAGTCCAAACTTCTTAGCTTCTCTAAATAAGTACCAGGCCCACCATGTGACATTCCTCTTGTCCCCAACCTGGGTGTTTTCCTGGGACACACTCTCCCCTTCACAACCTCTGGCCTCTTGTACCCACTGTTCCCTCCATCCAGAAGGGCCTTTGCTAGCCATCCTTCAAGAACCAGTTCAGCTGTTACCTCCATGGTGAAGTCTTCCTAGCGTTCCCAGATAGTTCCACCCATTCTCTTCCCTTCTTCCAGCACATTGGGCATCTTTCTCTATGATGATACTTCCCGCCTTGCACAGAGGTTGCTTATAACTTTCTTTCCTCCAGCTGAGTATGAATCCTTGAAGGGACAGATCATGTCATATACATCTTTATTTTCTCAGCACTTAACAGGGGGTTTGGCCCAGAGTAGGTGTTAATAATTATTGGCTGAATCAGAGAATGAAGAAACCAGATATAACTCAAATAGCATCTTTCCTAGCCTATCAGTTAACTGCTGGATAAGGCAATTCATAATCTATGAAGAGCCCTACACACACTATTATCTTAGTAGCTAGAAGAGACAAGAGAGTCATGGCAGAGTTCAAGTGTAGGATGATGTCAACACTACCTCTGTGGGGGCAGGGAACCTGCTTCAATTCTGGGCTCATTCCCAGAGCCCCAGCCTCAGAGTCTTGGTTACAGAATCCATGGTGTTGGAGTCAATCCTAGTGGAAGCACAGGAAAGGGGACTAGACCAGGAGGTTATTTGATTGCCTTAAGCCTGAGCCTCAACCTGGCTTCTGAGCAGAGAAGGTAAGGGAGGGTGCCAGCATTGTGTGCGTTCAGGTGGCTGTCCCTACCACATGGCCTTTGGCCAGTCCTTAGTTCAGTCACTTTCCCAAAACCCAGAGATGCCTCTCCAGGCAACATGACTTTTGAGTAAATGGAAAATGGAGTTAATTGCCTTTCCCAAGAGCTGGTCAAACAAGGGCCCCTGAGGGGTAGGCAGATGTGGCCCAAATGGTCACATGGAGCCAGCTGAGGTGGACGAAGATTTACTGCAGCTGACACAGTTAGTGATGGCAGGAATGACAGCCCAGAGAACCACACTGAACAAGACTCAGACTATGCTCCTGAGAAAATATATACACATACACACACACACACACACACACACACACACACACACCAGCACAGCAGCCCTCTCCTTCACAGAAGCTTTGGGACTTTCACTTCAGGGTCCTTCCAGATGATTGCCACCAGCTCCCATCTGCCCCTCTGTGGTGGTCCCTTTAGGATAAGTGACCCTAACTGTCCCTACCTCCTGGCTACTTTCGTGAGCTCAGTAACTATTTACAGGTAAAATAATACCAGATAGACACTAAGCAGAGTTCACCTATGGATACATCAGGCCTTTCCCAGAGTCAACATAACCTTCTCCAAACCTTTCCCATTCCCAACTGACATGTCTATTTTTTTTTAATGTTTTATTTATTTTGAGAGAGCACTAGCAGAGGAGGAGCAGAGAGAGGGGGACAGAGGATCTGGGGCAGGCTCTGCAATGTGGGGCTTGAACTCACAAACTGTGGGATCATGACCTGAGCCCAAATTGGACACTCAACCGGCTGAGCCACCCCGGTGCCATGACTTGTCTATTTTCTATCCAAGACCCATCTGCCGGGTACCCGATGGAGCCTGGAGCCATTTACAGGGTTCTTGGCTATATTTACAACCTTCAGCTACCTCACTCCACCACCTGACAGGACCATTTCCCTCTGGATCTTTCTCCAAGTTCTCTCAGCATGGGGTAGGGAAAAGCCTGGGCTTCGAGGAGGGCTGGGGCATTCTCATGTCAAATCTCACCTTGGCCTGGGAACTGCTGTGTCGGCTTGGGTAAGTTCCTTGAACACTGGGACTGTGAACTCACCTATGAAGTGGGGACAATATCACTTAGTAATGAGGAAGCCTGGCACTTGGGAGACCTTCAGCGCAAATCCCCTTCCATCTTCTGTAAGCAAACAACCTAGCTGCTTTTTGTCTTTCTAATTTCCTGACCCAGGATCCGTGGGAGGAAAGAGTATAGGAGCAGATGGGGAAGGGCACACATGCCTTTAATGACTTGTCTGTCAACGAGAGGTGTCTTGTATTAAAACAATCTACCCCCGGGAAGCAGGGAGGTGCTCGGCCCAGGCCCAGTATCCCGCTTCAGTCTTTAATAGCACTCTCCACCTCTGCTTCTTAACCCCTTCCTCACTCAACTACACCCAGAGGGTGTGAGATACCAACATTCCTCTGGGAGGGGAATGACTCAGAAATACTGCATCCACTCAACAAACTGTGCCAGACGTTGGGCTTGACTCTGGAGATTTAGAGATGACAAGAGGGTCCCCTGACCTCCCAAATTTCCCAAGGAGTGGCTTTGTGCATGGGTGGGGATGTATGTGGAGGGGATGGAGGTGCAGGAAAGACGTGTCCGAGTGTCCGACTGTATGTAAATTGTTACAATGCAACGTGGTGAATGTGGTCATGGGGATGCATGCAAAGTACCACAAAGAGGGGTGCTTGGGTGGCTCCCTCAATTAAGCTTTGGACTTCAGCTCGGATCATGATCTCACAGTTCATGAGTTCAAGCCCTGCATCAGGCTCTATGTTGATACTTGGAGCCTGGAGTCTGCTTCAGATTCTGTCTCACTCTTCTCTCTGCCTCTCCCTGACTCGCTCTCTCTCTCTGTCTCAAAGTAAATAAACATTAACAAAAAAACCCCACAAAGTACCATAAAGGTAGAGTAGAGGGAGCTTCCACAGAAGGGCAGCCGGAGTGTAGAGGGTAACAATTCATCAGGTGGGTTAGGGTGGAGCAGACAAACCCAAGGGGGATGCCTGGGTGGACACACTGTCTTAGAAGTGATTGTCAGTGAGGGCCTCAGTGCCAGAAATGGGGTAGGGCCAGGGGCCGACCCCAAGAGAGGGATGTGGGCCCAGGAAAGGGATGTGGGGAGATACAGGGCACACTGGACCCAGCACAGGATGGCCTGGAATGCTGTCTCAGAGACTCTACTTAGAGCATTGACACCTCAGCCACACACACCAGTCCTGGGGCCACTTGCACAAAATGTGCTCCCTCAATGTTCATCGAATGAATGAGCCAACGAATGAGTGAACATGCCATCTATAAAATGGGATTGATAATATTTAGTCCAGCTATCCCAGAAGGTTATTGGGAGGGAGAACTGAGGTGACAGAGATGGAAAAGCTCCACAGACTGTAAAATGCTGTCCTGACTTAAGGGTTGCTATGCGGACTGATACAGTTGGCTGCCATTTGAGGAAGCAACTGGTGAAGTGTGGTGACTTCTCCCAACTGCAGAAGGCAGCTCTAATTGGAGCTCTTAAGAAAATCACTTCTCTCCATCATCATGTCACCAGGACTATTCTGACAACTATTAGAGAAATCTTCCACGTCGGTGGAACATGGGAACAAGGCAGACTCTAAGTGATAGAAACAGCAGCAGGATCGGGCATATAAATAGTCAGGGTTGCAGGGGAGACCTAAGACCTATCGCGTCTTAGCATTCCACCTGAGAGTTACCGATGACCAAGTCTCAGCCCCTATTATAGAAAAAGGGAATCTGGGGTGCAGAGAGGGTACAGGGTCACAGGGCTCACCTGCACCAAATAATAATAACAGCTCACATTGTTGAATGCAGCCCTATAATTGAGCACCTACGTATATTAGGTCATTTAATCCATACAACAATCCTATGACGTAGATACTATAATTATCTCCATTTTACGGATAACAGACTCAAAATGAACCAAGCAACTTGTCCAGGTTCACACGGTCACTAAGCAAGGGTTATGACTTGTGTTTCCCTGTTGCCAGGACAACCCGAAGTCCACAGGTAAAGGTATCTTTGTGGGAAGAAATACACTGTTTAATTAATTTGCTGTTTGCTTGTTTGGGGGTGGGGAGATTTGACGGAAATGGAGAACATCGATTTTGGACACAAGAGCATGGGCAAACCTATAATGATCTCTGTTACTTGGGAGTGAAAACATGTGCCACTTAGCCGTGGCTCAGCTCAAGCCAGGCCCTAGAGAAAGGAGTTCGGTTACAGGCGCCCTAATGCCTGAGCCCTCCTGCCCCCTCTCTCTCATTAGCTGACACCATCAATTCAAGGTTAATGCATGCCAGGATTGGGAGCTAATTATTCCACCATTACAGATACAAATTTCCCCTGGAGAACAGCCAGAGAGGGAAGCCAGACAGAAGAGGAAGAGGCTTAGGAAGGAAAGAGGCTGCCTGGATCTCACAAAGGGGAAAATAAAATGGTCTCAGCTGGAATGGGCTTCCCCAGCCATTGGAAGCTGCTCTCCAAAAACCTCAGTGTCGTCCCTGGGTCTTCTCCCTGCTGACCACTCTGCCATGCCCCATGCGTGTGGCTGCAGAGGATTTCCAGCCATCACAGAGCCCCTGCTTTCGTCTGTCAGCATCAGTAGTTCCTAAAAGAGCTTATAGAAAACAGAGCCACAACAACTAATAACACACAGTTCCTGACTTCAAAGAGCTTTCAATAGATAAACATGCATCCAATCAACTCTTGCACTTTGCTACCTTATAGGGGCCAAGTGCTAGGGGACAGAGAGATTCACTCCAACTTGGGAGGTTCTTGGAAAGAAGAGGCATTTGAGGTCTTAAAGGATAAGTTAGCTTTCAAGAGGGGGAGACGGGCAAGGAAGGGTATCCCAGGTGAAGGTGGCAGCAAAAGCAGAACGTGGTATGCAGAAAAGGCAGAACATGTTTGGTGTGGCTGGGACACAGGGTACAGCATGTTGAAAGTGAGCTT
Organism: Herpailurus yagouaroundi; assembly: GCF_014898765.1. Classification (NCBI taxonomy): domain Eukaryota; kingdom Metazoa; phylum Chordata; class Mammalia; order Carnivora; family Felidae; genus Herpailurus; species Herpailurus yagouaroundi. Next base: position 61,124,210 of record NW_024412377.1, read on the forward strand.
GTAGTGGGAGTAAGGCTAGGGAAGTCATGTGGGAGAGACCATGGAGGGCCTGAAATGGATTAATACGAAATTTAGAAACTTACTAGAGGTAATAGGGAGCCATTGATAGTTTTTGAGGCAGAGAGTGACATGACCAGAATTGCATTTTAGAAAGAGGGCTGTGGCAGTGTGTAGTAGATGGGAGAAAACGGAGGCAAGAGAATTGGGGGAAGCTCTTGAAAGACTCCAACAGGAAGAGAAGAAGGGATTTGAATTAGTGAGCATGTTGGCAACCTTGTAAAGATGACCGTTCAGGATAAGAGATGTTTTCACCCATTGATCCAAATTCATTTAGTGTTCCTTTTGCCTAAGGAAAGGCTGAGCCAGAATATTTCTGGTAAATCATTTTGCCTGAGCACTTCTGTTTTTGCCTTAAAGTATCTTCTGAAGTGACCTTCCCACTGGCCAGACAGGGCTCTTGGTTGAGAAGTGAGGAACAGGAAATGAACAGCCACAGCTCAGGACAGGCCCTGCTAACAGAGCCATGCCCAGCATGCTACAGAGCATGGAGAAGGAGTGGCTGGCTGCTGTGTGTGTCGGGATGGCACAGAGGGCACTGTGAGTGTGTGAATGTGTGTGGGGAAGGTGGCGTACGTTTGTGTACGTGAGTGGGGGTATTTGGAAGACAATATGGGTGTGTATGTACATAGGGGAAGGAGATTATGGATATCTATGTATCTATTAAGGGTATAGATGTGTGTGTCTATGTGTGAATAGGGTGTGTGGTGTGTATGCATGTGTATCTTTGTGTGTGCATGTGTGTGTATACAGAAGGTGTGTATGTATGCATCTGTGTAGAGAGAGAGAGAGAGAGATTGAGAGTGTGTGTGTGTGTGTGTGTGTGTGTGTGTGTATGTGTGTGTGTGTGTAGAGGGTCAGCGAGCAGGAAGACCTCCCGGAGAGGCCAGCACTGACTCTGGAAGAATGAGGAGCAGTTCAGTGGGTGGGAGAGCAGGGCAGGTGATCCAGGAAGAGGGAATGGGATGTGTGACGACAGGGAGGCCTGAATGAACGTGGTATGTTTGGGGCATGGTGACAGCAGAACAGAGAAGGGAAGAAGGGGAAAAGATGGAGTCAGTTTGGTACCACAGTAGAGGGTCCTTCCTGGACACCTTGGCACCTCGTTAGCATTCTAGGTTGGTGCCCAGTCTTTTGGTGGAATGGCAGTAGCAAGAGGGTAGTATTTCTTGGGTGGCCCAGGAAGAGGTCTGACAAGGCCACACCTGAACTGGCTGCATGAGTGTTTACAAAACAAACACATGTTGGAGGGATTAAAAAAACACATTGTGTTCTCAGGCTGAGCTTGGAGTGACACATATATAATATTCAAGGAAAGAGGGTGGGAGCAAGCCGGAGCCTGTGGCAAAAATGGGCTGGATTGATTCCTCTAACCTCAGAGGACTGGTCTCTGAGGCACCTCCAGAATTAGCTGCTCCTTGTAAGCCTCTCTGCTAAATTGCACCCCCTGCCTTCCACCTGCCTCTACTCTCCCCACGACCCTAAGGCAAGTGTCTCTAACATCTACATCCTCGAGCATGAGAAAATTCAGCACAACCCACTACCACGGCCCCAAAGCATCTACTTGTTCCAGGCTTTAACTAGAGCCGATCTCCTTAGCAAAAGGGTATCTTTCTTCAGTCAGGAGGAGGGGGATGTTGAACGGGACCCTGAGAGTTGTCCATGGGGCTGAGGAAGCCCATTTGAGGAAGGGGCAGTGTGAGCCCAGAGGTGAGACCATCTCACACAGCCCACTTCAGTTTGGGGCTCAGCCAGGCCTGGTGGAGGGGACACAGACTCGGCAGTCAGCCACTCGCTGGCCATGTCCTTGAGCAAGGCATTCCAACTCTTTGGCTCTGAGTTTCCTAAGACAGGAATCCTAAAGGGACAACAGTATTGAGTTACTGGGGCTCATTCAGCAAATCTTTCTTTCTGCTATGTGCTAGGCACTGGACTCCATCAGGGAACAAAACAGATGAAGGCCCCTGCCTAGGGGAGCTTTCTTTCTGTAGTGAAGAGACCAATAGAAAATAAGCAATAAGCATAGTAAACGACTGGGTAATGGAGGGTGGTAGAAGGAGATAACATATAGAGAAGAGAGAGGAGCAGGGCAGGGGGAATGGAGAGGCTGGGGAGGTGAACACCATGATATGAAATACAGCTGCCAGGGGGAAGAAGTTAGGCAGAACTTGGCATGCACCAAGCAGGAGACGGTGTGGCTGAGAGCTGGAGTGGGGGTCTGATGACGCCAGGAGATGGCTGTGCCTGCCACTCAGAGGCTTCTCAATCCTTCAGAATGGTGACCAGGCTCCCAGCCTGTCTCAGTGTCTCAGCGATGGGAGGTGGGTCTCACGGGCCCCATTCTACCCTCTGGAAAGTGTTCAGTGTCTTCCAGCCACCCTGTAACCCTCCTGGAGACTGACTGTTGTCCCAGGCATTTTTATTTCTCTGTACTACCCACCAGAATCATGGTGCTCCTCTAACCTGGCTGGCCTGCACTTTTGTCCTCCCTAGTGTCTTGAGCCCCCCGTCCCCATCCCAGGGAAGAGGAATCCTCCCCGGGACCCTGGGCAAAGCAAACAAGCCTTAGAGATCATTTAATTTAACCCCCGTCCTTTTACATCTGAAGGGAAGAGACAGGCCCAGGCCAAACTCTTTAGCTGAGGCCTGCATCAGTGCTCGCCTGCACCACTGCTCTGGTTCCTGAGCTGAGCCCGTTGCCTTTCGTTTCTCCAACCGCAACCTTTCCACCAAACAGCTGCCAGAGTGATTTTTCTACAATACAGATTTGCTCATGTCGCTTCACCGTTCCCATAAAATGAAGCCCAAACTCCGGAGTATGGCAGGCCAGGATGGCCACAAGGTGCCCTGCCTACTTCCCCCCACTGCCCGTGCCACACTGAGCCCTTGTGTCAGCCGCCCTGCTTGCACTCACACTGTTCCCTCCACTTGGAATGTCCTTCCTGCCACTGATACCCACTCACCTTCAAGATTCAGCTGGGGTATCACCTCTTCTATAACCTTCGCTGAAGCCCACTCCTCCTATCTCGGAACCTAGCAGCACTTTTCCCATGTCCCATTACCTTCATTTCTACCACTCAAACTCCAATCTCCATTTTGGCTGGACTGGGTACCATTTTTGTTTGTGTTCATCAAATATACTTTCCTAAGGTTTCAAGTTACTTTGTGGGGTTTTGGGGTTTTTTGTTTGTTTGTTTTTGAGAGACAGAGCAAGAGCAGGGGGAAGGGCAGAGAGAGGGAGGCACAGAATCCAAAGCAGCTGGGCTGTCAGCACAGAGCCCGACGCGGGGCTCGAACCCACAGACCACAAGATCATGACCTGAGCCAAAGTCAGAAGCTTAACCGACTGAGCCACCCAGGTGCTCCTCGTGTTACTGTTTTGTTAAGGATTTAGGTACTTCTCAGTTCTCATGCGCTGGTGTTTGACAGAATCGCAGTTTTTAGACAGCACAGCAATAAAGCAGTGCTAAAATGTAGAACAATCACAGCTGGCAAACCATGTCTTATGGGCCTAATCCTGCCCGCTGCCTCCTTTGTATAAATAGTTTTATTGGAGCATGTGTTTATGTATTGTCCGAGACTTCTTTGAATTACAATAGCAGAGTTGAGTAGTTGTGAGAGACCATGAGGCCCGCACAGGTAGAAATGTTTACTACGTGTCCCTTTTCAGAAGGCATTCACTGGCCTGGAAACTCGTAAGGGCAAGGACCGAGTCTCCCTGGAACATGAGAGGCGCCTGGTAAATACTTTCGAATCGGTGGTGAGTGATGAGTGCTGACAGATGAACAGTGCACATGTCCCATAACACAAGTGGAGCAAGGGAGCCACAGGGTGTGGGTTTTCAGGAAGGAGGATTTGGAGGCACCTACTGTGGGAGGCGGGGGCCGTGGATTAACCCAGGGCTATCTCCTGCCTCTCTCTTGAGCGAAGAGTGGTTGCCTGGCCTCAGAAACGCACTGGAATCTGAGGCCTGTGAAGAATGGGAACTCCCTCCCACCCAAACCGGTTTGGGTTTGCAGTGGACCTTGGGCAGGCCAGCTTTGAGAGAACCCAGAGGTGAGCTCCAGCTGCCCCCGGTTAGGACCCCACTGCTGCAGTAACTCCAGCAGGAAGTCCTGAGGGCCCTTGCAAGGAGTTGTCCGCAGAATAGGGCAGTGACAACCTGACATTCTGCCTCCTCAAGGAGGCAGGCAGATGGTAAAGGAAAGAAATAAGGAAGGTTGATTGGAAGATCTCAGGGAACAGGTCTAATGGAAATTTTCATTTTTTATTAAAAAAAAATTTTTTTAGGGCACCTGGGTGGCTCAGTTGGTTAAGGGTCCGACTTCAGCTCAGGACATGATCTCAGGGTTAATGAGTTTGAGGCCCACATCGGGCTCTGCACTGTCAGTGCAGAGCCTGCTTGGGATTCTCTCTCTCTCCCTCTTTCTCTGCCCCTCCCCCACTTGTTCTCGCTCTCTCGCAAAAATAAATAAACTTAAATTTTTTTTGAGAGAGAGACAGCAAGAGAGACAGAGTGCAAGTAGGGCAGGGGCAGAGAGAGAGGGAGACACAGAATCCGAAGAAGGCTCCAGGCTCTGAGCTGTCAGCACAGAGCGCGATCCGGGTCTCAAACTCAAGAACCACGAGACCATGACCTGAGCTGAAGTCGGTCACTTAACTGACTGAGCCACCCAGGAACCCTGGAAATTTATATTAAAGAAAAAGTTAGAATGAGGGAACAGGTGCTGATTTGGTGGGGGAAGTTACAGAAATGAGTTCAGTTTTCCAAACGTTTCATTTCAAAGGGGCCCAATCTCCACACAAGGGCAGTGCTCTTGACACATGCTCTAGTTCATGAGTCATCAACAGTATAAAGCAGAGGTCAGCAAACTCCAGGCCGTGGGCCAATCCTGACCAGTGCCTGTCTTTGTAAATAAGGTTTCATTAAGACATCGCCTCATCCATTCAGGTACATATTCCCTATGGCTGCCTCTGCTCTACACCATCAGGACCGAGTAGTTGCAGTGTGGCCAGAGAGCCTTAAACACACACCATCTGGCCCTTTACCAACACATTTGCCGACTCTGATTTGGGCCTAGCAAAGGGCCCAACCCAATAAATATGTGTCAAATGGCTGAAAGTGTGCATGAGTACATGGTCTCTCATTCAGAGAATAACCAGGCAGTCTGATCACCATGTTCAAGGCAAAGTAGTGACTTAAGCAAACATCAGGTCAGAGTATTTAAGTTCCTAAAGTTCAAGCTAGTAGAAGGTAAAACAGGGCCATGTTTTTAAGATGGTGGCCAAGGAATCCCCAAAGCCACGTATGGTCTTTAGTCAGTGTGGTCAATGTAGATGACTTTTGGGGATCTGGGGTCATAGTGACATGGACAGTTCCACTGCCTGCCTCTGTCTTCAGGCCTGGGGTGGCCTCTAGGCCAGCTCCACCTGGTTCAGCAAATGCCTCCTAGTTTAAAATGGCCTTGGTTCTAGACAACCAGGATCCACAACCCATCTCAAATTGGGGATCCCAGAGGAGATCTGGGTCATCAGGAAAAAGGTCTGGGTCAGCTGGGAGGAGGTGGAGCATGGCTACAGATGTGCAGGTCTGGGCCCCAGACCCACAACTGGAGACACCGGCCTGCAGAGGTGAGTCAAGAAAGGAGACAGCATGAAACAGGAAAACACGGGGACAACAGTGGAAAGGACTCCTGAGCAGATAGTGGGGAGAAAAAGGACATTTCTTGGGATAAAGAGACTGGATGTAGTTTTCATGCTACATGAAACATGCCATGCTGGAAAGGGCTCACTGAAATGGTGGAGAATGAATAGAATGGATTCTTTTCCTTATTCATTAATTCATTCAGTGCCTACAAAGTGTCCAGTTCTATTCTGGGTGTTAAAAATGGATGCAAATAATTTATCTAGGAGCTTATCACATGGTGTAGGGGCAGGGAGGATACAGACCACGTCCTCTGTGGTCTCTGGTGGACTGGACCCTGGGACTGGAGGTGCTATGGTGTCGCGGTCAGCATAGAGGAAGTGGGGAAACCTGGTGGGGACAAGATGGACTCCAAGGGACCTGTTGAGATTGGCCCAATGGATACTAAGAAGAGGACAAAGGATGTTCCTGGCATGGAACAGCATGTGCAAAGCTGGGTGAGAGAGGAGGAGGAGGTAGAGAAGAGAGAAAGGGAGAGACAGAGAGAGACTTGGAGAACTGTAAGTGGTTCTGTGTGGATTGATAATTGCAGAGTGAGGCAGAGGTGGAAGGTGAGTATCTTTGTGGCCAGACCCTGAAGGTTTTCAATGCCATGTCCAAAGGGCTTTACTTAGGAAAAAAGCCACTGAAGGATCATTAAGCAGGGAAGTCACCTGATGGGAGGAGGATTTCAGAAAGACTATTGACAGGGAATAGGGCTAGAGGAGACAAGCCAGGATGGGACAGCATATGCCTTCCTTTGGCCCTCCCTCTAATGTCACCTCCTCAGACAGGCCTCCCATGACCACCCCATCTGAAATAGAACCCCTACCATTCCCCATGGCTTTAGCTTTATAGTTCTTCATAATGCTTATCTCTACCTGACTCAGCACCTATGTGATATGCATTTACTTATTTTGTTTGTCTCTCCTCACTAGAATGTATATTTCTGGAAAGCAGAAACTCTGCCTGTTTTGTTCACAGCTGTGTCCCCAACACCTAGAAAAGCATCTGACACATGGTAGGCTCTCAAATTCTATCCTAACTTTTTTTTACGTTTACTTATTTTTGAGAGACAGAGAGAGCAGGGGAGGGGCAGAGAGAGACGGAGAGAGAGAGAATCCCAAGCAGGCCCTGCACCAGCCGTGCAGGGCTCGATGCAGGGTTCGAACCCCCAAACCGTGAAATCATGACCTGAGCCGAAACCAAGAGTCAGACGCTTAACCACCCAGGTGCCCCTATGTGAACTTTCTAAGAAATAGAAAACTTAGCTATGACAGTAGGCAGCTCACACTTGGGTTCTCCCTGAAGTGACGATGAGCCACTTTGAAGGTCAGTGAAGTGAACCCACACCTGTGCTAGTCTGTATTCCAGGGCTCTGGAGCTCCCCTGGCAGGCTAATGGCTCTGCAGACCCTGACAGCCAGGTACTGCAAAGATCCCTTTGTGTCAGCTGTCCCTGAGGCCTAGGGGCTGGCAGCTTTCTGGCGCCAGGGTGTCATGTCAGCAGCTTATAACACAAAACAATGCCAGGGAGCGTGCAACTAGCCACTGAAGGCCCTGGGTGTGAAATCACAGATAAAAAATATTTATTGAGCACCACTTGTGTGTCAGGCATAATGCAAGGTATACTCCCTATGCTGATGCCACAGAGTAGGTATTATTATCCCCATTATACAGATGAAAAGCTGAAGTTTAAGATGATTAGGTGATTTACCAAGATCACAGAGTAGGAATTATCAGAGCCAAGGTATCAGATCCCAGTTTTGACTCCAATGCTTCTGCTGTGTTCTGCTCAGGCATGTAAACTGAAATTGCTGATCCCAAACCAGCCCCAGCACCCCGGGCTCCGATGGCCTCACCAGCGTCTTTTTGTGTCTCCCTGTGCTAAACAGACCCTCAGCCCCTCTCATCCAGAGACACTCCTCTTGACTTCTGAGGAAGATGCCAGGAATCCCAGGTGGGCAGGGACAACTTGGTAAATGAAAAGGAGCTGCTGGGGAGAAAGAACTTTTCCTGTATCCTCTTCTGAAGGTGTTTGGGGCCAGGGAATTAAACAGACAAAAGACAGATTAGCAAGAGAAAAGACAGACTTTTATTTACATATATATGGGGGTTCACAAAGAAATGTGACTAAAAGAGGCAGTTAGAATTGGGGCTTATATGCCATCTTAATAAGGGAAGGAGTGAGGAGAAGGACACTTACAGAAAAAAAGGTGGCCCCTTAGAAGTGGGGGGAGGGGAGAGAGAACATTTACCAGAAAAACAAATGACTTTTAGGAAACATAAATGAGGCCTGAGGAGAATAGATGGGAGATATGACAGTTTTGTGACCATGCTTGTTTAGGTATGAAGTGCTTATCTGGGGTGGTAAGAATCAATATTTCCTAGCTGTTCTGGGGGAAGGGCTTCGTGACAATTTTGAATTCCTTATGAAGCAATGCTTTCAGGCAGATAAGAGGTTTCAGGAGCTCAGTTGCCTTCCCTTCACAATAATTTTTATTCCGCTGGACCTCTTTGAAGCAGTGAGAGGTCACGCTGGGCTCAGAAGCATAGGCCACCTTCAAGGACCCCTGGAAACTAACCAGTGAAACATTTTGGCAAATTAAGGTAATGTCTATAGCCTTACTCTGTGGCAGTGACATAAGGGTTTGTTTTAGGTTGGGTTCTGTGTTTTGAGTACAGGGAATATGGTAAGGCTGGATGTGCCCAGCACGATCTTTTATAGGAAAGTGATGGCAGAGGTTTGGTGAGACGCTTGCCCTCTCCTGGCTTTGCTGAAGCTCTGTAGCTGGCATAGGACATGGCAACAAATCTTTTCTCCAGCCACCTTCCTGAGGACGGGTGCACAGGGTACACAGAAGGGGTGTGAATGGTCTGCCCTCATAAAACATTGCTTCCCTGTAGTCCAGCCCACCTTTCTCCACCTGCCCGATGACCAACAGTGCCAGTGATTGTGTTTATGGCTTGGGAGTGAGTTCTGAGGTCTTGAATGCTTCAATACAGCTCTGGCAGTCTTCTAAAGGTACCAGTGACAGCAGCTCAAAAGAAGAGGTTGAGAGAAAAAGAACAAAGCAGCCAGGGTTGGAGAGAATGAGTGAAACCTCCTTGGCTTTTGGATCGCAGACTGTGGGAGTCTGGCTGAACCCCAGGAGACGTGAAGGGTCAAAGTCTAAGCCAGGGTTTATGTTACTGGCTTACTAACCCTAAGCCAGGGTTTATGTTACTGTAGACATTACAGTTGCTCCGTGTTTGAGAGGGGAAAGCTCCTGGAGAGGCACAAGTCCAGCCCTCAGCTTCTTCTCCCCATCAGGACTCCTTTTCCTAAACCAGGTGGCTCACCCACAGGTGTCCCCCAGCCCCCTCCTACCTCCCTTGCCTTCCTGACACATGGCCAACTCCTTCTCATCCTCTGGGGATAGGCTTCAATTTCCTGTTTCAAAGGGACATTCTACGGTCACTCTAAGTTGCCCAGCCCTCTCCATAATCCCTGTTGTGATAGTCTGTTCGTTTCCTTAAGAGCTCTTTTTAAAATGTTTATTTCTTTTTGAGGGGGGTGGGGGGGAGGCAGAGAGAGGGACAGTTTTGAGGGACAGAGAGAGGTGGGGACAGAGGATCTGAAGCAGGCTCCAAGCTGACAGCAGAGAGCCCCAGCTCTAACTCATGAACCATGCATGAGATCATGACCCGAACCGAAGTCAGACACTTAACCGACTGAGCTACCCAGCTGCCCCAAGAGCTCTTATCACAAGTTGTACTTAAATATGTTTCTTATTTATTGTCTGTCTGCACTTCTAAACTAAGAGCTTCAAAAAAAAGGAAGGACCAGGTGTGAACCAGCCGTGTTCCTCCAGCACTTAGCACTGTGCCCGGCATGGAAGGGGTAGGTATTCAGTACTGCAGATTCACTGCATCACTGAGTGAATGAAATGCGAGCTCTGCCTTACAGCAGCAGTCCTCACATTTTAGAACCAGGAAGAATTACCTGGGGATCTTATTAAAATTCAGATTCCCAGGCCATACTTCTTGAGATTCCAATTCAGTAGGTCAGGAGAGGGGCCCAGGAATGTGCATTTTTTTAAAAATTTTCTTCTAGAGAGAGATAGAGAGCACAAATTGGGGGAGGAGCAGAGGGAGAGGGAGAGGGAGAGAATCCCAAGCAGGCTCCACACGCAGCGCAGAGCCCAACACAGGGCTTGATCCCACAACCCTGGGATCATGACCTGAACCGAAATCAAGAGTTGGACACTCAAACAACTGAGCCACCCAGGCGCCCCAGGAATGTGCATCCTTAATAGGTACTCCTGGTGAAGCTGACATGGGCACATCTAGGCAGACCCACTGCATGGTTTTGTCTCCACTACAGAGACATGGCTGAGAAAGAAACTTTCACCACTTGCCATTTCTTTTACTTCCTGTCTGTTAAGCACATAAAGTCCAAAAGTGCATGCACTGGAGCTGAGGGAGCTGCAGAGAGAGGGCGGAGGGGTGAAAGGAGAAGGCATGTGCTTATTATTATTATTATTAGAAATTAGAAGCAAACACTACAGTTAATAATGTACTGCTGTTACCCAGCATACAGGTAGCCATTGTTTACATTCTTTCATTAGCTCAGCAGACTCACCCACCAGTGACCTAGGAGCTGACCTTGGTATTGGGGATGCACTGATTAATAAGACAAAGGACCTGACCTCAGGGAGCATCCAGCTTGGTAGTGGAGGCAGGCAGATCAGTGATGTGTTGAGAACAGTAAAACCCACTAAGAGTAAGAGCAACATGTTCGGGCAGCTCTGGGAAGGGCAAGTCAAGTTGCTCCACAGAGGAGGATGCATTAGAACCAGACTTGTTCAGCTGGGGCTTACTTGGCCAGGAAGACGGACTAGTATAGGGCCAAGATCAGCACCAATTAGCAATGACCACAGTGTAGACTCCATTTGGGAGCAAGCAGAGAGAGATCTGTCTGAAGAGATGGAGAGCATTTTCCAAGGTCAGCCTTGACCTCCTCAGGGGTTTTCAGAAGCCAGCCCACAGATTCCATCCAGGCCAGGGCAGGGTTTTCTCGTGTCTGTCCAAGGTTTAGAATTTTTAAATTGGAATATTTTAAGGCAAAGAATGCTCCTGCTTGCTGCTGCTTTCACCATGCCTTACATTCAACCCTCTTCTTACATCAAGTCAGCGGCCCTTAGGAGGCACTTAGGGCTGCCACTCTTTCTAGGAGAGGGGGTTCAACAGAAAGCAGAAATCAGAGTAGGAATGTGGTCCCCTGTGCGGTTTTATGAAAATCAGTCTGGTGATATGTGGTAGACAAAATATAATTGGAAGATGAAAGAACAGCCAGGAACTTCCTCAATGGCCTGGCCCAACTTTCCCCATATTTTCTTGACTCTGTACCCTCAATATACATAGAAATCACATACGTGTCTCATGTCCTAATACAGTATGGGTGCAAGTAATGATTCTGTACCCACCTCCAACGTGTGGGTTTTTTCCCCACACCAACAAGCAATTCTCCAACATCAGCTGGATATCCTATAATCCAACTCAATTCTGAGACTATCTACACAGAGAAAGCATTAGATCCAACAGGTTAAGGGCTCAGTCCCACCAGACTGCTCCACCCTCAACTTCAGATGCCAATCACAAGTGCAGGTGGCCTGTCACCTGTGCTTCTGACCAACCAGCATGTAGATCAGAGGCTCTAGTGACCTTGGTTCTAAGACCTTGGGTTCGATTAATTTGCTCACAAAACTCAGAAATATTTTACTTACTAGATTACCGGTTTATTATGAGGGATATAGCTCAGGAACAGCCGGATACAAGTGATGCACAAGGCAAGATACAGGGAAGGGCACAGAGCTCCCATGCCCTCTCCGTGCCCACCACTTTCCTGGTACCTCCATGTGTTCACCAAGGCAGAAACTTTCTGAACCCTGTCTTGTTGAGATTTTATGGAGGCTTCATTACTTAAACATAATTGATCGAGTCATTAGCCTATGGTGGTTGATTCAACCTCCAGCCCCCTCTGCCCTCCCTGGAAATAGCGGGTGGGACTATAAGTTCCAATCCTCGAATCACCTGGTGGCCTCCTCTGGCAACCAGCCCCCACCCTTAGGTGACCCAGGGGCATTCCAAAAGTGACCGCATTAACATAACAAAAGACATAGTTATTACTCTCATCACCAGGAAAAATCACAAGAATTTTACCTCCGGGCCAGTAAGCAGGACAAAGACCAAATATGTATTTCATATTATAAATCACAATACCATAGTTAAGTCATAGAAAGAAGAATTTAAATGAATGAGCTAAGGATAAAATAACACTTCTTTTAAGGCTTTTATTTTGTTAATAATACAAAAAAACCTTTTCACTGAAAGGAATTATTACGAATGCTGATGTTTTTAGTGAGTGCTATGTGGTTGATATGTTTTATTATGTTTGTGCTATCTTCATATTAACATTTTGCAGTTCAGTATTTAGAAGATCCGGTTTTAAGTGCAAATTACTTTGATGCTTGATTCTTATAGCTTTCAGAATTGAAAAAAGATACCACAGTAAGGTACAGACATCCAAATGAAAAAAGTGCTTCATTGGCTGTGCTTACTAAAATATTAATGTTTCAGTCTTCCTCACCAATTATACAAAGGCTTTTGTTTAAATCCAGCTGGCAAATTTCCATTTTTTCTTGATGTCCATCAGTTGTTCTTGTGTATTTTATATTTTTAACCAGAAGGTTTGAAAACCACCCGAACTCTTCATATGGAAGATGTTTAATTAAGCTGGGCATTAGGTAGGCCAAACATCAACACTACCAATTTCTTGCTGTTTGCCTCTGTTTGCATTATTAATGCTATCTTCTCGAAGTAGTTTCCTCTGGCGGGACTCATTTTTAAGCATGTATCTATTTCTTCAGGGTTTATTTAGTGAAAACAAATCATAAATTCATTTAACTTGGCCCACCTGCCCTGCAGAAGGTCAAGTTACACAGAAAGCAAAGGAGTGGGTGCCAAGCCCTCCAAGTTTAGAGCCCCTGCTCTATCCCAGGCCAGTGTTTCCAGGCTGATTGGTATGTGACTTTGGCATGTGACCTCGGATGGCCTGACTGACAGAGCAGTGAGTGGCCAGTACCCATCACATAGTAAATACTAGAAAATGCAAGGTCCTTCCCATTGTTTGAAGTTCTAGAAATTCTAATATTTTCTGCCCATACTTCAGAGGCTCATCTTGCACAGGGCCTGGTGCCTTCAGGTCTCTTTTAGGAGACCTCAGTCTCCAAGGTGAGGAGATACAGATGAGATAAACGAGACAGTATCTGGAGTGGGGATCAGTTGATGGGGGGGCAGGGAATAAGGAGATCCAGGATGTCTAGAGTTTCCAGCGGGGTTGGCAGGGTTGTGGGGTGTTCATTCTGACAGACAGCATTTCCTGGGATCACAGGTGCTTGGTGGCCTTGTTCCAGCATGGCCTCCCAGGCCAGAGGAAGATCCAAAGGCTGGCTCTGTCCCCTGCTTCACTTGAACTCTATTCCTCTGTTCTCCCCAGCCCCCACCCCAAATCACTGAATGGACATGTGAGGCAAGCAGCGGACCCAAAATCCTAAGACCTGGGTTCCAGTCCATACTTAGTAGCTGTGTGACTCTGGGCACAGCTTTGTCATCCACAAAATGAAAATGAAGGAACGAACCCTGCTTGCTTCACAGGATTTTAATGCGGCTCAAGTAAGACAAGGCACAGGCACGTGTGAAGGCTCTGAAAACTACAAAGCACCATATAAACGGATGGCATTATTATGATTTAATAGTATCTTGTGTGCATGGTGATTGATGCACCAGGCAAGGCATACTCCCTCGCTCCGGCTTTTGTTTTTCTGGGACACATTCTAGGAGGGTGTGCAGCTATGTGGTGTAGGAGGCAGCCACCGGCATGAGTAACCCATGGGCAGTGTGTCTGCATAGCTGAACATCCTAAAATACCACTGACCTCAGGCATCCTGAGACTAGAGGTCACACTTGGAAGCTAGGTGGCTTGGATGGTATAGAGGCTGCTGGGGGTTCTGGAGCCAAGGAGCAAGGCCAAGACCACTGGAAGCAGGACTTGGCTTCCATGGAAACTCCCTACTCTGGGCATTTATTCCTTCAGTTGTTGTGAAAGAAATCTAAGAAGCTGGCACGAGATTCAAGCATTGTTTGAAACTGGGAGATAAAACCCCCTATCGTACCTACTTTGGTAATTTGAGTTTTGCCTTGCCCTGACCCCAAGTATAGTCAGTCTATTAACATATTTGCCGGATGCCCACACAGAAGAATAGTACAGACCCACACAATGAGAGCACTACAATCTGATTGGGAAGATTGAATACGGGATAAATGGATAATAGATAGATAATAGATGACAAATTAATGATAGTGATGAGAAATATGATAAATTCATGATAGATATAGACAGATACTGGATGGAGGATTGGACAGAGAAGTATAAACATGAAACGATACTAACATCAGAATAAAAAGAACAATTTAGGGAGTACCTACAATGTGCCAGGTGTGACATGCCAGGTAGCTTCAGATATGCCCTACAGCTGTCCTTGAATTCTTTTTTTTTTTAATTTTTTTAACATTTATTTATTTTTGAGAGACAGAGTGTGAGTGCAGGAGGGTCAGAGAGAGAGAGAGGGAGACACAGAATCCAAAGCAGACTCCAGGCTCTGAGCTGTCAGCACAGAGCCCAGCGTGGGGCTTAAACCCGCAAACCGTGAGATCATGACCTGAGCCGAAGTCAGACACTCAACTGACTGAGCCACCCAGGAGCCCCTGTCATTGCTGAATTCTTCAGCAACACTGCAAGAAACCATCATCTCTGTTTGTCAGAAAAGGAAACCGAGGTCCAAAGAGGCTTAAGTAACCTGCCAAAAGCCACCCAGCCGGCCCGTGTTCTTTCATCTAAGTCTCACTGTTTCTGAGTCATAGGACACCCCACTCCCACCCCAGCCCCAGCTCTGAATTGTCTTTGTTACTTGTGAGCCTTTGTTTTATGTGAGAACATCTTGGAAACTCTGAGAAAAGCCACAAACCACTTTCCATTCAAGGAGAACCTGAAAACCAGCTCCTCAACCAGGCCTGTTTCAGCCGCCTTCAAGGTTCCCAGATGAAAGCAAGGCCTCTCCGGAGAAAGCAAAGAGCTTTCTCTTCGGGCGCACAGAAATGTTCACAAGGCAGGCCAGGCTCTGGGGCGCACTAAGGAAACTGACTTAGAGCCAGAGGCTTCTATGGGGCACCGCACGCCGATGCCCACCCGTTCAGTCCTACCTCCTTTTACTCCTAGCAGCTTCATTTGCTCCCTCTCCTACCTCTCTCCTGTCTCACCCCCTTCTCACCTCCAAGACCAGCTGGGGCAGGGCAGGAGCTTGGCCACCATGTCAGGAGGGCAGGAGGGCCTCAGGGCTTCCTGCCACAGCCTATACTCTCTCCATCAGACAGACTCCTGGCTCCTGGCTCTCTCAGGGTGCAAAGCCAAGCCTCCGGGAAATCACTTGTGCCTTCCTATGGGGCTGGAGCCAGGAGTGAGTTTCAGGGCCACTGGTTATGGTGACAGGGAGAATTCAGGAGTGCTTGCACACTGTTGAAGAAATTCTGTTAGGAGGTTCGATGGAGTATGGAGGACGGATGCTCCTAGAGGGACTTCACAGCGAGTTGAAGAATCCTCTGTGTGAGGGACAGAGATGGTGAAAGAGGAGACAGGGACAAAGCTAGCCAGTCCCTCCCACCTCTTTCTGCGTTGGCTAGCTCAGCCTCTGTCCTCCATTCCCTTGGCCCCGATATCTCTTTTTGAAACTTTCCAGCCTGGAAAGCAGGATGTTCTCAGATCTGCACGTGTCCTTTTACATAGACTAGGCTTTCTGATGGTTTCAAAGGTGCTCTTAAAATGCACAACAAGGAATCAGAATTTTAGAAATGATTAAGTTCTATCTTCAGAATGGGAGGCTGAGAACTAAGGAGGTAAAGTGGCTTGTCCAAGGTCATACGTGCTGCTAACTCCTGCTCCATGATACCAGGATAGAGGTGTCGTCAAAATTTAGAACCTCCCTCTGAAAGGGACTCCTCTTCCAGGCGTGGTGGGTGCGGTCACCCACTGTATTTGACTTCCATGGGTCTTTGATCTTTGCTGGCTGTGGTCCAGGAGCTCAGCTGAGACACCAACTCAGAATCAAACTCCTGGCAGCCAATAGCCATAGCAGGAGCTGAGTGATTCCCACAGACACCCAGGACCAGGTCAGAGCTCCACCCAGGGGAGGAGCTGCGGGAAGCCCCGCCCACTAGCCTGCCTAGCCGGTCCTGCAGCTCTGTCTACCCCATGGAGAGAGCCACTCCATCAGAGAGTGGCCTGTGCCTGCATCCAAGGAGTCAGGGCTGAGGATGAGGAGACTCTTGGGGACCCAGAAGATCATGTCCTGCCTGAATGCCCAGCCTGAAAGCCTGAAGGGCCTGCCCTAACAGGGCCTCAGCAGCTGCCTGGTAAGAGAATCGATGGTCCCTCTGGTACTTGGAGGGAGGAGAGGGAAGGAGATTCAGATACAAGCTGTGCTGGGAGTGAGGGGAGGGGCCCTCGCCTAGAATTTGCTAAGCACCTATCCACTGCTGTCTGAAGAACTATTGATTACTCTCCCATTTCATAGTGGAGGAAACTAAACCTCAGGGAGAAGTAATATAGTCTCCGAGTCAGTGGCAGAGCCGAGATGACAGCTCCTCTTGCCTGACCTTCCTTTCTGTGCTGCAGACCAGGCCCCCACCACACAACTTCACCTGCTGTGATTTTCTTAGGGAGGGCCCAAGGCAATAATCCCTTTCCTCACCTCAACCTAATTTGGGCTCCACTCCTGCTTCCCAACAAATGATTCTGTCTGTGCTGAAGTGACAGAAGTCAGGGGAGCTGTGCCTGTGTGAGAAGGAAGCTGGGCATGACGCTTTTGGGGCTCACTGTCTATGTGATGGGGATTCTGGGAATGCGGCAGAAACCTGCATGTACTGCAATTACCTCTGCTTCTCAGAGCCAATCCAGAGAAAGCTGCCATCTGCCACATAGGTGACCCTGAAGTCCTGTGTGTGACCCCGTCCTTCTGGAGGTAATGCCAAAATGAGTGCCCTCAAGAGGATGCGGTAGTCAGCTCATACCGTGGGTGGTAGCATGGGGTATAGAAAGAGATTGAGCTTTGGTTCTCATGGTCATGGTGGGATCAATGAAGTCCCCACAGAGGCAGAAAGGAGAGGAGAATGAAAATTAATATTTATTGAGTGTTTTCTCCTCCCGTTTTTCGGATAGGAAAGCCCAGACTCTGAAAGGTTAAATGACTCAGGTGTATCAACCCAAAGCTCAAGCTCTCTTCTAGAAGTAGAGGAGAGATCCTGGCAGAAAGCTCCTCAGAGCAGGGGAAGAGTTCATAGGCCGCCCCTACTCAGGAGCCTCCAGGAACATCGTGAGTCCCATGTTCCCCGCAGGTGCGCAGGGTAGATGCAGCTGGACTCTCCAGGTCCCCTGTAGCTGTGGCGACAACCCTCAGGGCACTGCCCTCTGGTGGCTCAGTGGGTGACTCTGCTAAATGCCATTCCCATCATCTGTATCAGCACTGGTGGCTGGAGCCTTCATTCAGGCGGGTGGATACACAAATCGTCACTTGATGGTTGGCTCTATCACCACATGAGAGGAAAACACACCAGTGCAGTTGCCATTTGGGACATACTGGAGATACAGCACTCTACCCCAGAGATGGATTTGGTGAAAGAAGGACCAGAGTCAAGTGTAATCTAGTTCACTTTGGGAGCTGGGGTCGTCTTCCCAAATGCAGCACAAAGAACAGGGTTTTGGAAGAAGACCTAGATTCAAATCATGGCACTTAACTCCTACGTGGCCTTGGCCAAATCCCTTCACCAATCTGAGATCCAACTCCAGAAATTAACACCTACTAGGCCAGATGTTCATGAGAATTAAATGCGATTAAGCACCAAACACAGCACCTATAGCACCTGCGAGCATCTAGAGGGCTTTCTCTCCCTCTCTTTTCCTCCTTAATAAAATGAGACATGCTCAGCAACCTGACAAGATAAGCAGGGACAAATGGGATCACATTTCCAGGTCTGGTGTGGGCAAAGCTTTTTAGGACATGAGATTCCTTGGGGCAGATTCAGAGGCCCAAGGCCCAAACATTCTCACTTCCTAACATAGGGCTGGGCACGGGGAAAACACGATTCGATAGGGGTCTTAGAGCTGAAGCTAGATTGTTCCCCAACTTGCCTGATAAAGTTCAATTTCACATAGGAAGAGAAAGAATTTAGGAATATCCCAAAATGAGAAAGAAGCTAATTCAGACCAGACTAGGGAGAAGTTACAGATGGCCATGGGCTAGAAGGCAGAGACTGAGCATAAGTGGGTAGGAGAGTGTTGGTGGGCAAGCCTCCATATCTTTGCCCAGCATCTGGAGGGCTCCACCTTTCTTTGTTCACCTGGAAAAAATGCAAACACATTCTTCAAGAATCTAATGACCTTCTCTATGACTTCCATTCTGGCACTGTCCCACCCTCCACCAATGGAACTGATCACTCACTTCCTTTGCCCACCATGAATCCTTTGCCTCAGCCCCTGTTACAGGACAGCCACAGGAACACTGTGTCACTTCACTGCTTACACTCCCTCTCTCTCACTAGATGGGAGCTCTGGTGGATACCTCATACATGTCTGATTCCCAGAAGGAGCTTGTAAAGCCTTTGGAAAATTGAATGAAGGAGTGGAGGGAATGATGCTGGGGATGGGTGAATGGACAGAGACTGGGAAGATGAACTAAAGGAAGAAAGTTTGAATATGATCATTGGTGGACTGATAATGTTGATTTATCAAAAGATGAGTGAGAAGGAAAGGGCTGAGGTAGAGGAATATGAAGAAGTGCAGAGTTCTAGAACCTTACACACATGCAAAGATGTTCATTACTGATTTTGTAACAGTAAAACATGTGGAAATAACTTAGTACCATAAGCAGGACATGTGTTATATAAATGTTGGTATGCTGATCTTACGACATACTTTGAACCATTAGGAGGAATGAAGCAGATCTGTAGGAACTGACATGGAGAGGTCTCTGACATTGGAAAAGAGCATTGTGTCATGGTGTAGTGGTTAAAAGTGATTGGGTCAGCTTGCCTGGATTCAGTCTGCCCCTCACTTGCCATAGAACCTTGGGACTGCTTCTTATTCTCTCTAAGCCTCAGCTGTTTCATTTGGGAAAATGAGGAGAATGGTAGTCATGACTTTAATGAGTCACAAGGATTTCCAAGATTCTTAGCAGAGTGCAAACATGCATTAAATATATAATAAATGTTTGCTATCATTATTAAGCAAAACAAGTAAGTAGCAAAAAAATGCATGCTATAACACCAATTTTACTTTTTAATTGTTTTCTTCATATTTATATACATGTATATATGCGTAGATAAAACAACTGTTGACAGTTGATTGTCTCTGAGGTACAAGACTAGAGGGAAGTGAGGAAGAGCCTTTATTTTTTAGAGAAATTTTGGGTTCATAATAAAATTGTGCCCCCCACCCACCCCACACATAACCTTCCCCACTATCACATCCCCCACCAGAGTGGTACATTTGTTAAGCTGATGAACCTACAGGACACATCATTGGGACTTCTACTTTCAACTTTCTACATTTCTGTCTTCTTTTTCACTTCCACAATGAGCATGTATCCATTTTGTAGGTAAAATTATATTAGTTAATTAATTGTTGAATCATATCCTAAGCCCCAGAATGGTTAGCCTCTTGAAAGTAGCCTGGTTGACACAGGTTGCCACAGAGGAAGGGGACGAGCCACTCTGGGACTGCCTGCCTAGGTACAAGGCCAGAGCCACACCCGAGAACCCCCACTCTGCTGTCACCATCATGACAGGTCACAGGCTCACCTGCCTGGCTGCTGGCTACTCTCTCAGAGGAACATCTGACAGTAGCTCCCAAGCCTGCGGAGGCCAGGCCCCGGGGCCATGCCTTCCCTGACGGTCCTCATGCTCACCTAACCAGCTGAACGGCTTTAGAGTGCCCAGGGAGCAGATCTGGGAGGTTGGGAGAGCAGCCGATATCACTGGTGTGAGGCTGCCAGCCCTGGACTCAAAGTCTCCTCTGATATTCACTAGCACAGTGACCTTTCTGTGAGCCTCTGTTTGCTCATCCCAGTTCGGGATTAACCGACCCACCTCACAACGGCTCTGGGACATGGAGTGAGAAGATCCGTGGGAAAGTATCTAATGTATTCCTTGCACATGGATGGTTCTTGGAAAGTCTACTTGTGTGTTTGTTTATTATTGGGAAGTTTTCATTTCCTGTCTACATGACCTGCTTAATAGACTTAGACCCTTGGATAAATGGCATGGTCGGGGTGAGTGCCTAGTTGGGGATGTCCTTCCTGGCAAAGTCAAGGTAAGGAGAGGGTAAGGACAGTCCTGGGGTTTCCAAAATACACAGTCCAGGATGGACTGGCTGCATTTCTGGGGCTGGTGAACTACTCTCTAAACAAGGTGTCAGCCTTTATTTGGGTTGGATTTAACATGATGATCCTCCAAAATGGAGTCATTCCTGGATGGCATGCAGGGAATGGGAGGGATAACCAAATGGTATAGAAAGAGGCTGCTCTCCACACATGTTGAAAAACTGCTGCGGCTGATGACCCACAGGACGGAGCTGGGCTTGGCAGAGGTGAGCCCTTTGGGTCACCTCTCCTGCCTTGCCCATCTGTTTTCCCAGGTGATTGCTACTTTGGCCCCTCTCTGCGTGAGCGCCTTGTCAACATGAAATACATTCTCCATTTGACCTTTGTGTGTCTGAGTCTCTTGACTCCAAGGTGAGTTTGCTGCCCTATAATGACCTTGGTCTGAATTGCTTTGAGTATGTGGTTGAAGTAGGAAGGGTGGCAGGTCTTTAGTAAGAAACTAATGGCAAGACAAAGCCTAGTCTGTCCACCTCCTTGAAACACCCAGACAACACAACTCCCTGCCATTTATTCAAGCTTCCAAAATGGTCATACATGGGTGAACCATTGTGGGTTTTTTTAAATGTTTATTTACTTTGAGAGAGAGAGAGAGCGAGCAAGCATGTGCTCATGAGAGATGGAGGAGGAAGAGAGAGAGAGAATCCAAAGCAGGTGCTGCGATGTTAGTGCAGAGCCCACTGTGGGGGCTTGATTCCATGAACTGTGAGATCATGACCTAAGCCAACATCAAGAGTTGGGCACTTAACCAACTAACCCACCCAGGCGCCCCCACTTGTGTTTTTTCTAAAGACACTTGGAGGGGTTCCCAAATTACCTCAGCATTCTGAGGTATGGCAAATGGGTAATAAAATGGAATGGGATAATGACATATTAATTCAGCAGCTTAAAATTAGAGATTTCTCTCTGGGAAAGTCACCACTGGTACATGGGCACAACACACAGACATACATGCAAACATAAGCTCAAGTTTGTGTGTGTACATGCTTATTCACAGATAAGCAACACTCATCTTCTTTTCCAGGATGTGCATCCAGGGGAATCAGTTCAACATTGAGGTCAGCAGAAGTGACAAGCTCTCCCTGCCTGGCTTTGAGAATCTCACAGCAGGATATAATAAATTTCTCAGGCCCAATTTTGGTGGTAGGTCATCCTTTCTGTCCAGTACGACAATTCAAAAGAAGGAGAACAGAGACAATATGCAGAGGAGGGTTTCAGGAGATTTCAGTTGACTCCTTTTTCTGATCTACAACCTGTTAAGGATTAGCAATAATGGATGAGGACAGCAAGTGATTTTCACACTATTTTGAAGAACGTGCTTTGCTTCTCAACCTGCAGGATGAAGAAATCCTCTTCCCAGCTGAGGAGGTGACTAGAGCCTCTAACAACCTCCTACACACTGTCTTCCTTCTACCCCCACTTCCAGTGTCATTATTTAAGGACCATGCCACCTAGTCTTCCTGCCTCCAGCCTGGTCACTCAAGGCTAACCCCCAACAGTGCCACCTAGAAGACCTGCCTGGGTCCTTTTCCTGCTCAAAATACCTGCCTATGTCCCAGCATCCTCAGCATAGAGTCCAGAGCCCTTTGCATGGCACACCAGGGCCTTCCTAGGCCAGCCTCTATCTCTGCCAGTCTCATCTGCCCCAACTCCTCCCGCTATGCCCGGCCAGGAGTATGCCCCAAACACTCCCTGACCTCCTTGGCTTCCCTGGTCTCCTGCCTTTGCTGAGACTGTTTATCTGCTGAGAACAGCTTCTTTCAAATTCCCTCCCTGGCAAAATGCCAATTTTTCTTCACGGCTCTAATCAAAGGCTTCCTCCTGTGAGAAGCCAGCCCTGATTCCTCTAGGCCCTATCCCCATTCTTCACACTTTACTTTGAACATACTTCCAAATCCTAGCCACTACCTGGCAATACCATCGTTGCCACTGGTTTTACATCTGTCTCAGCTTTAGGCTACAGTCTCTTGGGGGAGTCTTGCTTTATTTACCTCAGTAAAGTTACCTCACTAACCCTAGCAGCAGCTCAGTGCTTGGCATACAGCAAGTGGTCAATTAGTATTTATTGATGGCATGAGGGAAAGAGGGAGGGATGAAACCAATAATATACCTCCTCACAGAGTCTCAGTCTCTCTGTGTCTCTAATGTCTCCTTACGCAGAGCATAAAGTGGTCGAAAGAGGTTTGGAGTTGAACAAACCTCCATTTGGCTCCTGGCTCTACTGCTTGCCCAGCACCTTAGCTTTCTAAGTCACCTCTCTATAAAGTGGGGATATATCTTCTGCCTCACAGAGAGGACTGATTGAAATGAAGTGTGTGAATAAGAACCATGGCACCTGCCATATCATCAGGATGCAGTCTATTCTAATCCCCTTTCCTTCCTGCTCCTCCCCTCACATGACAAAATTCTCTGGTCAAATCTAGGATTAGTGGGTTAGTCCACTGGAGAGCCAACACAAAAGGGAATTATCCATGCAAGATATTCACTGGGGCAATATCTATGACAGAATGTGGGGTGGGAAGAGAGGGAAGCTGACCCCGGGGGAAGCAGAGAGGGAGGGAAGGAAGGTTGGGCAGAGGTGTCATAGACTACACTACGGTTCTATGTGTGTGTGGAAGGGCCCCAGAGAATCCTGGAGCCAAATCTGCCATCAGAGGAATCTCCTATCTCTGCCTCCCAGGAACAGTGTGCCTTCATATCCCCGCCACACTCAGTCACTGGTGGGGTGCAGCCTTCGGGAAGCATGGCCTCAGAGCAAGTGCACAAATAGATTTCAGAGCACAGACCATTTTCATGGCCACACAATTAAGATTTGAGCTCCTTACGTTAACAAACCTAGGAAGGCTTCAACCTCCCCTAGTCTTCCCAGGCCCAGCAGGACACTAATGACAAGCATGTGAGTCTGTACACCCTGGTTAGATCCAATTCCTCTGCCTCCCAAACCCCAACCAATAGGCCAGGATACTGCCCTTCTTGTTGCCTGTTCATAGGTTGACAAGAGGCAAGATTCTTGGGCAATGAACCTGGGGTGGACCCAAGGAGGGTGAGGCGCAGATCCACCTGAGGTGAGAAGGGGGTAAGCGTCCTTAGTCAAAAAGAAGGTGAGCCCCAACACCTTGGCAATCTGTCTCCTAAAGGAACTACATTTACTTGGTGGCCGGGAGTTCCGTGGAGCAGCCATGTTTTCTGTACTGCCTGTCCACCCAGGTTTTAGGTCCCTGGGGTCCTTAAGAGAAAAGACCTCCATAGGGTTTTTCAGGGAACAAGGTACACAGAGCACAGATTTATAAACAAGCCCTAAGAACACTGTCCAGGAACTGGCTTTGACCTCTTTCCTAGGAGGAAGCTGCCCTCTGGTGGCACAGCTTACTTTGATAACTCAAGGGGAAGAAAGCAAGTTCTGGTCCCTAAAGAAGCCAACTGAAGCAAGGCCCAGACTGGACTAATTAGATACAAAGTAAACAGAAAGCACAGTGGGATGGAACTTTTGTGTGTTTTCTGTTCTCCATGTTCCTCAGGGAGAGCAAATAACACTCAGCCACTGCCCACTGTGCTCCAGGCACTTAAAATAGATCTTGTAACTTTCCCAACCCAACCCATAATACCAGGCACTAGTAGCTCTATTTTATAGGTGAGAAATTGTAGCTTAGCAATTTGCTCAAGGTCACACAGCTATGAAGTGGTGGGCATAGGATTCAAACACTCTGGCTCCAAGCTCCTTTTCTCAATTTCTGCCTTGAGGGGCAGAAAGCCACCTAGCACCATACTCCTTCAGCACCTTCCACAGTCTGTCCTCAAAGATCTCCCACTTTTCCACCAAGTATTAACACCAAGCATTTACTTCGTTACTTTTAATTGCATTGGTTCTAAAACTTCACTTCCAAATTCCCACCTATATTCTATGGCTTAGTTCCCTTCTGTGAATAAGTAGGTCGCTTTGTCTGATTCCTACCAATTAGATGGTTTTAAGCTTCCTTTGAATTTCACCTCCCCTCTTCCTGGTTAATGCAGTGTCACAGTCCCCTGACACACCCCTAGTTCTTTATTACAAGAGAATGTTGTTGCAGCTATTAACCTGGTGAGTAAAGTTGTTCTTTTTCCAGAATGAGCTAGGATTAAGGAGGAGAAGAGGGGTAGGCAAATGCCACTTACTGAGCCTCTGTTATTATGTGACAGACACAATCCTGGGAGCTTTGTACAGATAACTATTTGTGAGCACCTCCTACACGTCTGGCTGGGCAGGCACTTCACACGTATCCCTCTTGCCACCATCCTGCAGAGAAGCTGCCACATGCCGAATCTCCTTTAGCCCTCTCCATGACCCTATGGTGTCATTAGCATTATCCCCACCTGTAGGTGAGAAGTCTGCAGTTCCGAAAGACTTGGTAACTCTTCCCAGTTGTAAGCCAACATCTTTCTCACTCCTGGGCTTTTCTTCTGCATCTCCAGTCTGAGGAGGAATACACTGCCCTGGCCTGGCTTTTGAGAATGGTGGCCCCAAGGCCTCTGTCTCCAGAGCTGAGGCGGGCGCTCTCAGAAGTTCAGCTTGAGGCCCAGTATCTATATGCCAGATCTCATGGGGAAGGTTCTGGAATTCTAAATAGTTTAGGCTTTTGGGAGAGTAAAGGAAGAGTAGCAAAGCATCAGGAGGTGAGCAGCTCAACCAGGAGCAGTCTTGAATGCCATCTTGTGGTAAATTTACTTAGTTGAGGGGAAAAAAAAAATGAAGATCTCTGTGCAAAATCCCAAATCCCCTACTACGTTTCTAAATAATCTGTCCGTTGCAAAGCACCACAGGAAAAATCCTCCAAGTAAGAAATAGCAAATACAACTACATCCTTTAAAATCTGCACTAATGAATGTAGTGTGGTCTCTCTTACACATTAAGCTTTTTACATATTTGTGCATTTTTTATACAAACATTTTTCATACATTTTTTCCCATTCTACACAATGGTTCCTCCTGACAGGGGTGGGTAGAAATCCACCTTTTGCTTTATATACTTCTAGAGTGGTTAAAATTTTCCAATAGGTGAATGTTGCTTTCGTAATTTTATAATTTTTAAAACATTGTGCTAATGTAGTGTGTTTGTGTTTCTATATAAGTCCTTCCGGTTTTTTCTTCATTCTTAGGAGAACCAGTTCAGATAGCACTGACTCTGGACATTGCAAGTATTTCTAGTATTTCAGAGAGTAACATGGTAAGTGTGGCCCCTTCATCTTCCACCTGAGGAGACCTTCTCCTTGTGTTTTATGGGGATACACCTTCTAGCTACTCAAAAAACAGAACAGAGACTCACAGCCCCCATGCTCTTGGAATGGCAGAGGCTGGAAACCTATCCCAAAACTCAAGAGAGTGGAAGATTCTTATAAAACAGATCTTCTGAAAAGGAAGGAAAGTGGATTCAAAGTCCAGGAGGGAAGAAATGAGGGAGGGGAGCGGGTGCATTTGGTAAGGGATGAAAACCGGGGAGAGACTCAAAGGGCAGT
This sequence comes from Herpailurus yagouaroundi, assembly GCF_014898765.1. Classification (NCBI taxonomy): domain Eukaryota; kingdom Metazoa; phylum Chordata; class Mammalia; order Carnivora; family Felidae; genus Herpailurus; species Herpailurus yagouaroundi. The sequence goes on from NW_024412377.1 coordinate 61,149,966, forward strand.
GGGGAAGACTGAATATCACATGGACCCTCCCAGGGTGGAAGCTAAGCTAAGCTAATGAAAACCAACACTCGCATGACTTCTTTCCACCATCCTCTCACTTAAGAACACCCAGTACAGGGCGCCTGGGTGGATCAGTAGGTTAAGCGGCCAACTTCGGCTCAGGTCATGATCTCGCGGTCAGTGAGTTCAAGCCCCGCATCGGGCTCTGTGCTGACAGCTCAGAGCCTGAAGCCTGTTTCAGATTCTGTGTCTCCCTCTCTCTGACCCTCCCCTGTTCATGCTCTGTCTCTCTCTGTCTCAAAAATAAATAAACCTTAAAAAAATTAAAAAAAAAAAAAAAAAAAAAGAACACCCAGTACAGATAAGCTGACACAAAAAGCAGGTTGCCAAGGGGCCCACTGTGCAGTCTGGGTACAATCCTGGACAACCTAAGAACTTAGCTCACCAAAACCTTCAACGGTTTGGAGGGGCTTTTGTGATAGAAGGTAAGTAAGTAAAGGCGCTAAACATGCTCCTACAGGGCTCCCTTTTGGCAGTGAGAGTTACTCTCTAGAACAGATAAGGTGCTTTCTTCTCTTATTGCTAACAGGCTGCTCCCCCAAGAATAAGACTTTGTTCACCAGTGTCTATTATAGTACGTACTCTTGACCTAAGTGGAGGTGGGGAAGGGAATAAGACTTGACCCCTTCCCTTCCGTTTTCAAAGTCTTTCTCCCCCCAATTCATTTCCACTACTTGGCTTCCCCCTCAGGACTATACAGCCACCATATACCTCAGACAGCGCTGGACGGACCAGCGGCTGGTATTTGAAGGCAACAAGAGCTTCACTCTGGATGCGCGCCTTGTGGAGTTCCTCTGGGTGCCGGACACTTACATTGTGGAGTCCAAGAAGTCCTTCCTCCATGAAGTCACTGTGGGCAACAGGCTCATCCGCCTCTTCTCCAATGGCACAGTCCTGTATGCTCTCAGGTGACTGGGTGGCTGCAACCGCAGGGCTGGAGTGGAGATGGCTGGAGAAAAGGCATAAATAAATCCTGGATAGTTCTGACCAGCTGTCAGATAAGCACCCCAACGTCCCACCCTTGTCATGCCCCTGCCTTCTTAGATTCTTGTCCCTACAATTGAAGGGCCCTTCCTCAGTTCAGTTTGGCTCAATAAGCAGCTACTGAATGCCTGCTCTGGGCCAGGCCCCACTCTGGACACCGAGAATACAGAGCTGAATGAGACACTGTCCTGACACAGATGAATAACAAAAGGAAGTTCAGAATCCTAGGGAGTTGGGGAGTACGTTAGAGACAGAACTCTGAGCTGAGTCTTAAAGAGTAAAAGGAAGTTAGCAAGAGAAGACGGGGAACAGCAGGAGGAAATGTAAAAATTTTTCCTTTCATGGGACTTAGTGGAGCTAGAGTTGCTGCAGAATGCATCTCTACTCGTCTGAGCCATTTTTGTACAGAGAATCAAAGCGCAGTGCCCCAAGGCCTCTGTCATCTGCAACCACAGCCTCCCTTTGTCTCTTCTCCAAATCCCTGAGGCCAAAAGTTCCTTCCACCCAGTGGAAGTTTATCAAGAGGCTGGTTGGCTAGAATAGGGAAGGTGTTCCCTAGGTGCTGCAAGAGGCAACCCACAGGCAGAGGCTCAGGGCTGTTTGCACAAGGGATGTGCAAGGACCGGGCAAACCATATGCTCCCACAGTCCTTAGGTAGAAGGCTGAGAACCTAATACTCTTAAATCCCAAGTAAGAGGCTGCTGTTAGGAAACAAAGACTGAGCTAACCAATAAACTGAATTTTTGGATTGCTCATCTGACATTCCTCAGCCACACTGAATTATGCAAAAACCAGCCCAAACCCCAACCCTTCTTTCAAGAAGCTAAACTAGACCTCTCCCATGACACCCAGCTCCAATCAACACTAACTCTTCCCATGTATGTACGTGTGTGTGCATGGATGTGTCTGTCTGTATTTTGCACATAACAATCTCTTTTGTACAAGGATTACAAATTATAGATGACATTTAACAGCCTCGCTCTAGAATTAGACATATTTGGGGGTGAGTCCCTGTTCTGTCCCTACTCTGTGACCTTAGGCAAGTTGCTAGACTCTCTGAACCTCGGTTTCCTCAGCAGCAAAAGCAGAATGATTTTTCCTACCTCGTAAAGCTGTTGTATAAATTCAAAGCGATAATGCATGTGAAGCACTTTCCCTGGGGATTGGCTCAGAGTAAGCGCTCAGTAAATAGTAGCTGTTGTTACTCTGTCTCCCTTAAGGGAGCTTCCTCAAGGTGGGCACCATGAACACAACATTTCACTTTCCCCAAGAACCCAGCACAGTGCTTAATGACGGCACTTAATAAAAATGTATGACACTGAAGGAAAAGGGAGATAAAGGTGGGCCAGTTGAAATCTCCACTGTGAGGGCTTTATTGAGGTTTAATTGAATGTCCCTGAATGTTGGTCCCTAAGAGCCACAGTGCCTGGGACCCTCCAACATCCTCCACTTCCTCTGCGAATGCTGATCCCCTCCAGGAGGCAGGGTCCTGGAGAACTGCACAGCCAGCAGACCTGGGATCCAGCCCCAGCTCTGCCACTAAGAGCTGTGTGAGCCAAGGCAAGCCGGAATCTGTTGTCAAATGGTGACAGCAGTGTTGGGATCTCTGTTCTAGCTCCTCGTGCATTTGTCATGAAGATTAAATTTTAAAACTGGATGCAAACGCATCTCAAGCCAATGAGTGATTCTGTTCTGCAATATGTTGCACATTTGCCTCTTCATTGCCAACATTCTTGCTTCCTCCATCCTGGGCCCCAGCTTTTACCACATCTCAAAGATGTCACTTAGCACAGAAAAGCTCAGGAATGTTTTGCGTGTAGGCTCCAAGTCACACGTTCACTGTAAGGGCCAAGGTGAAAGTCTTCTTGGAGTTGCCCTTAACAGGGAATGTGTACTTTCCTTTTGAACCCATTTGTACACTCCTTTTGAACCCATTTTTCCTTTCTTAGAATCACAACGACTGTTGCATGTAACATGGACCTGTCTAAATACCCCATGGACACACAGACATGCAAGTTGCAACTGGAAAGCTGTGAGTATATATCCTGCAGCCCCTGAGATGATTTTCCCGGGTGACTTAGATCAGTGTATTCATGGAGAGAGACCTATACACAATGGCCTTTCTTTTCTCGGTGTTGATTCCAATTGATTCAGCCCTTCTGAGTGTTTAGGCAGAGAGATTTAGAGACCTCTCAGCAACAAACCTTCCAATATGACATCTTTTGGGGAAGGCCGCTGTGCACCAACACTAAATATTTCCACCTAAGAGTAGACAGGACAGTGAAGGAAATGGGGGTCAATTGGATGAGGAGTGGGACTCAGAATCTGAGAAGGCACCAGAAGCCAGAAAGAACACAGCAGGGGTTAAAAATGGTAACGTGCAAAGCAATCATTGGCATTCATTGCATCTGCTTCTAACTTTGAAGAGAAGTTGTTTGGAGTGTGTGTGTGTGTGTACTTTAATACAGTGATGCCAGTAATGGGAATTCAAACTGCAGTCTGGGGATTTATGATGAAGAATGAGCATTTATTCTAAGTTGATGTGTGTCAAATGGCATTGTTGAGTAATATCCATTGTTCTGAAATGCCCACCGAACTTGGGAAAGTGTACCTGTGACCGGTGTCCTAGGAAAACAATGGCTCAGAGAGGAGATATCAAGGCATCAAGGGATGGCTTGTGTCAGGAGGAAAAACCATAGTCAAGCACTGGACATCAGTAGGCACGTCTTACATGAGGACACACATGGTCAACATCCAAGAAGCACAACCATTATGAGGCAGTAGTCATTTTTCAGAAGTAGACATTTAATTAAAGACTCAGACAGGCAGATTAATTACCTTATTGATTAAATACATGAAAAACCTACTTAAAGCAATACAGCTATTTGGGGGCAGAATAAAACTTGAGGATATCAAAAAGAGAACTCATTTTCAACCCCACATGGAAAAAGTAATTGCCCTCCATGTATGGCTGTGCTCATCTCAAATCCCAGGAGTGAGATTCTCCTGGAAACTCCAGCACTCTGCTTGCACAAATACCATCCCCAGTGAACAGGGGAAGCATTCACTGAGTGTTTCTTAGCAGGTATTTGGGTCCAGAAACCTCACTGAGGGTGTTTTTTCCTGAACACCATCCCTAGAAAAGAATTGCTACCATCCCACCAGAGCAATGATAATGCCATGATTGTGAGCATTTTAATACTTGTAAAAGTACGGTGTCTAGGTAGAAGCTTATATGACTCACATTTTTTTTAGCTATTTTTGTATTTCTCTGGGCTTCTAGGCATATTTGCACAGCTAACATCAGTACATTTGGGGGTGGTTCTGAGAGAAAACCCACAGGCAATTTTTACCTGGAAATCCTCTAAGAACCCATGACCACTTCTCTGCCCTATGGAGGGAAGATAACCACTGTTCAACAGTGGATACTACAAGCTAAGACTTAACAAAATGTTAGTCCCAACACTGGCATCCCTCTTCCCAGTAACCTGGGAAAATGAAGGCAATACACTTCCATGGTTAAGATCGCAGGTACCAAAATCACTGGGTTTTTCCTGTCACTAGCCATGACTCTGGGTGAGTAGAACTAACCTCTCCTGACCCCAGTTTCCTCACTTGTGAAGAAGGAAAAATAATACTGTCTGACTTAGAGAGTTATTTTTTAACAGCTTTATTGAGGTAAAATGTACATACCACAAAATTCAGCCCTTTTAAGTGTGAAGTTCAAAGATTTGGGGCAAATCTGCCCAGTTATGCAACCACTGCCACATTTCATTGTTAGAACATTTCCATCAACCAAAAAGATCCCTTGTGCACATTTACAGTCTCTTCCATTGCCGCCACCCCACCCCCACGCCCAGTTAACCACTAATCTACTTTCTGTCTCTATGGATTTGCTTTTTCTGGATATTTCATATAAATGGGATCAATGCACCATGTGGTCTTTTGCATCTGGCTTCCTTCACTTAGCGTGTTTTTGAGGCTCATACATGTTGGAGCGTGGATCAGTACGTCGTTCCTTTCTATTGCTTTATTTCTCGTTATTCCATATGAAAGAGTACAAGTAATACAAGTCCTTTTGGCTTGGTTCCACCCTGCAGTTATTAAGAATAATGCCACTGAGAACATTTGTGTACAAGCCTTTTGTGGACATGGTTTGATTTCTCTTGGGCAGATGCTTAGGAGTGGAATGCTGGATCAAATAGTAAATTTATGTTCAACCTTTCAAGAAGCTGCCAAACTGTTTTCCAAAATGGTTGCACCATTTTACGGTCCCACCAGGGATGTTCCAGTTTCTCCGCGTTCTCATCATTGGTTATTGTCTGTCTTTTTCATGACAGCCATTCTTACGGGTGTGAAGTGGTATCTTCCTGTGATTTTGATTTGCTTTCCCCTAATGGTTAATGATGTCGAACATCTTTTCATGTGCTTATTAACCACTCATCTGTCTTCTCAAAGAGCTATTCTGAGGATTAAATGAGATGATAATATTGTAAAGCACTTAGAAATGCCATTGCTTACTAAATGATAGATATTATCATCACCATCATTGTCCATGGGTTTTGGGTTTAGACTTTCCTGAGGTACAATCCTGGCTTTGTTATTAACTTGCCCTGCTATCCTGAGAAAGTTGAGCAATCTCTCTGAATCTGAGAATTTTCATGTATAAAATGGGCAAGACATTACAATTCCTTGATTCTAAGGTACAGCATTTATTGAATAACATTTTAGGAAAAAATGTAAGCTCTACTTTATATATATGTATGTATGTATCAACTCTAAGATCCATCCCAATTTCAAAAAATGTAAAAAAATTTTTTTACTGAAGAAATATATAAATGTCTACCTTGCAAGTCTGTGAGCATATTAGAGATATAAGGTGTAAAAGACTCACCATAAATGTTTCATAAAAGGTAGCTATTATTACTATTATGGACTATATTAGTAAAACTGCTTTGAGATTTACCAAATGCCTATGTTAACAGACATCAATAAAGTGGCTAGTGGTAGGTTTCTTGTCTTCTGTTTTTGCATTTTAGCCAATATGGAAATAAGAACAGACCGATTGTGAAGTCTCTGAGAACATATTCAGAGCTGCTAGATTGTCCTGAAGGGCACCATAGAGCTGTGTGTGTGCACAGACAGGAGCTCAATAAATATCATTTCAATAATGAGGATGGCCACTTCCAGAGGCCTATCATCCACCAAGTGTAAATAATGCTTAGCATAGAACCGGTTTTCAATTGATGGCAAATAGCCTAGCAGCTCATCCTATTCTAAGCAGATGCAGCAACTGCACGTGAGAAATCATGCCAAGTTTTGCATGGGATCATCCTTGGACTTAGCACCATCGAGGCAGATCTCCTGTTGCCCCCATATTGTAGCATTTTCCAGACGAGTTCAATCTGCTGCCTCCCTGCATTGACTTGCACTGTTTGACTTACCAGGGGGTTACGATGGGAACGATGTGGAGTTCAGCTGGCTGAGAGGGAACGACTCGGTGCGTGGGCTGGAAAACCTGCGTCTTGCTCAGTACACCATACAACGGTATTTCACCTTAGTCACCAGATCACAGCAGGAAACAGGTAACTTGGGAGACACTTTGTACAAAAGCAAAATAACTGCGTTGCATTTTGAGTCAAAAATACGATTTCTTCTCTAGTTTATCTCTTTTTTTTTTAACGTTTATTTATTATTTTTGAGACAAAGAGAGACAGAGCATGAACGGGGGAGGGGCAGAGAGAGAGGGAGACACAGAATCGGAAGCAGGCTCCAGGCTCTGAGCCATCAGCCCAGAGCCCGACGCGGGGCTCGAACTCACGGACCGTGAGATCGTGACCTGAGCTGAAGTCGGACGCTTAACCGACTGAGCCACCCAGGCGCCCCTAGTTTATCTCTTTGTGGCCAGGAACGCCTCCGCAGTGTGGTAGGGCCATAGGGTTTGGGCTGAGCACTAATACCTGCTTCATGCCCAGTATTGACATGGCCCCCAAAGGGCTCCCAGTCTAGTGAGGTAGATGTCAAGGAAGCCAGCAGGTATAATGCTACAGGAATACTATGATGGAGAAAGGCACAAGAAAAGGATCACGGGTGGGAGTACCAGTACCCCTATAAATCCCATTCTATACAACAGCAATTTCTTTCATTGAAACTGTAATGACAGTTCATGCTTAATTAGGTTTTGGTGTATAACAGATAGCTTAATGTGAATATAGCTAAGTTAAACATCCTGAAGGGAAACCACTCTGCTATGTGAGCAGACATTATTTCCTATCTCTTATTTACCCTATCAGGAAATTATACACGACTGGTCTTGCAATTTGAGCTTCGGAGGAATGTCCTGTATTTTATTTTGGAAACCTATGTTCCTTCCACTTTCCTGGTGGTGTTATCCTGGGTTTCATTTTGGATTTCCCTTGATTCAGTTCCTGCAAGAACCTGTATCGGTAAGCAGCTCCAACAGGAGATTTCTAAGAACTGGCCTAACAGGTCCTTTTTGGTTTCTTTTCACCTTCTACCAGGTTTTTTTTTTTTTTTTTTTTTTTTTTTTCACTGATATTCACAGGGCAGTTCCAGGAGTTGGTTTCTTGAAAGATTCTTTCACAGAGAGAAAGAGAGAGACAGAGAGACAGAGACAGAAACAGAGACAGAGACAGAGAGTGAGGTACTACATTTTTAAACATGTTTTACAGTGATAAGGGAGAATTGTGATTGGATGTCTATTGCCAGTTATCTTACATACTGAACACCCCCCCTAATGGGAAGACAGAAGATGCAACACTTAGAAAACAATATCACTCATATCCATTCAAAATGGACAAATCAACCCTGCTCTAGAAGACTGCAGATTTTTCAAAATGAGCTGTTCCATTTCTGAGTCCTGTCCCCCTTGCCAAGTTCTGAATGGTGATGGTCTGCCGGGTAAAGGTGAAAGGTTCACTGGCCACTGATGTGGGAACATTGCCTACCTGTTTTCCCAGGAGTGACCACCGTACTGTCAATGACAACACTGATGATTGGGTCCCGCACTTCTCTTCCTAACACCAACTGTTTCATAAAGGCCATCGATGTGTACCTGGGAATCTGCTTTAGCTTCGTGTTTGGGGCCCTATTGGAATACGCAGTTGCCCACTACAGCTCTTTACAGCAGATGGCAGCCAAAGACAGGGTAAGAATTTTGAGGGCCCTGTATATATGATTCATCACTTGCCATGTGCTGGTCTGTAGAGAGGACCCCGACTGGTTCCTATCCCCAGTGATTCTCATCCCTGTTCAGGTGGAGGCATCTGGAAGTCATGACACCTTTTGAAAAAGACTGCTCTTTTTGTCAAGTACAATGGGATATTAACATGTTTAATTTTCTAGCAGCAAATCACTGTTATCTGTATGCAACATGAAATCACAAGCATCCATGAAAAACCCAATATCAAACCAAACGTGATCAGCTGCTTACAAGTTTCATATTAATATGCAATTACTATTTAATTATTTTGTTACATTTTTGTTTTCTTAAATTATACAAGTAATGGTTTACTGAAAATGTATGAAAAAAATTAAATTGTGGCAAATTTCTCAATTAGCCTATATTTCTGCTAACAGGGAAAGACTGCCATTATCTGAATTAGCAGTGAAACACTGTGGTCCAGCTCTCAGAATAATAACAATCATTATTATCAATTGAACATTTACATGTGCCAGACGGTCATAAGCCCTTTGCAAATATTAGATCATTTGAAATACTCCTAACAACCCAGGAAGGGTATCAGAAAGGGATCCGAACAGCCCAAAGACCCAGTTGCCTGCTCCCTTATGTTTGACTCGTGAGCAACGTTTCACACAGTCGTATTACCCAAGTACCAAAGGCAAATGATTCTATGTGCCAGCCAAAGAAGAATATGGATTTCACTCATTTTGCTCTCTATAGGCTTCCTTAAGGGAACAATGGTTAATAACAACAACAACAACAAAAATCTGAATTTGGTAGATTGGCAAAAAGGGATATGGAGAATTACTAACATCCTTCATGGAAGACACCAGAAAGCCCTTATTTGGCTGTGTGTATAAGAATAGCTTCACTACAAAGTAGTGGCTATGTGCTGAACATCTCATTTAGTCCACCCAACAGCTTATCAGATGGCCACCACTGTTATTCCAAATTTACTGTTGAGTAATCTGCTGCTCAGAGAAGTGAGATCTAAGACCTCACAGCTAGTCAGTAGCCTGGCCAAGGATCCAAACTCCACTCTCTCTGACTTCACTACACTCCCCACATGCTATGCTGTTCCAGGCATGTTGGAGAATGACAATTCCCTGGAATTGTAGGCAGCATCACTATTTCTGTTTGTGTGGCAGAGACTTTTAGACACTGCTGATTTCTGTCATCTCTCATAATTAATCCCTCCTCACTGAGACAGAATGGGACTCATCAAACACCTACTAAATGCTTTACATAATTTATACCATCTTCCCATCCGTCTCATGAGGTAAATATTAATATTAATATCATCACCATTTTGTAGGCAAGGAAACTGAGTTTTAAAGGGATTAAGGTGACTGAAATTTCATAGTAGCAAGAGGCAGAATGGAATTTGAACCCAGATCAGCTAACTTCAAAGGCTGAGCATTCAGCACACAGCTCTGCATATCAATAGAAGGCAATGGTTATTCTTCCCCTTATACAAGCTGAGGACCTAGGGAGAGGTGCCTATAAGCAGGATAACAGGACTGCCAAGTCTGGCTCACTAGCCAATTACTGAGGCACTCAATGCCACTTTCTATTAAACCTAATTATTCAATACTTAGGCTTCTAATTATATAAATACCTGCTTATTTATTTTGCTAAGTCGAATCTTTCAAGCTGACCGCGTTGTCTATGATCTAGGGGACGGCGAAGGAAGTGGAAGAAGTCAATATTACTAACATTATCAACAGCTCCATCTCCAGCTTTAAACGGAAGATCAGCTTTGCCAGCATTGAAATTTCCGGTGATAATGTTGACTATAGTGACCTGACCATGAAAACCAGTGACAAGTTCAAGTTTGTCTTCCGAGATAAGATGGGCAGGATTGTTGATTATTTCACAATTCAAAACCCCAGTAATGTTGATCGCTATTCCAAATTACTATTTCCTTTGATTTTTATGCTAGCCAATGTATTTTACTGGGCATACTACATGTATTTTTGAGAGTATGCTGAATTGTTTGCATGCCATGGTTCTTCAAAAGAACAAAAATGATGCAAGCAGTTTTCGAAGCCAAGTGTGCATGCTAAACAAGTGAGTAGATAGCATCCGAGCATTTCTCCTCAAAAAATATTCCCCTACCCGTTATTTAAGCTGTGTAGAAGTCCTAGCATTACAGAGTCTTATAATAGAAATAACAAGTCATTCCTTTTTTATCTTTACCAAAGACATCCCCATGGAGCCTAAGATTACAAACCTACTCAGGGTTGACTATTTGCTCAGTGACTCCCTGGTCTGCATTTACCTCATAAAAAAATGAGAAGGAAACTATTATATGTATTGAGTAACCCTCAAGTGCCAGGGGTTGTTTCTAAATTAATCATATGTGCTATTTACTAAATCTCTGCAGTGCTTATAAAATGTATTGTTACCTATTTAGGGAGTAACACTTTCTAGTTTTTGTTTTTGATTAAAATGAAATGTGGGCCTAAGTCAATTCACTGAAAGTCACTGCACTAACTCAATACCAAGATGAGTCTTTAATACAGGATTTCATACTACAGCAGAACGGTCCCCAAACTCCAATAAGTTCTATGACTAAAAAATCACATGTAAATGAAGAAAACATTAATAGATCAACAATCTCAAATGCAAATTTGTTTCTAAGATATAATGGATTCCCCTGAATCCAAACTGAAAGGGCTCTGGGGCTTTATTCTCCCATTTGATATGTCTTATCATTTTACTATTATACATACACCAGTCCTCAACAATGCTGAAGCCCTTTCCCCACATCAGGGATAGAAATGGAAGATTGTTTAAAAAACTTATTCTAAGGAGTCTTACTAAGAGCTGCGGCCAACAATACATGCAGAATTGAGTCCATTTCTATCTGCTACTCTGACACTGAGCACCACGTTCCAAGCAGCAGATCTCCTGCATCCTTCCAAGAGGAGCTCTTAACCCTATACTCTAATGACTAGGAGGGATGCTTATCAGATAATGAGCTGCATTACCAAGAAACAAGTGGCTTACAACAAGCTTGGTCTTGCTCAGAACCCCAATCCTTCTAGCTGGACTACTCTGAGTAGCTTTTCCTGCATGAGTAGGAGAATGTTGGCCTAGAGTCCTGAACTTTCTGAGTAACAATGGGACTTGTTCCAGAATATACGTGCAGGCTGCAGATGAGCTATCTTTTCCCAGTCCAGCCACTCTCACTCTGACACAAGAAGCACATTATGTGCATCCTTGCTCCTTGGTCAAGCTCAGCCAACAGCATTATAAGTGGAGACTTGTCAGGGTGCCATGAGGGAGGCGCCAAGATGGTGGAACAGCATGGAAAGTTTTTTTTGCATTGCTCACCCCTGAGATGTCAGTTCAGCCTCAAGCTGCATAAAAAGAATCCTGCCATCTTTAATTCTCTAACTTCTTTTGTTGTGCCTTTACCTTTTCTTTCAGAAAATGTATGCCTTTACCTTTTCTTTCAGAAAGAAACCATGGCTTCTCTCTTCTATAACCTCCTGTACCATAGGCTCTCATTCTTTTTCTCTTTTTGATAATTCTCACAATTCAGTGTCTAGTGAGCTTTTAACATAATGTTCTAATGCAAAGGAATTAAACGAGGTGGAACGTGGTTGCATGGCCCAATCATATTTGTGATTTAAAAAAAAAAAAAGTTTAAAAGGAAATATCTGCTCTGAAACCCTGTTCAGGCATTATATATATTTTTAAAAAGCTGTATAGTGTGCAACTGTGAAATAAACATACCATATTAGCTACCCACCAAATCAAGTGGTCATCTGTAGAATAAGTATTGTAAAATCCCCTTTGGAAAAGGTATACATCATAGTGCAAATTCAGTGGGCTCGCACTCTTAACATCTTCATGTTCCTCCCACTGCAGACAGCACACAGATACATTCACACGTGCATATACACACATACATACATATACCCCTACTACTTCCTACCAAGGAAGATAAACAGTGGGGGCACAGTGGACATTTCTTTGAGATTGCTCCACCACAACACTTGCCTTATAGTTAAATAGCTGAGCCTGGTGATACTGAAAGATTCAATTCTCAGAAAATGCCAGATTCCCTTCCAAGCCTTCTTCATGGCTTTGGAATTCACTTTTCCTTTTCTGTTGAATAGTATCTTTAAAGTTTGAGAATATATTTGGGGGGAAATTCTTGAATTGTGTACCACTCTGAAACTTAGGTAGGCTACAGCATCAGAGTTCTCATTAAAAAAAAACTCCTAAAATTTTAGATCTGCTCCATGTATCCTACCTACCCAGATCACTCCCAAGACCCACTTTATTCAAAATATTTCTTGGGTGAAAATACCAAGACTAACCATATCAAATTTTCAAATACATGAAACTATGTGAGGATGAGAAAATTCTAAGTCATGGAAATAAGGTTTTTAATTACCTTGATGTGGGGAATATCAATATTCTTAATATATAAAATATATATATGTTAGTATATGGTATTCAATAGCAAATGACAGGTTAATTTCCAATGAAAGACAAGGAGAGATGGAGAAATGAGCATAGCACAAAAGAGCTGGAGATTACAACAGAGTACAAGCTGACAACGATTAGACAATACAGGGGGGGGTACCATTAGGAGAAAAAGTATAGTAGGGCTTTTGGTGCCAGGAATGTTTAGGGACAACCTATAGTTAGGGACAGTTAGACAACCAGGATTGAGATGTGGTCCTTCCTCCATGCTTTACATTATATTAATGCTCTTACAGAGCATTCTTCTCAGCTGCTGGCCCACAACTAATTTTGATCAGTCCATAATTCATTACTGCCAACGATCCTTGCTTCTTAGTATACATTTTTTAAGTTGAGTCATACAGGGAATTATATGCCATTATATGGTCACTGTACTTTATGTGTTGTACCAATGACTTTAAAGAAGGACAGAACAGGGGCGCCTGGGTGGCGCAGTCGGTTAAGCGTCCGACTTCAGCCAGGTCACGATCTCGCGGTCCGTGAGTTCGAGCCCCGCGTCGGGCTCTGGGCTGATGGCTCAGAGCCTGGAGCCTGTTTCCGATTCTGTGTCTCCCTCTCTCTCTGCCCCTCGCCCGTTCATGCTCTGTCTCTCTCTGTCCCAAAAATAAATAAACATTGAAAAAAAAATTTTTTTTAAAAAGAAGGACAGAACATTTGAAAACATGTTTCATGTTTTTTTGAATAATTTAGAAATATATAGTATAATTTCCAATAACTTTTGTAGAAAATTTATGTGTATGTGTATATATATGTATATGTACATATATGTACATGTACATGTGTATGTATATGATGGCCAAAATTTGGCCATCATACCTTTACAAAGGTTGTAGAGAAATGGAAAAAGTCAAAGAAAAATGGCAGAAGTGATTAAAATCACAAAAAAACAGGTCCAAGAAGAAAGAGCTTTTGCATCTTGAAAAGCAATGCTGGGGGCACCTGGATGGCTCAGTTGGTTAAGCGTCCGACTTTGGCTCAAGTCATGATCTCACAGCTCGTGGGTTCAAGCTTTGGGCTCTGTGCTGACAACTTGCTAAGAGCCCGAAGTCTGCTTTGGATTCTGTGTCTCCTTCTCTCTCTACCCCTCCCCCACTCACTCTCTATCTCTCTCTGTCTCTCAAAAATAAATAAATTAAAAAAAAATTTTTTTTTTAAAGAAAAGCAATGCTGAATAATGATTGTCATTATTAGGTTCAAAAGGGGCTTTGTACAAGGTACATGCTGTTCTACTATTCACCTTAATAAGAGAACTGAATAAAAAGTAAATAGAAATGAACTTAAAAGAAAGTCTAATTGTGTAGAAGGAAGAAAGTGTGCAAGTTAAATAATGAAATGCTCAGGTAAACTTCTAGTCTCCATCTGGAAGTTTCCCATGAGAATAAACAATCATCTCCTTTCTTTGAATTTTGCCATCAATGGGTCTGAAAGCAGACGGCTCTATTCTGCCAGGTAATCTTAGGAGGTTGTAGATGCAGGGAGATGCCTCTGGCCACAGAAAATTAAAATGTCATATCACGTATTACTAACAAAGAACGTATGCCTAAGAATATTCCTGGGTGACCCACAAATATTCCTGGTGGCCCACGGGGCCGAGTTCCAAAATTACCGTTTCTTTTTGGAGATCTGCGGGGGGGCAGGGGGGGAGCATATGACTCACAGCTTTCGGTGACTTGGATGTGAAAACGGCTTTTTGATTATCCAGTCTCATTATTTATATTGTATCTTTCCAAAAATTAAAGAAACAGTCCCATTTGGAAAAGTGGAAAGGGGGGAAGAACAGAAAAGGTGAGTGAGCGCCTAGGTGCATGTTGACCCATTGTCTCTGTGTTCTATCTCTTCTTCTCTAAGCCAGACTAGAGCCAAGAGCCAAGTGGACTTGGAGAGTCCAGTGGTTCATATCCTGCATGTATGGCCTGCTTCCCATGGCATGAATTTTATTAAAATCCTTAAGGAATAGGATTTCATACGTCATCACCTGGATCTCCATTTTCTTCTGGAAGTTACTCCTCCTACTCAATACAGAAACTTGGCTAACAGGGGCACCTGGGTGGCACAGTTTGTTAAGCATCTGACTCTTGATCTCAGCTCAGGTCATGGTCTCACAGTTTGTGAGTTCGAGCCCCACATCTAGCATCTGCACTGATGGCACTGAGCTTGCTTGGGATTCTGTCTCTCCTTCTCTCTGCCCCTCCCCACACTTGTGCTCTCTCTCAAAATAAATAAACGAACTTAAAAAAAGAAAGAAAGAAAGAAACTTGGCTAACATATTGTATAGGAAAGGTTAACATACCAGAGCTGAGACTGTTATCTTTAAAAAGGTCTTTTTGCAAGGTTGGTCCTTAGCTGGCATATGGGAATTTGGATTTGGGGAGAGTTCCCATTTTTCTCTGATTGGTAATGGTGGCTCACTGTGCCTAAACTGTACAAACCATGTGGTTTATGCTGAACCCCTGCTTCCCTTCTGGAAGTTTGGAATTTTGTATCATGCTAAGCAGAGGTTGCCAATGTCCCCAATAAAAATCTTGGACACTGAGTCTCTAATGAGCTTTTTGGTAGAGAACATTCCATACATTTGCCACAATTCCATGCCAGAGGAATTGGGTACATCCTGGGTGACTACATAGGGAGAAGTCTCTTAGAAGCTCATGCCTGATTTTTCTCAGATTTTGCCCCATGCACATTTTCCCTTTGCTGATTATAATAAATCCCAGCCATGAGTAGTCCCATAAGTCCTAGAGAATCAGTGAATCTGTGTTTGGTCTTGGGGGGACTCCTGACACACATGCTTTGGAACCTGGCTGAGTATAAGATTCACCAGTGGAACTTTATAGACGACAGATTTCAGAATCGCCCCAGACCTATTGACTCAAGATCTGTATTTTTCAAAGCTCTCCAGATGTTTTTGATATGAAATTAGAAGGGAAGACAGATGCCAAATGCCTTGGTGGAAAATACAACAGCTGCATGAAAGCTATATTTTCTAGGAAAAAAAGAAGTAATACAGCGTGCCTGCCACATGGAAGGAGAGTCCAACTCACTATGATGACTGTAAATGAATATTCTACACAGCAGATAGAGAGCAAAATTTTTCCATGACACTTCTATGTTAGAGCCAAGAAGGAACAGGACAGCTTCCATTTTTGACATGGCCACAACACAGCAAAGAGGCACCCAATGATAAGTATGTGGTTGAAGGTGGGTGGGGATACAACATTTCTTCACTGCAACTCGCACTTTTCAAGACAGTAAACCTTAACACTCATGCAAATGAACTAAAACTCTTCATAGGAAAGTAAAAACTTAGACTACATGCAACCAAACACCCTGGCTTCTGCAATAAGCAGGCAGGGGCAGCTGGCTTGAATGACACCCTGTAGGTAGCTATCAGGGAGGTTAGGGGTGTTACCCCAAATTTTCACTAAGAACTCTCAGAGTGACAAAGGGAGAGGACTTGACTAAGAAGCAGGAGATCATCAAAGCTGCGACATAAAACAGCATCTGCAAACTCAATTTCCTTTCTCATTCTTGGGCCTCTTTGAGTCTGGCCCGCCATCTTATTCTTCATCTACACCAAAGGCCTTCCGAGTGTAGCCAGAATCTGAATTACATTGTGATTTTCTCATGGATGAAGATACTTGTTTAATTTCCAAATTTTAGAAGCAGTCTTGAAGCTGGATCTTCAGGTTGAATACTTTTATGGGCATATTTAGCAAATGAAAAAAAAAATGGGGATATTTCCTCATAATATACAGAAGTGGGGCATGACTGATGAATAAATGGTTGATCTCAACAAGAGATTTCTTTTTAGGGGGAGTAGGCAAATACATCCCTGATGGATTTGCTTTTCAATAACAAGTTATTGAACCAATTCACCAAGATATATCTTGAAGAATCAAAATGCTTTCATTCATAAATCAAACTGTATCTATGGAACCAAAGGAAATGGGAGAGGATGACAGTGGAAAGTGATAACTACAAATATCACTAATAAAAGTTAGACTAAGATGCCGTGGCATTGAAAGCCACAAACCTTAGAATGTAATAATAAAGTGAATGTTCAGAATGTGAAGTAATCTCAGGAGAAATTATCCATTTAAAAGAATATGAGATGTACCTTTTCTGGGTCTGTGTATTTCTTAAATCATAACAAAACATTCTAATCTGTTTCACAGAGGGAATCAAAAGCAAATTCTCAACAAGGGAAATAGAACTGTGCCTTATCTACTCTGCTAGTACTTTAAATAACTTATTCAGTTATCTTTTTCCACAAAGAATCCAACTGCATACCCTTTCACACATATCCCAAAAGACTAATCCAGTTTAATTTAGCGTAGGAGCCCAGGAATGAGAGTCAAGAGATCTGGGCTCTGTCATTATTAACTTAATCTCTATTTGCCTAACTTACCAATATGTTAAATGAAACAAAAATATTTGTCCTTCCTACTTCACAGGTTTGTGATAGGGTTAAACATGAGATTATAAATGTAAAAGTATTTTGGAAATGTGTAATAGAAGCAGGTCCTAATTAATTTGATACATGATTGCACACATACTATCTATCCCTAGAAAATTAGAACTGGGATGTAGCTGGAACATCATGATGTCCAAACAGCTTACATGACATATTAGTGGATAAGGGTCAGGGGCATGACAGGGTGCATCTGAGATCAAACATGGGACATGGCCAGAACTAGAAGCCGTGTCTTGTAAGTGCAGCCTGCTTTTTGCTGATTCCATTATCTTCTCAAGGTACCTGGGTGGCTCAATCAGTTGAGTGTCTGACTTTGACTCTTCATGATTTCATGCTCGTGAGTTGGAGCCCCACGTCGGCCTCTGTGCTGAGATTTCAGAGCCTGGAGCCAGCTTTGGATTCTGTGTGTGTCTCTCTCTCTGCCTCTCTCCTGCTCATGCTCTCTCTCTCTCCCTCAAAAATAAATAAACACTAAAACAATTTTTAAAAATTTTTATTATTTTTTTTTCTAATAAAAAAAATTGTATTTACTTAGAAGCATTCAGAATGTCAACAAAACAGCTGCAACTTTTTTTTTTTTTGCAATTACAGAGTGGTATTCAGTTAACAGATCAACAATTATTTCGTATAAGCTGCATCAGAAACAACTGAAGATGAAAAAACTACCATCCCCATATATAACTAATTTGTGCTGTGCACCAACAAGAACCTGCTTTAAATTTCCATGCCAATTTACAACCCCCATACTGTACCAGGCAAGGTTAGTGGCTATTGGAAATACCACCGGGATTTAACCGGGGGGTTAAATGCTTTATAGACAAGAAAAAAAAAACTGCGCTAGAACCAACTTATGCATCATCATCATCTTCTTCTTCTTCTTCATCTTCTTCATCTTCCTCCTCTTCCTCATCCTCTTCATCTTCCTCGTCCTCCTCCTCTTCCTTCTTTTTCTTGCTTTTTTCAGCCTTGACGACTCCCTTTTTTGCCGCGTCAGGCTTTCCTTTAGCTCGGTATGCAGCAATATCCTTTTCATATTTTTCCTTCAGCTTCACAGCCTTCTTCTCATAAGGCTGCTTGTCATCTGCAGCGGTGTTATTCCACATCTCTCCCAGTTTCTTTGCAACATCACCAATGGATAGGCCAGGATGTTCTCCTTTGATTTTTGGGCGATACTCAGAACAAAACAAGAAAAAGGCCGAAGGAGGCCTCTTGGGTGCATTGGGATCCTTGAACTTCTTTTTTGTTTCCCTTTTAGGGGGGATATAAGTTTTCATTTCTCTTTCATAACGGGCCTTGTCCGCCTTTGCCATGTCTTCAAACTTTCCTTTCTCTTTAGCAGACATGGTCTTCCACCTCTCTGAGCACTTCTTAGAAAACTCTGAGAAGTTGACTGAAGCATCTGGGTGCTTCTTCTTGTGCTCCTCTTGGCAAGTTTGCACAAAGAATGCATATGATGACATTTTGCCTCTCGGCTTCTTAGGATATCCTTTGCCCATGTTTAATTATTTTCCTCAGCGAGGCACAGAGTCGCCCAGTGCCCGTCTGGCTCTCACTTGCCCCGGTGCTGTCTCTATGGAGCTCAATGTACTGCAATGGCTGTGAGAGCGGGAGCCAGATGCAGCCTCCTCACTCTCTCCGCTCTGTAACCTAAAAATTTTTAAATAAAAAAAAATCTTCTCAAATGATTCTGTGCACACGGTTTCATGCTCTGTCTGTGCAGAAGCAGCACTGAAAGATTACAACATCTCTAACAAAAAGTTACAAAACCTCATCAAGATTTAATGGCATTATCTGTGGCCGAAGTCTTGAAGATCTCCTTCAACTTCCCAGGACTGTTCCACCCCCAGAAATTTGAGGCAGAGGTATCTCTAGAATCTTTGCTACCCAGTCAGATCATTTTTTCCCCAAGAAGGACTTTGGAAATAATGTTTTTAGCCTACAGCACCCAGCTTTCACCCCTTCCTTCTAAAAGCCCCTGCAGAAGAGATCACAAAAACTGACATCCTGCCCACAAGATGCACTGCTGACCTGGCTAGCTGCTCCTGGAATGCAGTTAGCAAGAAAATCCTATTTCATTTCTGTAAAGGTGAAAGATCTCAGATCATGAATCCTCTCTGCACTGTGAATTGTTTTACAAATGCATTTGTATGTATAAGCAATGCCTTCCATTACAATGAATCTTTTGCATTTTTAAAGGTAAGGTGTATGTTCTGACACTATAAATGGTAGTAAAGGTATTTCAAATTATCTACCATTTGCTTACTGTATTAACCAAGAGAGTACATAAAGGGCAATAAAGTTATATCTTTATCAGAAAAGCATACAGTGCTTTGGTAAGCACTGTGCTATCGCAGCCCTGTTGTCTGTTCAAAGTTTTATAATGTTTTCCAAATAGAACATAGGCATAAAATAACTTTTATTCAGTCTTCTGGGGGGGAATATTAAGAATAATCATCACAATGTAATCCATCAGGGGTTTTCTTTCTCATTTTGCTTCCTCCCAGGTATTTTAGATAGACTTGCCATTACGAGTCCCATAAAAGGATAGGAGTCCATGGTGTGTAAATGCAAGTCAATAGGTATAATTTATTGTGTCAATCATTTACTAAGCATTTAACCCTACTCTGGCTCTCATCCTGCCAATAATCCTGTAAGATAAATCCTATTAACCCATTTTGCAGGTAAGAAAAACAATGATTAATGAGATTGACTGGCTGGCTCAAGGTTCTACAGTTGGTCAGTGGCAGACCTAAGGTTTGAACCCAGGTCTATTTGGTCTCAAGACCCATGCTTCATCCACTAAACTATATTTCCTTCCTCTTATAGCAAGTTGTTAGAAGTCTCTAGGATCTGGATATGAGTTAGACTATAATAGAGATGAAACAAATGAAAATGATAATGAGAACATTTCTCCTTCACCTTCCTACTTTAGAAATATCCACGGAACTTTCCATCTCCAAAGGCAGTAACTCACAAGAGTGATGGGAAGAAGCAAACAGACTCTGTGGAAAATCCAAGCAGTACCCAGGAGAGGTTAGCAGCTGTGGCCTTGACCTGAGTCAGCTTGGGTTTGAGCCCTGGCTCTGCCTGTTCCTAGTTAGTTGTTTGACCCCGTTTAACCTCCTTGAGTCTTATTTCCCTCTCTGTAAAACAGGAAAAACATCCTCTTAGGCTTGAATAATATGAAATGTATGATATACTTAACACAGCACCTAGCAGATTGTTGCATGCTCCATAAATGCTATCTATTTTTTATTGGAACTTTTGCTGTTAGGTTGCTGTATAAAATATAAAGGCACATTATTAGTTTAAAAAAACAACAACTCACAGTTTCTGGTTTAACTGGTTTCTGTTGGCACCTAATAGCTTTACACATCTTGATTTAAGAGAGGCTAAAAAACAAAGAATGGATGTCAATGGATGTTTCTACTGTCAAGAACAGATGCTCTTGTTTGGGCTCAGCTAACACTGAAGTCTAGTCGGCAGCCCCAAATACACCCATTTGATTTCTCCTGCCGGTGTAAGTAGGAAATTGATGCTGCTGAGAGTGTGAAATTTGAGTCTTTAGAATTTGTAATTAATATGTCAGTCCCTGACATGCACATCCTATCCTTTCTTATTTCTTATGTAAGTTTTGGTTCTCATTCCCACCATTCCCAAACTCTTACTTAAAAAAATAATAAAGTTATACATAGGGATTCCTGAAAATAAAGTAGCAGCCTGGTTACATGCAGAGCTGAAATGAGGACCATCTCTTGATAGGTCTCTTGTCCAAGGAAACCTTTTCTATTAGATCTTAGTCTTTTCGCTTATGGCTTTAATCTAACCAAAAATGTAGATGTCCCTCTGGAAAGGTAACACCTTGAAACATTTACCCAGAATCCTTTTTGTGAGTAAAATATATTAGAGTATCTCATGGATACTCTGTGGAACACACTTTGGGAAATGCTGAATTAGACTCCTTAGTAGCAAAATAGCAAGAAACAAAATTGGGACTGGATATTTTTCAATATTATAGGTATTGAATACTGATGATAACAAGAAAGTAACTCTTTATTAAAATGTGGTTAGTGAGACATACATGGAAAAAAGATGTAGCCTTAAACTTTTAGATCCCAACATTGTACCTGGACCAGGAAAAGAGATACCGGGAGCATCTGAGAACGGAGTCTGCAGCTGTTGCCAGATGCAGCTTGAAGAAGAGTTCAGTTACAGGAAAAGGTAGACCTTCCCACTTAAAGTTTTGTGCTTTGAAAAGAAGAACAGTGTGCATGGTGATATGCAGTTAGGAACCAGACTCTACCCCTTTTCTCCTCTACCCCTCCTCTACCCGCCCCACCCCCACCCCCACCCCCACCCAGAGACTTCAGCAGATGTATTCCTTTGCTTAGGGCTGCCATAACAAAGTGCCACAGACTGGGTAGCTTACACAACAACATTTCTTTTCTCACAGTTCTGGAGGTTAGAAGCCCAAGATCGAGGTGATCTCAGGGTTGGCTTCTTCTGAGGCCTGTCTTCTCAGCTTTTAGGTGGTGTCTTCTCCCTGAGTCCCCATGTGGTCTTCCCTCTGTATGTGTCTGTGTTCATCTCCTCTTCTTGTAAGGACACCAGCCATATTGGATTGGGGGCCACCCAGATGCCCTCATTTTAACTTCATCATCTCTTTAAAGTAACTGTATCCACTCTGAGGTACTGGGGATTCGGACCTCAACATATGAATTTAGGGCAGAGACACAATTCATCCCATAACACAGGCATAACTCCTCTCACTGGCCCCTTAAAGACTCTTTAAAGATGGATGCCGGGTTACTATGTGCCCTGCTCAATTTCCTGCAGTACAAATACAAAAAAGAAAACTGTTTAAGCTCTCTGCTAAATTATCTACCACTCCTGTTTCTTACTCAATTTTTCTCCAACTATTTTAGCTCTTACTCTGTCTCCCTCGAGCCAAGAGAGCCTCTGTGACTCGGGCCCTTTTGTACCCTCCAGTGTCCCTTTGAATAGAGCTGTAAAGACATGCTGTTCACTGGCTGATCCCCAGAGCCCACCCTTAAAGAGTTTTTGTACCACCCTACCCACTCATCTTTGCCAGACCTGATAGCTTCCTCAGCTGCCAAGGATCTCCAATCACATCACAAAAATTTAAAACCCACAGACTCTGGAAGAGATGCCTCGGTGGTGTTAAAATGAAGGTAGCATTCTTTCCCACCAGGGAAAACACTCATGATTTGTTGATTTGTTGACAGTTTGCAGGTCTGGGAAGAGTACTAAGTCAGCAGAGGGCTCAATACCTAACACAGGAAAGACCATTGTCCTGCAATAGTGAAGAATGGACTTCACCAGTTCACCTCAGAGCTGGGACCTGGCTGGAGGGGATGGCAAAGTGTTGGGTTTCTGTAATGGAAGGCAGACTTTTTTTTTTTTTCGTTTTAATTACGCTGTTATGTGATAGAAGTCATAAGGTAAAAGAAAAGTATGGAAAGCTGATTTCTTTAATATATGACCTTCTGATAGCCTATATGTTTTAGGGACAAACTTCCTAATGAGACTTTTTATAATAAAGCTTTCATTGCTTTGAAAAATATTAACTTTTCCAGTTCTTCCGGGTAGATCAAACAGAGCCTGCAGTTATAGTTACAATATCCTAAAGATTTAGCTTCTCAGTAATAATGGGTAAGAGCCTTAGCATTGCCACAGGCCAAAACTATATTATTTGAAATGAAACCTCTCATAAATATCCAACTATGAAGTCACTATCTATCAACTGCTGTTATATAAACAGGACAGAGCTAAATCTCCCATCTGCCAATATCAGAGCTGCCACAAAGAATGATTTTGTGTCCAGATATCACAAATTAAACAGGCTCTTGCTCTGTCAGCCAATTCTAGGAAGCCAAGTGTGGTTTGGGTAGTCACCATGTAGTCCAAGAAAGGAGGTCTGGAAAGTCTGAATTCTTCTTTCTCTTTTGCCAAGAGCTTGGACCACCCTCAGGCTTAGGAGCTGTCTGCTGGGTAGTAGAAAAGATGTGACTGATTTTTTAGAAAGAACACTGTAGCTACCAGTGTCCCACTTCTTAACTCTTCTTTTCTACAACTTTCTCCATACCTTTGTGACACAGTTAACTTTAGACTTCTGCCCTCACTCTGCTTTGAGCACCTATTTATCTAGTTTACCGCAGTCTTGATCAGCACCAGAAATGCTAATGGAAGGTCTGTGGACCAAGCTTTGAGAAACACTGCTCAAAACAATAAGAAGCCATCAACAGAATGTACTTCTGCATTAACCTTTTCACATCTTCTGTTCCAGGGCCTAGAACATGGCAGTCACATAATATGCATGTGGTAATCTAAACTGAAGCCAAGATTCTTTTTTTCTAGCCTAAGATTTCTTTGAGTCTAAGATTTTTAAGTAGGGAAGTAACATGATTTAGGTTTTAGAGAGTAAATAGGAGGAGCTTAGAAGCTGGAGAAAAGAAAACAGAGATCAGAGTTAAGGGGACCAATTGTGCCTCCTCTCATTAAAATTAAAGAACACATTATAATAATGGTATAATAATAATAACCAACATTGACATAATTCTTACGATATACCAGGCCCTATCATAAAAGCTTTTCTTAAATTAACTCGTTAAATTCTCATAACAACCTAATAGGTAGGGACTATCATTATCTTCATTTGAAGACCCAGAAATGGAGATCCAGAGAGAGTAAGGTGCTTACCCAGAGTGACATAGTCAATTAGTGGCATAGGTTTGATTTCAACAGGCCATCTAGCTTCCAAGTTCAGCATGCAAATCACTTCTATATGAATTGTCTCAAGTAGTCCTTACTTCCCATCCACCCAGCTTCCCAGTAAGGCAGTGGCCAGTGTGCTGGCTTCTCCTGCTGGCCTGTCTTACCTAACTTCACTAGGTATGGCCTACTTCCTTGCTTACCATGATCAAAAGTTAATTGACCTTCTCTTATTCCCCAGGGCCCTGGGTCAATTTACTGATTGTAGTAGCTTACTATGTCATAAGTCATGCCAAGATGACTCATTATTCTTTCAACAAATATATATTGAGCACTCACTATGTGCTAGGCACTGCATTAGGTGTATACAAAGGATTTACAGTGAATGTACCATCAAAGAAATAGACATGTAAACAAATACAATAATTATAAATCCTGATTAGTGCCCTTAAGAAAATAAAAATGATTGCATCTAATGGGATAATGACCCAAAGAAATGCTTCTTTGGTGATGAGAATTTCAGATGCTATGACAAATCACATAGGAAATCACATATTTTGGGATACTGGTGGCCTTTCTATTGGGCCCTTAAATATACCAACTTCTTAGTAAAAAAAAAAAAAGAAACTATCTCCACCATCCTCCAGCCTAGAATCTTTTAGTGGTTCTTCTCAGCCTTCAGGATATAAAATTCAAACCCCTCGGTATGATTCACATGCCCTCCCAGGTTAGCCTTCTGCCCACCTTCCAGACTCAACATCATGTTAGTCCCTTCCCCACCCCTTTCACATTTAACTTCTACCATACTCAAGACTAATAATCACATAACGCCCTATATACCTAGGTTGCCTATCCCCCTTCTCCACACTTCACCTGAAGAGCCCCTATTTATCTTTCAACACTCAGACTAGAGTTACCTTTCAATAAGCCCTCTCCACCCAAAGCTGGGCTTAGTACTGCCCCTTGGGGATCCTTTAGTGTTCCAGGTTGAATTGTGTCCTCCACCCCCAATTTATATGTTGAAACTCCTAGTACTTCAAAATGGAATGGTGTTTGGGTATGGGAGTCTTTAAAGAGGTAATTAAGTTAAAATGAGGTCTTTTGCATGGGCCCTAGTCCAATAGAGCTGGTGTCCTTATAAGCAGAGGAGATTGGGACATAGATATACACACAGAGAAGACTATGTGAAGACGCAGGGAGAAGGTGGCCATCGGCAAGCCAAGGAGACAGGTCTCTCTCTCCTCGAGGTAACCAAGCCTGTGGTCACCTCCATCTTGGACTGCTAGTCTCCAGAACCACAAGAAAATAAGTTTCTCTTGTTTAAGCCATCCAGTCTATGGAAATTTGTTATGGCAGCTCTAGCAAACCAACAAACTTAGCATCCTGTCTAAACCATAGTGATACACCTGCTTCCTGGACCTAAGTCAAAAAAAACCTCATCTTTTTAAACTTTCACCCCCCCCCCCCCCAGTGTTGACCTCAGGGCTGGACATGTGGTAACCTCTCAGTTAGTGTTTGCTGAGTGAGTGAAGGAATGAATGAACCGCTTATTTCACTTATGTGGAGGGCATATCAATGCAGCATTACTTCTGAACACTGGAGAGCAGTCTGGAATAGTGTAATCATCTGAGAGAAAGGTTGGCTCCCTCTCAGAATAAAGGGAACCAGCACTACAGTTCCCACTGCAGCAATCAGGATTTGGAAAAACAGAAGGTAACAGAGGCAACCCCTGAGGCACAGATCCGTGGTATTTCCCAGGTCTTTCAAACACATTTAATTGTGCACATGGAAAAGAATGGCATCATTATTTAATACAAAATACAATAACAACAATAGATTGCTCATGTAGGCACACAAGTCCCCTGCAGAGAATTTAATGTGTGTGTTGCCTTTACCCACATATACAGCCAAGGCAGTGGGAATGGGGGCCAGCCCATTCTTGTGGCCTGGGAAGAGAGAACATGGATGCCTATGGTTGTTATAACAGCAAAAGGGGGGAAAACAAAAGAAAGCCCAAGGGTAGAGCTACGACTTCACTTAAGACGAATGTATATCTTTATTTTTGTCCTCAGCAATAACCCAAAGAAATATCTGATGCTACTGAAAGACTGCTGTCATCCCTGGTAGATACTCATCAATTATTATTAAGTATTGCACGGTTCAGGTCAAGATATAATATGTCTGAGAAAAACCGTGGCACCTCCTTTTAATCTTGCGTAGAAAACAATTAAAGTATATAAAGCACATTATTAAAATATGTAAAATTTATAATTTAATTATAAGATTGCATAGCTTTATGATCTAATAGTTCTGCTGTATTTTGCATATTAGTGAACAATTGCTTTCTTAAAGCACACAGTAGAATCATTTACTTGATGCTGGAGAATAAGTTAATTATGGATTCCCTGTATATGACTAATGGATTTAATAATCACTTTACTGTAGAATTAACTTATACTTCCCTGTGCTTATAGCACTAATGATGATATTCATAAAAGTTATATTTTTTTAAAAATGTAAGATTGGCACAAAAAGAGAAACCCATGTACAACTTGGTTTTAGAGCCAGCAGTTCTAAATAGATAGTTCAGAGCCATCAAGGCCCTCTCCTTACTCCATAATAAATCATACACACCCTCCTCCCCACCCCCACCCCCGCTACCAACCCTGCCTCCATTGGCTTTATTAAGGGAATTTATTTTATTTAAGGGAAGACGAAATGCTTGCCAGATACATTTAGTGAAGCTTCTGATTTTTTTTAACCTCAGTTGTAGGTCACAATGAGGATTATTCGCTTACACCTATTCCGTGGCACTCTGGGAAGCCCCATATGTACTAAGAGTACACTGGGTTGCCCAAGTCCCTCTTTTTGTCCTCAGCTACATTCTCTTGAAGCCACTAATTTTTCTCCTTCATCCAGAGCAAATAACATTGGTGGAAGAAGTAGCAGGAATGTAATTTGCTTAAGGAGGGAGTCCGCGGTGCTGCCTTTCTGAACTTACATCCATTCTTACCACCAGCACCACCACCATGATGACCATTATCATCATAACCACCATCATCATCACCACCATCACCTGGATTCTTCTTCCTCATGGAATTAAGCAATGGAAGATCTGAATTTTTATTTTCAGCTCTGCCAGTTTACCAGTGGGGATGACCTTGAGGGGGTCATGAGACCTCTTCAAACCTGTTTGCATAGTTCTAAGATGTGAAAACTGACTCTGAATGCGCTTTGTCACTGTCAAGTCCTAAATACAATCAGTGTATTATTTTAATGACCCCTCCAACCCAGATGTGCATCATCCCCTCCTCCGTGAATTATTCTGCCAATTCTGGCATGGAGATTAAATATTCTGGAAAAGAAAGAACTACAGCTTACACTTTGTATTACTGCACGGAGTTGTTCACAAAGTATGTGCTCACTAAATATCTATTGATGAATTGATCTGAAAGAGTATAAATCTTAAGGACTGGAGGGATTATAATTTCCTTTACATCAGAGACCCACAGCTTTAGTTGTGAATCCATGAATCTCTGTATCCCTGCCTCACGCTTTCACCAATCTCTTCCAGTATAATGCTCTACTGAGAGTTCAGTCATAAATGGTAATGACAAGCTGACAGGAGATTTGACCTAGCCCCTAGCAGGGACTCAGGAGACCTAAAGGTATCATTCCCTGCTCCACTGTTGGTTCTTCATAAGGTGCCAGATACCCCAGATATCCTTTCCCTCCACCTCAGCACACTACAGGAGTAAACTCAACTTCTTTATAAAATATTGAATTGCTCTGACAAGTGAGAAATCCACCAAGTTTTGCCTTTGTTTCATGCAACATATAATGTTATTCGAGGAAAGATCTTAAACTAAATTTTCAAGATTTCACTTATGTCCTCCTTGGCTAATTAAAATGTAATTGATTAAGGTAGGCTGAATTAAATTTTCCTACCCCTTTTAATCCCTAAACCTTTTGTTTGTTTATTGACCCTTATTTACGACATAACTTCCCTCCACACCCCACTCCCCAGCCATAGTCAAATCACTTCTGTGGCCACTGGAGTGATTTGTTCATACCGATTGGTCATACAAAATACTCAGGATACTCTCTGAAATTCATTTTTCTCATTAGAAGATATAATGCATAAACTCCTTGCCCAAATTTATGCCCTTTCTCTTCATTCACAGTCTTTAGCTTTTGGCCGAAAGCAATGCTTCTGAGACTGCAATGTGCAGACCCATGACCTGGGGTCATGGTGAAATGGAGCCCAGGACTCAGTGAGGCTCAGATTCTGCATTTCCTACAATTCCCAGGGGAAGCAGGTTAGCTGTTGGTCCCAACCAACACTTTGAGTAGCGAAGACCGAAACTTTTTGTGGATCAGCCTTGTAATAATACCTCTTTAATTTTATACCCAGAACATTCATATTATGTATTTTTTTCATGTAAGAGACAAATGTTTAAACATCAAAATTTCTTCTACTCAGAAATAAGTTTATTCTTATTTTTCTTTGAAACACTAAAACTCACTACCTTTCATCTCTGTCTCCACTTCATCTCCATTTCAGTCTCATATTCCTTTCTCTTTTTTCAACCGGCTCCACAAACTAAAATATGTTGAGCATTACATGAGCATAACTACCTCTCTGGTTTTCAGATGCCTTTTGCCTTTCAGATGTTAAATAACATCTAAAATGTCTTGGATTTATATAATACTTTATGCCTTACAAAGGGCTTGCGTGCACTTATTTCATAAAAATAAGTTCACGTCTGGGGAGAGAGAGAATGATAAAGTGAAAAAAGTAGATGGACTTTGGAGATTCATCTGGGTACAAATCCTGGTTCTGTAAATATTCAATCTTGGGCAAAATTTTTAACCTCTTTGCTTAAATTTTCTCATTTGTCAAAGGGGAGGGTGTAAATAGCTGTATCGTGAACTAGTTATTTGGGTTAAGGTTGGGGTGGTGTGGTTTCAAAGGAACCTGACTAGCCAAGACTTGGAACACAGGGGATACTTCATGTGCATCCCTTTCAAATCATATCCAGCTGCCCCTCTAATCCTACTTCCTGTTTAGGCAGCTCTCAACGTCCTCTGTCCTGCATGGCTGTCCTCCAGGATGGCAACTGGCATGAGACAGTATCTGCTCCTTTTCTCTCCAAACCTTTCACGCTTCCTCCATAAAACCTGCTGCTGCTTTTGTGAGGCATGTAGCTCGTATTTGACACCTAGATTTCAAGTGATCAAACAAGACATGATGACAAATCTAAGAAAAATGACACCAGCCTTTTGAAAGAAACCAAAATCAATTCCCTCCCCTCCTTTCCTTGAGGTTCCCTCCTTTCCAGCTGTTATCTTACCTCATCTATCATACTTAGAAATCCATATGTCTAGTTT
Source organism: Herpailurus yagouaroundi (assembly GCF_014898765.1). Taxonomy (NCBI): domain Eukaryota; kingdom Metazoa; phylum Chordata; class Mammalia; order Carnivora; family Felidae; genus Herpailurus; species Herpailurus yagouaroundi. The sequence continues at coordinate 61,179,311 of NW_024412377.1, forward strand.
AAATCACTGTTTCTCAGGCAACAGCCAGGCCATTTAGCAAGAGTCTAAAGCGAGCCAATATAATATTCTGCCTAGAGTGATATTCGGTCAAAGGTTACTGTGCCAGAGTAGGTTAATTATTCTAAAAGGACCTACTTTTACTATAATTATTGATTGCCATGAACTAATGAAAAAAAAAAGCTGCTATTTATTAAGTGCCTCTGTATTCCCTAGAAACACGTACATGTGTATCTCATTTTGTCCTCATCACGACTCTGCAAAAGGTTTTCCAATTTTAGGAAAAGTTTAAGATCAAGTTGGTCCAACTCACAAGCTGGACCAGCTTGGTAGGCAGAGCCAAGATTCAACCAACTCATAAGTGATTAACTGATTGTGTTATGTTTTAATTTAAAATTTATGTTTAGCCCCAGGGAATATGTGTATATAACAATAGAGTTCCACCAGACTTAGAACAAATAACAGCAGTCCCTCCCCACCTGTAATTCCCATTCCATTCCCCAGAGGAAACCTCTTTTGACAACTTTTTCTGCTATTTACTTTTATTCTTTTTTTTAATGTTTATTTATTTATTTTGAGAGAGAGAGGAGGGGAAAGTGAACAGGGGAGAGGCAGAAGAGAGGGAGAGAGAATCCCAAGCAGGCTCTGCACTGTCAGTGCAGTGAGACCTACAAACCGAACCATGAAATCATGACCTGAGCTGAAATCAATAGTCGGATGGTTAACTGACTGAGCCACCCATGCACCCCTACTTTTATATTTCTTTTAAAGTATGATTAGTTGCTATTTCTTAATTTTTCAACTTCTGAGTTATAATTGACTTACTACTATGAATGATGAAAATTTAACTCTCAACCACCATGTCCCCCAACAATTCCCCTTTTCTCTCCTCCTAATAGAGTAAGAATTGTTTTTAACTCAATAGTCAACGCCTATATTGATTTGGACATAGAAATGTTATTCACGGCTGAACAACAGTAGTACTGTTTGATAACTTTTCTTATGTGACGGTTTTTCTTGGAATTAATAATTGTGTCACCACGCCACTTCTTTAGTATTTTCTGTTTCTGTTACTAATTCATCCCCCGCTCTTTGCCAGAACCAGAACCATAAAACTCTCAGTATGGTCAAATGCACCAAGTGATTTACGGTTTTCCAGTGTGTGCATGTTTTGTTTTGTTTTTCCCGAACACTCATCCTACAGCCCTAAACTACCAGTCCACACTGAATGCTCAAAGTCTGCTTTATTCATTGTGTTGGGCTCTTATTTGGCTCTTTCCACCTATAGATACACATCGTTCATGTTTCCTGCGTGGTTTCTTTGATAATTTCCCTCCTTTTGATAGTATCTCTGTTCTCTGTATCTGAAGTCCTACTAGTTAGATGTTTGACTTCTAAAAAAGATCCTCTGTTTCTTCTTTTCTTGCCTATCTTTTTTGCCTATTTAGTGTAGATTTCAGGTGATTTCTTCAACTTTTCCTTCCAACTAATGGTTTATTTATTCAGTATTTTATTTTTCACTTCCAAGGTCATTTCCTCTTCTCTGAATGTTTCTTTACTATGGTATCCTGTGCTTGTTCCAGGAATGCAATATTTTCTTTTCTCTAAGGATATGGATATTAATTATAGGTTTTTTTAAGTTATAATTTTGGTTGTATGTTTGTTTCCTTCAAAATTTGTTTTTAAATTCTAGTTAGTTAACATACAGTGTAATATTGTTTTCAGAAGTAGAATTTAGTGATTCATCCCTTACATATAACACCTGGTGCTCAACAGGACAAGTGCCCTCCTTAATACCCATCACCTATTTAGCCCATCCTCCACCCACCTCCCTCCATCAACCCTCAGTTTATTCTCTGTAGTTAAGAGTCTCTTATGGTTTGTTTCCCTCTCTTTTTTTTCCATTTCCCATATGTTCATGTTTTGTTTCTTAAACTCCACATACGAGTGAAATCATATGGCATTTGCCTTTCTCTGACTTATTTTGCTTAGCATAATACACTCTTGCTCCATCCATGTCATTGCAAATGGCAAGATTTCATTCCTTTTGATGGCTGAGCAATATTCCATCATATATATATATATATATATATATATATATATATATATATCCATCCATCATACACACACACACACACACACATCACATCACATCACATCTTCTTTATCCATTCATCAGTTGATGGAAATTTGGGCTCTTTCCATACTTTGGCTATTGTTGACAATGCTGCTATAAATATCGGGGTACATGTACCCCTTCAAACCTGTATTTTTGTATCCTTTGGATAAATACCTGGTAGTGCATTGCTGGATCATAGGGTAGTTCTTTTTTTTTTTTTCTTTTTTTGAATGCTTATTTATTTATTTTAAGAGACAGAGAGACTGACAAAGTGGGGGAGGGAGGGAGGGAGAGAGAGAGAGAGAGAGAGAGAGAGAGAGAGAGAGAGAATCCCAATCCCTCCATGCTGTCAGTGCAGAGCTCGACATAGAGCTTGATCTCATGAACCACGAGATCATGACCTGAGCCGAAATCAAGAGTCCCACACTTTGCTGACTGAGCCACCCAGGCACCCCCAGGCAGTTCTATTTTTAACTTTTTGAAGAACCTCCACACTGTTTTCCAGAGTGGAATGCACCAGTTTGCATTCCCACCAACAGTGTGCAAGAAGGTTCCCCTTCCTCCCCATCCTCATTGATACTTGTTTTTTCTTGTGTTGTTGTTTTTAGCCATTCTGACAGGTGTGAGGTGGTATCTCATTGTGGTTTTGATTTGTCAAATTATAGTTATTTTTTTTAAATTTTCTTCTCCCTGATCCTCCTATTTCTTCAAGTAGATTTCTTCTACGTGCTTATTTGTCTCTCATCTTTCATATTAGAGGCTCTCCTCTTGCCTGTATCACTCTGAGGTACTCTTAAATATAACACAGGAAGCTCTTCATGGACACAGCATCCAACTAGTGAACTTTTAAGAGAGTGATAAAAGGGTGATGAGGTGGTGGGTCAGCTTGTTCACTGTTATCCAAAGTGACTATATTTCCCAAGGACATCAATTTCTTTCTTGGAAGATATAAACCTGGCTGCCAGCATCCCTGGAGCCCAGAGAGAAAATGGGCATGTAGTCTAGCAGGTCAGTAAGCTGACTTCACTAAATCTCCTAGTCCAGCCCTTTACCCTTAGCCACAGCTGAGCAAACCTTGTAAGAAATTGAATTCCAAGTTGTTGCTGTTTTTCAACCAGCTACCAGAGAATGGATCTTACCGTTCTATACACTAACTTTCAAAACCTGTTTTCAGCCCCACTCCACAACTTTGTCTCCAGAGGTTCCTGTTGCTGTCATATCTTGACATTGTGGGGTTCTGCAGTGTGATGTGGCTGGCTTCCTGTCACCTTCTCCTGCTCCTACTGCAGGTGTCTAGGTTGCTGCTCTCTCTGCCGTGCTAAAACAGTAACTGCCTACTTATTTGCTTCCAGTTTCCAACATTGTGTTGATTTCCCCATTTGCTATGATACTCTCTCCTGTTCTTTGTCTTCATTAATGTGTGTTGTTCAAACTCCTCACTACCATTTTAGCGAGATGTGAGGAGGGGACAGAAATATACATGAGAACTCATTTACCATGTTTAACCAGAAGTTCAATGCTTTATTCTTGTTTAGCAGTGATTTTAGAATCACAGCGTATTAAATAATGGCCTAAAACCTCACTTGACTCTCAAATAAACAGAGGACAATTAGGTTGCACCATAGATATGTTCTATTATTTCATAAAATAGTAACCTAGGTGTACTGAACATGTTAGTATAACTTTTTTTTATTTTATTTAAGTTTTTTATTTTGAGAGAGAGAGAGAGAGAGAGAGAGAGAGAGAGCAGAGTTGGAGCAGAGAGAGAAGGAGAGAGAGAATCCCAAGCAGGATCCATGCTGCCAGTGCAGAGCCCAACACAGGGCTCGAGCTCATGAAATGTGAGATCCTGACCTGAGCTGAAACCAAGAGTCGGACCCTTAACAGACTGAGCCGCCCAGGCGCCTCCTTGTTAGTCTAACTTTCATGACTAGAACAGAAGGAAGAAAAAGAGGGAGAGAGGAAGGAAGAAGAGGAAAAAAAAAGAAATAATGGAGAGTCGCTAAATGTTTAAAAATCATACATGATAGTAAATAAACTTTACACTTTACGTAAGTTTTCTTCATTAATATTTCTTGGGCTTCACTATTAGGTGATATAAAACAATTTTATTCTCATACAATAATTGCCTTGAGATTTGGCTTCCTGAACTAACAGGAGGCAAAAAGTATACTTTTATTGCCAAGAGCATAGTTTGTTTTAAACTCAAAACTGTCCCTATAAAATTGCAGCCCAGAAGAGGATTTGTGGATTTTAAAATATCCTGTATATCTTCTGTAGACTTGGAATGTGATGTCAATATTGGCTTGAAATCATTTGTGGCAGATTTGTGATTTGTTTTTGTTTCTATTTTGGAGGAAAAGAGTAAAAGAATAAAAGGAAGAAATGAGTAACTTTGGTTTTATTCTTGGCTCAAAACCAGATATTCAAGGCTCATGTTCACTGCCTTTGAATGAATGAAGCCTCTGGTAAGTGTAGTGATCTTTGCAGCCCTGCAACATGGTTTGTAGTCCCCCAGTTTGCATCATGGGGGCTGGCTGAGATTATTCAGGGGAAGAGATGACAAAGGAAAATGTGATTTAAAACTCTGCTTCCAGCCTGCAAACTGCCTGTCTGGGACTGTGTCAGATCAATATGGCCACTGCTTAGGATGTGGGAATGTGGAAGGTAAGCTCTGTGACGTGGACAGAAAAGTCACTTCTGTGGTCAGTGTGGGCACCACCTGATATGTGTCCTGGATGCAGAGGAGCTGATGGATGGTAAACCCCCTGAGCCATGAGGCATCTATGTGAACCAAGAAAGTGTCTATGGGCCTGAAGGAAAGACCTATAAAAATGTCTGCCAGTTCAGGTCGCTAACCTCTCAGAAGAGCACCAATATTAGCAAGAAGCACAAAAGATCTCATGAATCAGGTAATACAGAATCCCTATACCATTCACTTGATTTTTAAGTTTATTTATTTATTTTGAGAGAGAGAGAGTGTGTGCACATGCGAGTGAGGGTGGGACAGAGAGAGAGAGAGAGAGAGAGAGAGAGAGAGAGAGAGAGAAAGAGAGAATCACAAGTAGGCTCCTAGCTGTCAGCATGGAGCCTGATGCAAGGCTGGATCCCACAAACCACGAGATCATGACCTGAGAGGAAATCAAGAGTCAGACACTTAACCGACTGAGCCACCCAGGCACCCCCCCCCCATTCCCTTGAAATTTTAAAGAATAAAAATATAGGGGAGCACCTGGGTGGCTCAGTCATTTAAACGTCCAACTTTGGCTCAGGTCATTATTTCATGGTTCATGAGTTGGCTTTCTGCTGTCAGCATAGAGTCCCCTTTGGATCTTCTGTCTCCTCACTCTCTCTGCCCTCCCCCACTTGTGCTCTCTGTCTCTCAACAATAAACTTTTTTTTTAAAAAAGAATAAAGAATATATGTCTCTCTGTATGTTATCTATTTCTAACATTGACTGTGTGTGCTGAATTGATGAAAGAGCCTGATATTTTTTTGTGGTTACAGTCTGACTTAATTTCCAGGTTATCTGATCTCCAGCAGTCCTAAAAAATTCAGGTATAAGGAATTTGTTGTCTAGCACTTGATTTAGTGCTCCATAGATAAAATTATACAAGAAAAAAAAATTAACTGTACTAGGGCTCAACTCTGATTTTATTGAATAATAGGAAACGTTATTGAGTAAATGTTTTTTACATTTCATAACATTAACAGAATTCTCTTTATCTCTTCTACAGTTATCATGTAAAATCAACTACATTTTAATTTAGTGATATCTAGATGGAATTAAAAATAATAAGAAGCAATACATTGATAAATATGAATTATATCTGTATGGGAACTAATACCTTTTTAAAAGTGTGGATATGGCACATAACCAATTGGATGAAATTTCATTTTGGTGTGAGAGTCAAAACTTAAATCATTTGAAAGAACCACATGAACTAGATTGTAAATCTACATTACTTAATAAGTAAGTAGAAAAGACTTCCTATGTCATTTGCATTTATTTGGGGGCACTTAAGAGCTATAACAAGATAAAATAAAGTTCTTATAAGGCTGCATTTTTCTTGACAGGATAAAGAAGCCAATGTAAACATAAAACTACTATACTCATTGGCGAAGATGAAGAAAAATAAAGCAACTTTCACAGAGATGGTTTTACAGCCCCATATTAATGTAATTCATTCTTCAAAAATGAGTCATTCTAATTTCTTATAGATTTTCAAATGCCTTAATGCATGCTCTCTAGAGTTCTATATTGCTCATTAAACACTTCAAAATATAGTATCTGGAGATAGCCATTAATAGAACAGGGCAAGTTCAACAGTTATATCCGTATCTAGAACCTACTGTGTGTTATCACATGCTCACATTCTAAACACATGTGTTTCAGAATATGATCATTCCACTTAGTTTTCAAATGTCCATAGGTGCAATTTACCCTACTACATTTGTTTCTAACAAGTAAAAATATAAGATCTCAAGAAGCAGATTCCCAGAATGAAATAAGGCTTCACCAGCAATGTCCCCACTCTAATAATGTCAACCCATTCTAATACAGTATTAGAATTGCAAATACAGATACACAGTTCGCAGAGCATTACAGTACTGGATGTTCTGAAAGTCAAAACCCTGGAGAATTACATAGTTTAGCAAAGACATTTTTGCCTAAGATCCCGTGTGTTCAAAATAATCTCTCCAATCAGTAATAACCTATTATTGTGAATATATTCTGTTGTAGATGAGGGACAACAGTCATTTTCTCCAGAATGATAGAAAGATGGTGACAGGTGAAGTCTAGTGATCCTGATATCATTATCATATTTATCACTAATGAGTATTCTAAGACTAAGCTTTCCATTGTCCATCTTCTGGGGTTTTTTTTGCTTTTATTTTTGTTTTTAATTTTTAAATGAGAGTAGCTTTTCTAGAATCACTTTTAGGGCCACCAAAACTAGTGTCAGAAATCTTCAAAATCATTTGTATCATTGAGTCACAACTTCTCAGTGAAATTTGTGAGTTCCTAGAGCTGAGAAGGTAAGTATAAAAGAGCTGGTGATGTCAACAATTTGGGAATCCAAAATCCTACCATTTTTTATTTGGCTACCCCCTCCATACTCTAATTTCTAATTTCTACATGGATAATAATGCTACTTGAAGTTAAAGTATAAGGTGGGGCACCTGGGTGGTTTAGTCGGTTAAACGTCTGACTTTGGCTTAGGTCCTGATCTCATGGTTTGTGAGTTTGAGCCCCACATCATGCTCTCTGCTGTCATCACAGAGCCTACTTTGGATATTCTGTCTCCCTCTCTCTCTGCCCCTCCCCTACTCACACTCTCCCTCTCTCTCTCAAAAATAACTAAACATTTAAGTTAAAGTGTAAGAAAATGAATTCAGAGAGGAGAATTCTTTCAGAATCTTGTAACAAGCCTCTAAAAATTCACTGCATTTACAAAAACATATTTAACCATTTTTCTGTTAATTTATGTTAATACATTCCTATGATGGTTTGAATTCATGTGCTTTGCAAAATGACCAATTTGCCAACATAATTATGATTTTTCTACATTCATAAGAAACAATTTGCAGTTATTTTAACATAGTGATGTATACACATCAGCAACAGGCTAAAATCCTTTAAAATGTTTTCAAGGCTGCATTTTACATAACTCTGACACAATGTTCTTATGCTAAATAATACAAACCTAATGTGGTTTAACAGTCCATTGGGTATGATTTTCTTTGGGGTTTTGGCAGGTAATATGATAGATTGAGTTTGAACGTTGATCATGCTAGGGCTACAGAAGTCTGTGAGACCTTTTGCAGAGAAGACAGGTAGATTTATCATCAGTTATATTAGCACAGGTTATTGTGAGTATATTAAGTTTGTAAAACACAAGAAAATTAAAGTGCCAGCTTTGCCGATTAATATGTGACATTAGGTGAACAATGAAGTCATACCAGAGTTTTCTGTAGTCAAGCATAAAGTAATTGATTTGTGGGCAATTCAGAGTTAAAACTAAATGGGTTTGATTCATTTAAGTCCAAGAAAAGGTTACTGTTGTCAGCAATCAAAAAGTACTCCCCAAAGAGGAAAAACAAAAAAGAAAAGTATTGCCAAATATTAGGAGCTTTTAACACAAGATAGGACAAAAAAATTTGGTGGTTAGGAGACCTAAGCTAAACCATCCATTCTTTATGAGTTTCTTGATATAAAACGTACTCCCTAATGTTGAGAAGCAACAATTTAACACCAGTCCACTTTTTGTTTTATTTCTTATCCCATTTATTTTTGATTGGATGTTCACAACTTAATACTTCCAAGGGCCACACAGAGTAGCTTTGCCCTAGAAAAGGGGGATTTATGTGATTGCTAGCTTTTTTATTTGGTGCCCTTGGCATTGGCATTCCTGCTTTCTTGGGACAAAAAAGAAAAATTACTTTAATGTTAAGTTGACCGATGGCCCACTCTGATTTCCTGAGATTACTACTAATGAAAAAATACTTAATATTAAGAAATAGAAGCTATGGAATATAAACTTTATAAATGCTATCTGCCTTTATAGGGCCATACCAACAATTAAATAATTGTACAATATCAGCTGATACCAATTGCTATGTAGGCCGCAACAAAGAGTTAAATAAGTGGGGAAGAAAATTCTTATAGCTAGATTTAAAGGTGGCTTTATTTATTTATTTATTTTTTTACTCTGGGCCATAACAAAGTCAATTTCTGAGATGTTGTATCACTTAAGATAAAACTGAGCTATGCAACAATGATACTGCTGTTGTTTCTCAGAAAGCACTTTTAGTAAACATAATTAAATATTAATTAAATATGTGTATATGCATATAGTTTGAATTTTATCCTCTAACAGGTAAAAGTGTCCTCTGTAGCAACTTGTAGGAGTTTAGGATATTTTTTATTAATGTTTTTTTTTTAAACAAAAATAACACTGAAATAGAATTTACCATATTCTTAGTTGCTATTTCATTTCTAGGAAAAGGGTCTGTTTTAGATTTAGCTCCATTATTGAAATAAAATTATAAAGCTAGTTATGGTGTATTGGGAAAAATGAGATGTATGGGAAAACATTATCAGAAATGTAATGGGGAAAATATTCACTTCATAGACAGACACACCTTATTTAAATCTTGGCTCTGCCACTTAATGATGTGACTGACCTTGGGTAAGGTGCTTAACTTCATTAAAGTCACCTGTGAAATAAGAAAATGCCTACCTTGCCACTTGGTAGTATTAAATAAGAATTGAACAAAGCTTGGTACACATACGTTCAAAGATGTTTCCTTTTCTCCCATCCGCGAGAGAAAATCAGATCCTAGAGTAAGGACTATTATTATTATCCCTTATTTTATGTCACAAGGAACAGCTTTTATATTTTTTGATCTGGTCCATTTTTTGGTTAACAGTTTTGTTGAGATCTATTTCACATACCATACAATTCACCCACTTAAAGTATACGATGTAATGGTTTTTAATATATTCACAGAACTGTGCAACAATTCATGGCCACAATCAATTTTATTCACCACAATCAATTTTATATTTTCATTAGTCTAAACAAGAAACCTCACTCTCCTTAGTCATCACCCTCCAATCCTCCCATGTTGTCCAGCCCTAGACAATCACTAATCTACTTTCTGTCTCTATAGACTTTCCTATACTGAATGTTTCATATAAGTGGAATCATACATTACGTGGTCAATTGTGACTGACTTCTTCCGTTAACATGAGGTTTTCAAAGTTCATGCGTGCTGTAAAATGTGCCAGTATGTTCCTTATTATTCTTTTTTATTGGAATAATACTCCATTGTGTGTGTATGCCATGATGTTACCATGAACATGTATGTACAAGTTTTTGTGCAGACAGGTTTTCATTTCTCTTGGGTATATGCCTACAGGTAGAACTGCTGTATTATGTAGTAACTCTCTGTTTAACCATTTGCTAAACTTTCCAACGCATCTGCGCCATTTTACATCTCCACCAGCAGTGTATTATGGTTCCAGTTCTCTACACTATTGCCAATGTCTGTTATTATATCTTTTGCTCTGTTTCTTTTTTTTAAATTATAGTTTTCCTAGCGTGTGTGACATGGTGTCTCAGTATGCTTTTCATTTGCCTTTCCTAATGGTTCATGATGTTGAGTCTCTTTTCATGTGCTTACTGGCCATCTGTATATCTTCTTCCTGGGAATGTCGACTCAGATCTTTTGTCCATTGTTAGCTGAGTCATTTGTCTTTTTCTTACTGAGTCATAATAGTTCTTTATATATTCTAGATGCAAGCCCCTTATCACATACGTGGTTCCTTTTTTTTTCACCTCAGCATTCTCCCCCAACTTAGTACAGCATCTTCACAGCTTTATTCTTACTAAGTCTCTTAGAATTTCTAACAAAATGTTTTCCCATCCTAAATAATCCATATATTCAATTAGGTGACAGACACCTCTGAATAAGTTTATAATGCAAGGTTTCTTTGTCACTAGGATTCCCCTTTCATGCTGCTTAAATACTATGCATATTTTGTGGCAATTTTGGGTAAAAGTCTCCTGACTATTTGAGTAGGAAAAAAAAGCCCTCAATTATTAGTGCCAATTGAATTTATACATGCACAAATTATTTACAAAAAAAAAATTTCTTTACACACCGGAGCCATTTTTTGACACAAATTTCTCACTTAATTTTTTTCTTATGGCTTCTGTTTTTGCTTCGCCTCCTCAAAATACAGAGAACTTCACTCAAAATAATGACACTTTTGGTTGAAAAGTTTCAGCCTATCCAATACCATATTGATAGTGGAAGAAAAAGGGAAACAACTGTTCCTTCCTGATGGTGATAGGCATATTTCAGTGCAGGTATGGGAGTTATTTGCACAGTCCACACAGTCAATATATTTGTTGACAGTGCTAATGAATTCTTTCTTCCAGATCACATTTTATAATTTAAGTTTGAAATATTAAAATGTTTCCACTGTTATGTTAGGTAACATAAAAATTTGCGTATTCAAGGTACTAGATTTACAAAATCATTTCACATGTATAATCTCATCAATACGACTTAGAAGTCTGCACATGGTGATAGAGAAAAACGATGCAAGGGGTAATGTAGTGTTTCTCAAAGTGTGGCTCAGAGATCACAGTCACAGGATCATCTTGACACCCTGGTGAAATGACCAACTGGAGGACCCAACTGTAACCAAAAAGGATCCAGGATATAAGCAGTGTGCCTCACAAATCTGCCTTTTAAAACAATTGTTCAAGATGACCCCAATTTACCCTAAAGTTTGACAGCCACTGATATAGTTAAACAAGCAAATAAATAAATAAATAGCATAATACGTTTCAGAATGAAAAAGACTGTGAGCAAATTACTTCACCTCTTTGACCCTGTTGTCTCACCTTCTCAGGAACATCTCAGGACTGTTTAATAATGAATGCATGTCAATCACCTAGTGCATTGCCACGCCCAGAGTAGGCAGTCAATAAATAGTAGTTATCAGTTTTTCAAACCATACCTCTAGGGCATTCTTCTCAGAATAATGGGTGGAGAGAGCATTTAAGTGGAAGAAACACTGTATGCAAAGCAGGGGGGACAATCATGTTATGCAAATCACTCACTATAACAGTGCAGAGGGAGTGAGTGGGAGTAGTAATAGGTAAATCTGGAAGAGAAGGATTGGGCTAGATAAAAGGACCCTAAATTCAGAGTACAGTGTTGAGGTTTCTCACAATAAGCCATGAAGTCATTGAAGGGTTATTGATTTTTATTGTAAGAATTTTCTAGCATCATCAAAAGTAGGGAGAATAGTATAATATTTTTTTTTATATTTTTTTTAAATTTTTTTTCAACGTTTTTATTTATTTTTTGGGGGGGGACAGAGAGAGACAGAGCATGAACGGGGGAGGGGCAGAGAGAGAGGGAGACACAGAATCGGAAACAGGCTCCAAGCTCTGAGCCATCAGCCCAGAGCCTGATGCGGGGCTCGAACTCACGGACCTCGAGATCGTGACCTGGCTGAAGCTGGACGCTTAACCGACTGCGCCACCCAGGCGCCCCGAGAATAGTATAATAAAGCTGTATATACACATTACCCAGATTCAATAATTACCAACATTTCACCACATTGACTTGTCCATCTCTTTTTTATTTTTCTTTTTTCTTTGCTGAAATATCTAAAAGCTATCCCAGCTTTCGTGTCATTTCACCCCAGTATGAATCTATAGAATATATGACACTTTCATACATAATCACAGTGCCTTTATCATACCTAAAAAAGTTAATGATATTTCTTTGGTATCATCTACCATCCAGTCCATAGCCACATTTCCCCAAATGTCTTCAAAAATGTCCTTTTATAATTAGTTGCTAAAAATTAGGTTCCAAAAAATTAAATAAATAAAAATAAAAATGAGGCTCCAAACACAGTCTACACATTACAGTTGGTTATTTGGTCTCTCAAATCTCTCTAATCTAGAAAAGTACTCTCACCCATCCTTATTTTTTATGTCATTGGCTTATTGCAGAAACCAGGTGATTTGTTTATATAAAATACTACGTGTATGGATTTGTCTATGGGCTTCCCTGGGAGTGGGGGTGGACATTTAACTTTTTTCTGTTCTTCTGTATTTCATATAAGAGGATGTTTTCTCTGGAGACTTATTTAGATTCAGGTTTGGCATTTTGGGCAAGAGCCCTCCAGAGGGGTGCTGTGGACAGCCTCTCACATCACAGTAGAAGGCACACCAGGTCTGGGTAGTCAATAAGGCTAATACTGGTCAATTGTTTCAGGAGGCAAAAGCCTGATCCCACTGTGATAAAGCTCTCCATCATCTTTCAACTAATAATCTCAACCAACTGAAGATTAGTGCCTGAATCAATTCTTTGTTAGGGGTTACACAATAGTGATGTTCTAATTCTAGCATTCATTCTATGTTTGTAGACTGGAATTTGTAAAGAATTATTCTGGAAGAAAAAGGCAGCAATACAATAATAGTAGGGGACTTGGATACCCCACTTTCAATAATGAATAGATCATCCAGACAGAAAATCAATAAGGAAATATTGGACTTAAACTACACGTTAGACTGGATGGACCTAACCAACACATACAGAACATTCCATCCAACAGCAGCAGAATACACATTCTTCTTAAGCACGTATGGAACATTCTCCAGGATATACTATACATTAGGTCACAAAACACATCTTAATAAATTTGAGAAGACTGAAATCATATCAGGCATCTTTTCTGACCACAATGCTATGAAACTGGAAATTAATTATAAGAAGAAAACTGGAAATTTCACAAATACATGGAGATTAAATAACACACTCCTGAACAACCAATGGGTCAAAGAAGAAATGAAAAAATAATTTAAAAACATCTTGAGACAAATGAAAATGGAAACACAACATACCCAAATTTACAGGTAGCAAAAGGAGTTCTAAGATGGAAGTTTATAGCAATAAATGCCTACATTATGGAAAAAAGAAATATCTCAATAAACAAACTAATTTTACACTTCAAGGAACTAAAAAAAAGAACTATGCCCAAAGTTAGTATAAAGAAGGAAATAATAAAGACAAGAAATAGAGACTAAAAAAACAATAGAAAATATCAATGAAACTGAGAGGTAGTTTTTTTGAAAAGATAAGCAAAATTAACAAATCTTTAGCTAGACTAGCTAAGAAAGAGAGAGAGAGAGAGAGAGAAGACCAAATAATTAAAATCAGAAATAAAAGAGAAGACCTTTCAACTGATAGCATAGAAATAAAAAGGATCATAAGAAACTACTGTGAATAACTGTATGTCAATAAGTTAGATAATCTTTAAAGATTAAAGGCTAAATTCCTAGAAACATACAACCTTCCAAGAATGAATCATGAAGACATAGAAAATCTGAACAGACTATTCACTAGTAAGGAGATTGAATCAGTAACCAAAAATGCCCCAACAAAGAAAAGCCCAGGACCAGATCACTTCACTGGTGAAATATAATAAACATTTAAAGAAGAATTAATGCCAATCCATCTCAGACTCTTCCAAAAACTAAAAGAGGAAGGAACACTTTCAAAGTCCTTTTATGAGATCAGCATTACCCTGATGCTATAGCCAGACAAACATGCCACAAGAAAGGAAAATTACAGGCCAGTATCTCTAATGAACATAGATGCAAAACTCCTTAACAAAATATCAGCAATCTGAATTCAACAACACATTACAAGAATCAAACATGAGCAAGTGGGATTTATTCCAGGAATGCAAGGATGGTTCAATATATGCAAATCCATATATAGAATATACCATATTAACAAAATGAATGATAGAAATTACATGATCACCTCAGTAGATGCAGGTAAAGCATTTGACAAAATTTAGCATCCTTTCACTATAGAAAATCCCATAAACTAGGGATAGAGAGAATGTACCTCAACATAACAAAGGCCATATATGACAAGCCTACAGCTAACATCATACTCAGTGGTGAAAAGCTGAAAGCTTCAGGAATAAGGATGGCCATTTTCATCACTTTTCTTCCACATGGTACAGGAAGTCCTAGCCAGAGCAATTAGGCAAGAAAGAGAAATAAAAGGCATCCAAATCAGAAAGGAAGAAGTAATACTCTCTATTTGCAGATGATATGATATTATATATAGAAAACCCTAAACACTCCACCAAAAAACTATTCGAACTAATAAATGAATTCAGTAAAGTTTCAGGATTCAAAATTAATATACAAAGATCAGTTCTATTCCTATACACTAACAACAGATTATCAGAAAAAAAGTTAAGAAAATAATCCCCTTTATAGTAGCATCAGACACAATAAATTAGTAATAAATTTAACCAGGGAGTTGAAAGATCTGACTTTCATCACAGTGGCACTTGTGGCGATTACAGGCCACTTATTTTAGAGAATGGCTCTAAATTTGAGTTTGTCTAATGTTTCCTCACAATTAGACTCAGGGTATGCACCGTCTGCAAAACTATTACAAAGATGGTATTGTGTTCGTCCTATTACATTCTGTCAAATGGCACATGATTTAGATTTATCTCATTACTAGTGATATCCACATTAATCACTCAATTAAAGGTGGTGGATGAAAGACTTCTGGGCTGAAAAGTTACTCTTTTTTACTTTGTAATTAATTAGTGTTTTGTGAGGAAATACCATGAGATTATGTAAACTTTCAATTTATTCATTTATTTGCTTATATTAATATGGACTAATATTAATATATTATTAAAGTTTTCTTATTTTATTCAATGAGCTATAATCTATTACTATTATCATTTATTTCTGATGCCTGAATTGTTCTATATTTGGCAAATGGAAGCCCCTTTAAGTTGGCTCTGTGTCCTTTTGACGTGCCCCCTTCATTCTTTGAGGATTTCCTTACTTTCTGGCACCACAAAATGTTCCAGATTTATCTTGTACTTACATGCCTTAATATGGAATCAGCCATTTCTCCAAGGAGCCCTGGTTCCTGTAAGTGGAAAATAGTACTTAGAAGCCAAATACTGTTGGATGTTATTGTGTGCCCATTGCTATTCGAGTGTTACTGATCTCAGGTATTCTCAGTAGGGATATATGTGGGACACACACACACACACACACACATCTAAATTTATTTCTAGATTTATTTCTATATATTGAAAACCATGGATTGTCACTGATAGTTCCAATCCAACACCACAGGGCTCAATCTAGTTATCCCCCTTTCCGTATTTGCAACTCTCTTTTCCACAGCGAGAAATTTGGCTTCCACTATTCTTTTTTGTTTTATTTTTATTTATTTATTTGAGAGAGAGAGCATGTTCATGCGCACATGAGGATTGGGGTTAAGGGGCAGAGGGAGAGAAAGAGAGAGACAGAGACAGAGAGAGAAAATGCCAGGCTCTAATGCAGGGCTTGATATCAGGACTCTGAGGTCAGGACTTGAGCCTAAATCAAGAGTCAGATGCTTAACAGACTGAGGCACCCCGGTGCCCCCACTATTCTTAATATATTTATTTATCAATTCCCTAATGTAACCAGTTTCCCAACTCCATTGCCCACTCCTCCCCTGGGTAGATATCTTTTTCCCCTATTTGGGCTCTGACACTTGCTATCAGGGCACCACTCTACAAGAAAACCCTCCTCACTTGCTTAGGCTCTGACTCCCCACACCTAGCTAGCCTCTCCCCGACCCCTGCATGGATGCTTGTCTTAGATCTGTTAAACTCTAAAGTTCTCCAACCCTGCAATGTATGGATACCCTCTTCATACCAGTTGGGCTCCAAAACTCTACAACTCTACAATAAAACTCCGCATGGACACCTTCCTCCCCTGCTCAGTCTCTGACACCCTAACAAGGACCAGAGTACCCTCATGCATAGTCACTCTCTTCACACCATTCAGGGTCTGATACCCTTATCAACCAGCCCTCCTACACAGAAGTCCCTTTCACCTCGCTTGTCCCATAGTGGCTCCCCCAACCTTCTTTTGTAATAGCAGGTGTGGACCTTGCTCCACACTATTAGCTGGTGTTAAGACTAGCCCAGAGTATGCATTAATACTCTCAAAAGTGTTCTGGGTGGGGGCGCTTGGGTGGCTCAGTCAGTTAAGCACCTGATTCTTGGTTTCAGCCCAGGCCATGATCTCATGGTTTGTGAGTTCTGTTTGTGAGTTTGAGCCCTGCATCAGGCTCTGCATTGACAGTGCAGAATCTGCTTGGGATTCTCTCTCTCTTTCTCTCTGCCCCTTCCCTGCTTGTGCACACTCTCTCTCCCTCAAAATAAATAAATCAACTCTATAAAAAAATATGTTCTGGATGAACAGTAAACTATGTGGTCAACTTCTGTATATAAGCCAACCTGGGAAAGCTTTTTTAGGAATGGTATTTTATATGCCCCAAGAACAAACTTTTATCTTTTCTACCTCTCCTAGTTATAGAGAATACTGATAATTCATTTCACATTGCTACTATATGCTTTGTTTTTAATAGTGAAAAAGAGTAGCCAAACCTAAATTTCTCTCAGTAGAGGAATGATTAAATAAATTATGACATTTACATACATTGAAATATTAAGGAGTTCTTAAAAAGAAATGAGGTAGATCTATAATACTGACATGAAAGATGTCTAAAATACATCATTAAGCAGAAAAATCAAGGTACAAACTGGCATTATACATAGCATGATCTCATTTGTATGAAAGAAAAAAATTTTTGCCCATATATGTATGTGCAGAGACGGAGGCATGGAAGGACATGTTACATTAAGATAGTTTATTTTTCAGCAGTTGCCATTCTTGGCAACTTTCCTTGTGATTGTATGCAATTATGTACCACTAAATATTATACAAAAATCCTGGATTTCTTTTATAATCAGGAAAAAAATGATAGAGATACCCCTTTAAAATAAGTTGTTACAATTGGAAAGGACTAAATGTGGGAGTCAGTATTGACTGATCTTCCCTAAACCCCTCAGCATGGCATAACCTAATCTCGGGAATGGCACGAATGTGTGTTGGGGCCGGGGAGACGTGAGGCAGAAGAGAGGAGAAAGAAAAGTTGACCACTTGGTTTTCCTTGAGCTATTCTTAGGCTCTTTCATTTTTCCGTATAGTAAGAGATTTGCCTCGTCAGCTGGGTATCCTCATGGTCAATTTAAAACATAACTCTTGGCAAAAGGAAAATGTTGACCCTTAATGAAAGGACTTAGGGTTTCAAGAGATGGTATAGCTTTTGCCCACTCAAAGTAATATTAGTATGTGAGGGATCTAATTTTATATTTTAGTCCAAATTAATTTCACTCTAAAAACAATTAAACAGGATTGCTTTCACTGATAAGGACAAAATGTATTTTATAGAAACCATTTAGAAGAAAGCACTGGAAATGGGGAAATGTCTATTTCTGAGAAGTAGCCATGTGCATAAAATGGGCTATGGCCAGTGATAGCTCTTTTTTTCCTATTCTCCTAGAGTCTACACATCTTATATTCTCCATTTCAATTTAAGACTGCATTATTTTTAAAAATTGCACTCCCCCCCCCCCCATTTTCCCTTAACACTGAAAAAGATTTGTAGCAATAGAGCCTGTCTGGTCAAACTCACCTTTTCGAAATGGCCTTTTACCCACATATACAGCTCCCACAAACACTTCTTTAATAAGTGCTTCTTTAGTGAGCATTAACAGTAATCTGTTTAGGTCTGATTTTTCCTTACATCATAAGTTTTTCTCTGGTTATAAAAGTGAATAATGTGCATTTTAGAAAATCTTGAAAATACAGAAACATGAAAAAAAAATCACCTGTTAATTCCACCATTCATAAGACAGCACTGTTCACATTTGTTTGTGCTATGTTCCATTACTTTTTTCTATGCCTTTTTTCATTTGATTGAAATGACGTACCATTCCATTTTGCCTTTCACACTTAACCTCTTAACATAGCATTTTCCATGTTTTTACAAAACTCTCCATAAACATAATCTTCAATGACTGTATAGGATTCTGCCACATGCTATACCATAATTTACTTAATGTTTTCAGCTTTTCCCTATTATAAATCATGCTTTAATAAGTACCTTCACTTATAAAACTTTTGTGTGTGCATGCACAGTTTAGGTTATTTTCTTAGAATCTCTTTCTACAAGTTGGGGGAAGATGACAAACATTTTCAAGATTCTTGATATATGTTGCAAATTGCTTTCCAGAATGGGCATACTACTTTATCCAATAGCACTACATGTCAGGTGACATTTTACTGTGATCCTGCTGGGGGGTAACTTTAGGGATACAGAGTTAACATAATATTGCTATCTTCTTGATGTAATCAATGCTTTAAAGTATTTATTTTTATGTGGAAGAACTAATATGCAACATAAGGCAATATACAAAATGAGAAATATTAGTTTTTATTTGTCAAAATAACAGCATTATTAATACATAGCAGTGTACTTTTATTATTGCCAGTATGTTAAAAGTGTAAAATAATTTGAGAAAAAATGTGTATAGTTTTTAGTATATGTGTAATAATAAATATTGTACAAAAACTCACTTATTTCACCAGAGGAGAAGAAACGTTTTTTGTTTCTCTGGTTTCATACTGAATATTTAAATAAATGGGAGTTTAAGGTTAAATGAGTTGAGAAAATAAAAATATAGTTTAAATCAACCAATATGAAAAATATATATACAATATACATATTCTATACAGCTGTTGTGTTTTGGAGGGGTTTTAGATAAATTTGAATTTTTTAGATGCATTCTCCTGTTTCTCTCATCTGTCTACCTTTTGCTGGATTCCCAAAACTTACTGAGGTATTAAATATCTTATTAAGTGTGTTTAATAAAATTACATTTGTAGAATAAGTTAAGGGAAGTGTGTACTATTGTTTCTTATTTTTTGTTTATATGTGCTACTAAAGCAAATAATTGATCATAGGTTTTACATTTTAAGTATAGATAAAGTGAGAATTTTAGTTAGATATTTTGAAGTTTCAGTCTCATAGTTTAGTCCCACATAAGTCCTGTTATGGAAACAGGAAATAGAAATGCTGTTTTTATTTTATTTATATTTTATTTTATTTTTAATGTTCATTTATTTTTGAGAGAGTGAAAGTGGGGGAGGAGCAGAGGATCCTAAGCAGGCTCTGTGCGGACAGCAGTGAGCCAGGCGTGGGGCTGGGACTCATGAATGGTGAGGTCATGACCTGAGCCAAAGTTGGAAGCTCAACCAACAGAGCTACCAAGGTGCCCCAAAATGCCGTTAATGGAGGTAATGTCACAGCCTTTCAATATCCTCCAGGATAGAAAAGCTTGGTAGAGCAGGGGAGACAATGAGGATGTATCTAGCTTAATTGTAAATTAATAAACTAAAATATTTTGGAATAACTTAATCTGTTTGATTAAAATTATA
This sequence comes from Herpailurus yagouaroundi, assembly GCF_014898765.1. NCBI lineage: Eukaryota > Metazoa > Chordata > Mammalia > Carnivora > Felidae > Herpailurus > Herpailurus yagouaroundi. Next base: position 61,199,354 of record NW_024412377.1, read on the forward strand.
ATCCATTTCATTAAGAATATCATTTTAAATATGACATTCAGAGAAAGATATGGATTTATTTGATAATAATACTTAGTATTTTTATAGCACTTGTTATCTGCCAAGCACTAAGTACTTCATATATGTTAATTCATTTAATCATCACAGCAACCTATGAAATAGATATGGTTAGTCTCCATTTTACAGATGAGGAAACATAGGTGTAGAGAGGTTAAGTGACTTCACCAAGTTTACCAGCTAGTAAGTGAAACAGCTGGCTTCCAAACCTAGGTTGTTTGGTTCCAGTGTCTGTTTTCCTAACCACTGTGCTCTACTGTTTCACCTCAACGTTACTTCTTTCTTTCCTTTTTTTTTTTTTTTTTAATGTTTATTTATTTTTGAGAATACACAGTGAGAGCCAGGGAGGGGCAGAGAGAAAGGGGGAGACACAGAATACGTAAACAGGCTCCAGGCTCTGAGATGTCAGCACAGAGCCCAATGTAGGGCTCAAACTCACAAACTGTGAAATTGTGACCTGAGCAGAAGTCAGATGCTTAACCGACTGAGCCACCCAGGCACCCCATCTCAATGTTACTTCTTACAAAATCTTTGAATTACAGACTTACTGTTATCTTCATCTTAGAAATAATAAATCAAAACTCGGAGATGTTAGGTGAATTTTCTAAGATGCCAGAATTACAAATGTTAATTGAATTTCCTGAAAAGATACAAAGATCAAAGATCCATCTGTTTTTGTTTTTTTTTTTTTTTTAGAAGCTAGTTGCCACAGAGGAAGATACTTTTTTAATTTCTAAGAGCTCTAAGTGTTCCTCTTTTGAGTTTTGTGATATAAATGAATTATATGACATCCTAGAGGAGCATCTTTTGTGCTAGTTTTGGTAGCTGTCGTGACACAATTCTATCTTAAATTTTATTAATGGATTAAAATATATGAAGTTATATGCAAATTTTGTTGACAGAAAAACACAGAAGGGAGAGTTTGTTATAAACAGAAATCTTAAGTGGTCACTCAAATTTAAAGGGAAAAAATAATTGGCTTTTCATTTTCAGAGTTACCTAGTAAATCCACAGAATAGTCAGCTGCTGTTCTTATCACAATTTTATATTTGTGCCAAGGATATTCTGTTATGGGGGGGATAAAAAGCCAAATGATCAAATCTCAAGTAATTGTTCCTCCCCTAAATTTAAAATTGAGGTAACAGAAATACTACTTTAAAACAATAGCTTAAAAATGTGGTTGGGATCCAGAAGTTAGACAAAGGCAATAGGCAGTTAAAATAATGGAGTATTGTACGGCTGATGCTGCAATAGGCAGGTCAGAAATCAACACTGGTGCTAGCGATGTGGGAGTCACAAATGGGACTCGTATATCAAAAGTCTTAAAGCATGGAAATAGAAGTTATAATATAGGAATCAAAAACTTTGGGATATAAGAGTCAAAAATGGCAGGATGAGGGTATCAAACATTTTCAAGTTTAGGAGTTGGTCTATGGGATGAGGACTCATGCACTGTGAATGAACTATGAAAATCTAGGGTGAAAAATGGAAGATGCAAAAAGTCTGGTCATAATGGAGTAGTTTATATTGAATTAGACCTCCCACTTAGATCAATTATAAAAACAGGACAAATATATATATGTATATGTATATACACACATACACATACATTTAACAACTATGTTAATATATTACATATATAACAACTACATATAAATTTGACAATAATTTAATGTGTATTAACAACTATACACCCACATACACACACGTAACTACTGCTTGAAGGCACTAGAGAACAACCAATAAACTTAAACCCTTGAGAGCCTGAAAGCGCTAATGGGCAAAATCCACATTCAGGTCAGTTCCCACCCCCAGGGCAGTTTGAATTGGTGCAGGAGTAAAAGAGCTAAACAGACAGTAGCAGTCTCAGTAGGCTAGAAGCAGAGATGAGAGTTTAGGAACAAAAGCAGCTGGGATTTGAAGAGCACAATTCTAGAGAGGAGAAAATTACAGAGATGTGAGCCCCAAAATCTGTGTACAAATTCCCCTTAAATCATCAGTAAATTCTTAAGAGGCACATGCACACGAAAGACTTTAAGAAACTGAGCAGAACAGAAGAACCTAAAGAGTTGAACACTTTACAGTGTTGGGAAAATGGGGATTAGAGTTCGAGCCCCAGGAGGTGAAGGGGTCTTGGCAAACATTCAGGCCTCTAAGATATAGTAAGATCTAGTAAGAACCATGACCTAGGAATAAGGGCAAGACTGAAATAAAGTTGAATTTAAAAGCCTAAAACAGGGGCGCCTGGGTGGCTCAGTGGGTTAAGCATCTGATTCTTGATTTCAGCTCACGTCATGATCTCAAGGTTCATGAGTTTGAGCCCCATATCTTGCTCTGTGCTGGCAAGGCAGAGCCTGCTTGGGATTCTCTCCCTACCTCTCTCTCTCTACCCCTCCCTCACTCAAGCTCACATGCTCTCTCTCTCAAAATAAATAAACAATTTTATTAAAAATAAATAAATAAAATCCTAAAACCAAGTCTCAATAGGATTAAAGTGATCCACTTGTATTCTATCTACAATAAGAAAACTTAATCCTCTTTAGAGAAAGCTGCTATCATCCACAGCCTCTACAATTTTTCTTCCACATTGTCTGACATTCAATAAGAAATTGTAAGGCATGCTTTAAAAATAGGACCAAATACCAAAAGCCAGGAGGACCCATAGGTGATTCAGATATTGGAGTTATCTGATAGGGGCTTTAAATAATATGATTATAATGTTCAAGAAAACAGAGGAAAGATAAAGAATTTCACCAGAGCCTTAGAATCTGTTTAAAGAATGGAAGGGGGGAATTCAAATGAAAATTTTGGAATTGAAAATATTATAACTCAAATTAAGAATTCAATAGAGGGGTGTGTAGCAGCAGAACACAGTTTCTCCTAAATGGGTGACAGGTCAATAAAAACATGCAGATTAAAGCGCAATGAGGGGCGCCTCTATGGCTCAGTTGGTTAAGCATCTGACTCTCGATTTCTGCTCAGGTCATGATCTCACAGTTTGTGAGATTGAGCCCCATGTCAGACACTGTGCTGACAGTATGGAGACTGCCTGGGATTCTCAAAATAAACATTTTTTTAAAAAGCACAATGAGAAAAAAATACAAAAAATACAGAAAAGAGTATAAGAGATATGGAATACTCAAAAAAGTCTAATATACCTGTCACTGGAGTTCCAGAAAGAGAAGAGAAAGGAACAGAAGCAATATTTAAGGAAAAACCGAGAATTTTCAAACACTGATAAAAAATATCAGAATTCATATTTAAGAAATCTTATGAATCCCAAACAGGATAATATAAACACATACAGTTAACATTATACTCAAACTGCTGAAGACCAAACAGAAAGAAAAAAGTTAAAGCAGCTAGGGGTGAAAGAAGGACATGCATTACCTACAAAGGAACAACAATCAGACTAATGGCTAACTTCTCAACAGAAACAACAGCAACCAGAAATCAAGGGAAAGACATTTTTTTTTTAATGCTGAGAACATTTTTTAAAAGACAAAATGGAATTCTATACCCAGCAAAACTATCCTATAAAAATATAGGTGAAATAAAGACAGATTCATGTAAGGAAAGATGAACTTGTCACTAGTAAACCTGAACTATAAGAAGTATTAATTTTTCACACTAAAGTACAATGCCCCCAATGTCAATCTTCAAGAAGAAATGAAGAGCACCAGAAAGGAGGGACTATGATCTAGTTTTGTTCAAATAAATTCTCACTCTAATGTAATCATTTGGTGTAAAATACAAGTCCATATTCAATGAAATGTAGACAAGAAGTAGTAAGAGGTGAGCTAGAATTTTTTGACTTGACACCATGTAGACCCGTTTAATTTTAAGCCAAGTGAAGTTAAAAAGTAAATGGAAGTTGGGCTTTGGAAGTCAGGGGTTAAGGACTGCAGTTGACATGAAGGAGTCAAAGTTATGGCTGATTGTGTCATGGCAAGTGGATGTTAGGGGACAAGAACAGTTGTGGAGATGGGAGCATCTGAAGCCATGGGCAATAATTGTGCTGTAGGGCTTAAGGATCCATAAAGTTTGTGGGAGATGTAAGAGAGCCAGGGGTCCCGGCTGACAGGTTGCCATGGTTGTGTCAAAGGAAAGATGTCAGAGGTCGTGACCCACCTGAAGTGGCAGCAGCGGTTGAAACTTCCGTGTGGGGGGCAGTTGAGATTCCCAGCTTCCCCAGGCAGGCCCTGCCCCCTCCGGACCGCCCCCCGCGCTGTCTCCGTCGCCCCTCCCCGCCCCGCCAGGCCCCGCCCCGTCCAGCGCTTCAAACGCAGGGGCCGCGAGGCGGAGGCGACGAACGTGCGAGCAAACCAGCGGCGCAGGGACCCCGCGGGCGGCTGGGGTTTCCGCGGCGCCCGCCTCTGCTTCCTCCCCTCGGGCGCTCGGGGCGGCCGGCCGGCGCCGCCTCCCGGGAAGATGGCGCTGCACTTCCAGGTCAGTGCGCTCTGCACCGCGGGTCCCCGCTCCGCCGCCTCGGGAACCCGGCGGCGCGCTGCGGTCTGGAGACTGAGGGCCGAGGACCGTGGCGGAGGCCGCGGGGCCGCTGACGGGGCTTCGTAGCCCCAGCCCCCGCCCCGGTTGGAGACTCGGGCACTGGCCTGGGCTGCACACCCCGGGACCGGGCCCGGGCCCGAGGAGGGGACGGCCCGAGCTCTGGGGTGGCGGGTGGAGGGGCAGGGCCAGGTTCGGAGCTCGCCCTTCGGGGGAGGTTCGGATGCTGAGGACCTGCGGCGCGGGAGCCCGGACTCGTTGCTCGGGGCGCGGCGCGAAGGGCGGCTCTGGCGGCGCCCAGGCAGGTGGGGAGCCCGGCCGGGCCGGGCCAGCCTTCCCACCGCGTCGCTGGCCACCGCTCAATCGCCTGACTTCACACGGTTGGGACGCAGCTCGCGAAGGGGCTGGGGTTCGCCGCAGGAGCGGCGGCAGCGGTTGGATTTTAATTGGCTAGAGCGGGCAGGAGCTGTATCTGTAGGGAGTTGCGAAGGAGTGCTTCGCGGGAGCCTTATTGGAGGAGGAAACGGGGGCTGCGTGCCCGAGGAGCGTGGAGATGATAAGGACGGGACGCGTGCTTGAGTAGGAAGGCTCCCGTATTCTCGGGCTGCACTGGCATATGCATCCAGTTATTCATTCAACAAACATAGAGCTTCCCAACCGTGTCTCCAAGCACTGTGCACAGTTCTGGGATAAAGCATCTTACCATCCCTGCCCTCATAGAATTTACAGATAATTACTGTACATGTGAAAATGGTATGGTAAGACTAACCACAGGATACCACGGGAACATTGAAGATGGGTCGTCAACCCGGTGTGTGTGTGTGTAGAGAAGTAGTGAGGCAGAGCTGTTCTCAGAGGGGATGCTTTGAGTTTCTTTGAGCTTCCATTCTTCCACTTATTTATTGAGTTGCTGCTTTGCTAGGCACTGAAGACAGCTCTAGCAAAACTGTGATTTCTACTCTCAGGGAACTTGCAATCGAGTGGGTCTTGAAATAATTGTAGGAGCTAGCCCGGTGAAGAGGAAGGGCAGAGTATAGAGGCAAAATGACCATGTGAATGATGGCAAAGAATTGTGGAAGAACATGGCATTCTGCAAGAAATTTGGTCTGGCTGGAGCATAAAGTTCATATAAAAGGAAAGCGAGAAGGGGAGGCTGTGGATGGCAGCAATGTCCTTGGAGGGGTAGTCAGCTTCATAATGTGGTGACAGTGTCTGTATGTGACACGTTCCTTTTGTAGACTTCATTGGACCGCCTGTGGTCATACTGGCTCATTTCTTATTTATTGATTTCTTCCAAAGGATCTTTTCTTTCCAACCAGCCACTCTCCTGTCAGGTAATTGACAGCTCTAGGATTTATAGACCAGGAAGTAGTGAGCCCCACACATTACCTTTTGACTCCTTGCGGCTTCTAAGGGCATCCAGGTCAACATAATGTTATTTATTTCCATTTTGGTAAACATGCCCTCTGGGAAATTTTCATGGGAAAAATCTTGCAGGGAGGACTTAGGGGTTATAAAAAGGTAATCAGGTGTTCATAGTTCAGGTGTAAATCTTGAGGGTAAATTAAAGACTGTGGTAGAAGTTTGGAAGTTTTCAGACGTAGAAGATGATGCATAATAGTAAATCACTCAGTCCCGGAAGACTTCTTCAGATTCAGGTAGAGTGTTGGAAAAATTAGCTGCTAATGCCAAAACTACCTATATTGGTTTTCCAGGAATGTATTTCACAGCAGCTTGAAAGTATAGATGGACAATTAAAGATCACAGTTTTGGGAGCCAGAAAAAAACTCTGAAACTTCTCAGTTTGAAGCATTGCCAGCATATGAGACCATATTGTTCTCCAGTTAACTCCAGGAGCATTTATTAATAATGATAACTGGTACCTAGCATTTTAAATTTTCAGATGCTTATTGTAGATTTTGAGCCCCACAACTAATTTGAGAGGTGTGCATATATACATATATATATATACACTTACATGTATACATATACATGTTTTATTCTTGAACACACTGAATCTTAGAACCGTTGTGACTTGCCCAAGGCTATAGAGTTAGAATAGACATAATAACTCATAATTCTATATTCTTTCATGTCGATATCTTACTGTCACCTACTCACCAGGGTAGCTGGTCCAAAATTATGCCATTAGGGCGATGAGTAAAGATGTGGACTTGTGTAAGGTGAGGTTAGGGCGCTTCTCCACAATCTTTTTCACATCATGGCATACATAAAAAATGGTAATGGCCTGGTTCATTGACATAAATTGCTCATAGCCAAAAGCCTGGCAGCCTGGAGGGCAAGGGGATCAATAACCCAGGCATACCATTCAAGGTCCATGCATCCTGGTTAGGAAGCTGTAAGTGAGTTAGGGTACTCTGTCCCAAAGGAAGCAATGGATCTGGGTTACCATCTGAGAAGAGACAGTCCAGATTGGGAGGAGGAAGGCAGAATGAGGAAAGATAGAGCTGGGAGCAGAGTGAGGAAGATAGAACAGAGGGATTGAGGAGTGCCTGGGCGGCTCAGTTAAGTGTCCGACTCTTGATTTTGGCTCAGGTCGTAATCTCACAGTTTGTGGGATCAAGCCCTGCGTCGGTTTCCACGGTAATAGCATGAAGCTTGCTTGGGATTCTCTCTCTGCCCCTCCCCTGTTTGCCTTCTCTCTCTCAAATAAATAAATAAATAAATAAATAAATAAATAAACATTAAAAAAATAGAACAGAGGGATTGAGATGAGAATCAAGAAGTGACATGAAGAAAAATTTAGGGTACCCAGTTTGTCAATCTTTTTGCTTTCAGAATTGTTCCAGAAGTAGGGACTATGGCCATGCTTCTTAATATGCAGCCAGGCTGCCTGATTTAATCTAAATGAGATTGTGAACTATTGTAAATGTCCTGGTAACATGATGGAAAAGAGGTTTGGGAAAGATCATCCTGGCAATATGGACTAGAATGGGAGAAACTGTAGATGCAAGTCCAAGATAGTGTTGTATAATTTATCAGTAACTGAAGGGATTATTTACAATTTATTGTGAATCTGTTGTGTGCCAGGCATTGGGTTAAGCTTTTTGTGTTTGGTCTTACTCTTCACAATTATTTTGGAAGGTGGATCTTACTACCTGCGGTTTCAAATGCGAGGTGTTGAAGGATTAAATAATTTGCTTAGGGTCGGTAAGTAGGTGGCAGATTCCAAAGCTGCCACTGTCATTCCCAAAGAAGCTGCTGAAGACATCCAGGGCACTGAAGGCCACAGTTAGAAAATACTGTTCTATTGCTATGTTGTCTATGAATATCCTGTAGAGGTGAGTCTGAGTCTGTAGTTAAAAAGAATTGTTAAGATTTTATAACAAACTAGTATATCCTGGAAATAAGCTACACTGCAAGCTTAAAGGATATAGTTTGCAAGACTGCCCTCACTTCTTTCTGACACCGACTGCATATTGAGAGTTTCCTAGAACTACCCTCAGATTTGATAGTTTATCAAAACGACTCAGAATTCACTGAAGGCTGTCATATGCATGCAGTTTATTACTGGGCAAGTACACAGACTGAAATTGATTAAAAGAAGGGATGCAAGGGGCAGAGTCTGGGAGGGTTGCAAAACAAAACTTTTACTGTCCCTAAAAGTAAAACTTTTACTTTTAACTGGGACATGTTACGCTCCCAGCCTGTATGTGTGACAGCATGCTTTGAGTATTGCAAACCAGGGAACTTTTTATTGGGGCTTCATCACATGGTCACGATGGACTTTTCATTGCCCATGTGATTGACCTCAGTCTTTAGGCTAATACCATGTGATCCAAAGCTCCTACCCTTAAACACACAGTTGGTCTTTCTGATGTGGCCAGCCCCCAATGTAAGACTGTGGACTGTGCACCCTCCAGCCCCTTGTACCTGAACAAAAATAGGCCTATCAGATATAATATAGGTTACCTCCTAGAATCTGAGGGTAAAGCCCAGACTTTTCTTTGGGTAAGGCCAAACTCTTTAACTCTACAGGAGGGACTAAGGAGGAAGAAGCGACAAAGTTAACGTCAAGGTTATGAATCTAGATCCTAGTCTAGACCTTTGAAACCACTGAAAACAGACACTTGAAATGGAAGTCTGTGGGAAGTATGTTCAATTCAGTTTCTGACATTTTGGGGTTATTTTCAGCATCTTTCTGAATTTTCCAAGAGGGAGAAATTGGTAGATATAAAAATGATGAGCAGACAGAGTTGAAAGTAGGGAGTAGGACATCGTCTGCTTATCTCCTTGCAGGCCAAAGTAAAGGGTGGCAAGGTGCCAGGATGGTAAGGAGAAAACATGTTCTTGAGGCATATAGACTTGTATTTATTTGGCTTAAAATTGACCATTTATGCCATACTTGATCTTGAGCAACTTACATATATTTGATCTCTCGGCCTTGGTTTTTTTGTCTTAAAATGGGTGGGCTAAAAATATGTACTTTGTAGGAGCCCGTTTGTCAGGATGGGTTGAAAAATAAAAGAATGGGAATACTTTTGTAAACTATAAAGCTCTAAAAACAGATACTACCCAATATATTGTAGAAGGAAGAGTTTCTAGAGACCCTGGAATAAGCTTTCAGGTATGCTCAGGAAAAGGTAGTAAAGGGAAGAAGAAACAAAGATTTGTGGGAAAGGAAAGTATTTTCTGTTAATGGTAATCAAGAAGCTTAATTCCAGATAGCAGGAAAGATACAGAGAAGTAATTGAGTTTTAAATTCAATTGGGGTAGAATTTTTCTGGTTCATTCTTTTTCCCTCCCCCCCGCCCCCCCAGCTTATAGTACGACATAATTGGAAAATAATAAACTACACATATTTAAGTTGTGCAGGAGTTTTGACTTCTGTATACACTTGTGAAATCATCACTGAAATCAAGATAATGAACATGTCAATCACCCCCAAAAGTTTCTTTTTATTCCTTTGTAATCCCTCTTACTGTTCCCCTATCCTGTTCTGCTCTCCCTCCCTCCCTGGCCAGAAACCTGTCATCTGCTTTTTGTTCCTATAATGCCTTCCAGTATATACTCTTTTTGTCTGGTTTTGTTTTTGTTTTTCTCACTATCTACCCATTGATAGATACATGTGCGGGAATAGAAGAAGTCACATCACTTAGGGGTTAATTATATGTCAAGCACAAAGGCCAGGGATGAGGTCATAATGATGTAGAAGATCCTTATTTAGATTATAGGCAGAATTATGTTATTGTTTCTTAGGCTATGGAAGTTGGATGCTGTTTGTATTTGATAGTTATTGTTTGGGAGTTAAGTGATGTCCAATTCTACTTGTTCTGCCTATTAGTTATTTTTATGGGCTTCTAATATTGCTATTAAGCCTTGTAGGAGCTTTGATAACTCAAACCTGATTTGTCAGCAAATCAAGAAAGGATCCATTTATCTGAGGCATTCTAATGTTAACTGTATGTGTAGACATCACTGTTTTTAAAAAAATTTTAAAGCTTATTTATTTTTGAGAGAGAGAGAGAGAGAGAGAGAGATAGCATGAGCAGGGGAGGGACAGAGAGAGAGGGAGAGAGAGAATCCCAAGCAGGCTCTGCGCCGTCAGCACAGAGCCCAATGCAGGGCTTGGACCCATGAAACCGTGAGATCATGACCTGAGCTGAAACCAAGAGTTGGATACTTAACTGACTGAGCCACTCAGGCGCAAATTTATTAATTCATTGTGGAAAAGTCTCTCTTTATAAATTCTCTGGAAAGTCAAATGCTAATCAGAAGATTATTTGGTCAGTCAGCATTCACCACATTGTGAGTGTTTTAAATGTTTAGATAATGCCTTTCCACCAGGGTAAGGATCTTTAGGTATGTATCCTTTTCTCTAAAAAGATTTGATATGCCTGCCATGTGTTTCATTATTATCATTACAGTGAAAGAATGACTCAATTTTTTTGCCCCTTTGTTTTAGCCTTTTGTAAGAGAAAGTTTAAGCGTCTCATATTTTCTTGCACGGCCTTTCAGTTAATACTCAGAAATACCTTTGGAAAGAAAGGGGTAATTTGTAGTATTGTTGATTTAAATGAATACTATTTAAATATGCTCCAGACTTACTTTGTGTTGAAGTTCTCTAAATCAGTATAGCAAAACAGACAAAATAATTTCCAGAACTTTCTGGAATCTTTCCAGATATATTTACTTAGGTCCCATTGATTTGATCAATATTGTATTTGTATTAGTTTCCTAGTACTGTGGTGACAAATGACCACAAACTGGGCGGGTTAAAACAACAGAAATTTATTGTCTTAGACTTAGGAAGGTCAGAAGTCTGAAACTAATGTGCCAGTAGTATGGTTCCTTCTGGAGGCCTTGAGGGAGAAACTGCCCTATGCCATTTTCCTACTCTGTGATGGCTGCTGGCAATCCTTGTCGTTCTTTGGCATGTAGATTCATCATTCCAGCCTCTGCCTCCTTCTTCACATGACCTTCTCCCTGGTGTCTCTCTGTGTCTTTGCATCTCACACGTACCTCTCCTTTCTTTTATGAGTCATTAGACGTAGGGCCCTCCCTAAATCCAGGATGGTGGATTTGCAGTGACCTTTAATGATTTGCAGTGACCTTTATTTCCAAATAAGGGTACATTCAAAGGTACTAGGGGTTAGGAATTAGACTTTTTTTTTTTTTTTTTAACATTTATTTATCTTTGAGAGGCAGAGAGAAACAGAGCATGAGCATGGGAGGGGCAGAGACAGGAGGAGACACAGAATCCGAAGCAGGCTCCAGGCTCTGAGCTGTCAGCACAGAGCCTGATGTGGAGGCTTGAACTCACAAACCTTGAGATCATGACCTGAGCCGGAGTCAGAAGCTTAACTGACTGAGCCACCCGGGTGCCCCTAGACCTATCTTTTAGAAGGATACAGTTCCACCCAGTACAATATTATTATTAAGTCATATTAATAAACAACTAGCCTTCATAAGGAGTACTATGTGCCAGAAGTTATGTGACCCTTACTCATTTCATCTTGCAGACAAATCTGTAAGATCGGTTTGAGTCTCACTTATTTTGCTGCCTTTTGTTTTTAAACAGTTAGGTCACTATTTCTTGCCCAGTTGTTTTTGAATCCAAAGTCTACTTCTTCAAAGACTCTTAGACCTAGATGAATGCATGACAGTAGGATCAGTTTGTCATTAAATTTTCTGGCTATTACCAGCTCTAAAATTCAGCCTTTCAAATTTATTAGATGAAGGAAAAGACTTCTAAGGTTGATCATGAGCCAAGAGAGAGAAAAAGGTAGCTCTTTCTGTTTTTGTATTTCTTACCCTTGGAGAAAATATGGATATTTGTATGTATTCATGAACCATAAATTTTCTATACATTTTAATATTATGATCATTATGGGGCAGTACTCTGAGGGCTTGCTGGGCCAGCCTAGTTGGGGGAAATGTGGAAAATGTGGCGCATTGGAGGTCCTTTATCGTCATTTATTCATTTGAAACCTTTCTTTTTTACTTTCAATCTAGCAGAAAATTCTCAAGTCTGGGATGTTGGGCTCTGACCTGGATAGGAAGTGGAAAATGCCATAAATGAGCTAAGAAGGAGAGAGAAGGAAAAAGAATAAAAGGGCTAGAGAAAGTCTCATTTCAGTGTTTTGCCTGTATTCCTGTTAGCCAAAGATATATGTATTTGAGAGAATGTTTGGACTAGTGTAGCTGTAAGGCCGCCACATAAAAATTCAGGCCAGAAAGGATAAAAAGTGGCATTTCTTTAGGAATATCCTATTACCTTCATATGACTACTGATACTGAAATCTGTGCCTTTTATTTGTCCTCCAAAGAATTAATTCTATTTCAAGTTCAAAGTGAAGTAGTTTTGGGGCACCTGGGTGGCTGAGTCAGTTAAGCCTCTGACTTTGGCCTAAGTCATGATCTTGCCGTTCCCAGGTTCAAACCCCGTGTCAGGCTCTGTGCTGACAGCTCAGAGCCTGGAGCCTATTTCAGATTCTGTGTCTCCCTCTCTCTCTGCCTCTCCCTCTCTCTCTCAAAAATAAATAAACGTTAAAAAAATTAAAAAAAAAAAGTGAAGTAGTTTTTGTCAAGTGCCTTTAACAAAAATTGTTCTAAGCTGGAAGGAATGCTGATCTCATTTTCCTCTAGATTTTATCCATGTGTTTTATATCTTCAGATGAAATTATATTTCTAAGCAGAATGAATTATTCTTTGCGCCTATAAAGTAGTAGGCTACAACATGATAACTAGTTATTACACTGCTAGAAAAAACATGGGGTTAGGTCATAGTTCCTGAAAATCATGACAGTTTGCCTGCAGCACTATGAGTCATTAGTTCAGAAGCCCCAGATCAGTGTATATTTATAATTATCTTTGCTTTTTTATGGATGGATCCATTGAAGTTCTTGCAGTTTGAGAAATAATGTAATTGGCATGGCATCTGCCACTTGCACCTGATAATCCCCGCCTGCCTATGTCTTTAGCTTCCTTTGGCATCTCCTCCTTGCTGTCTACCAGTGACATTGACCTTTTAATGCCTTGAAATGATTACGCTCTGTTCTGGGCCCTGGTAAATAGTCCAGGCTATTTCTTGGCCTGGACTGCTGTCTAGTCTTTTTTTGCTTGGCTTACCCTTTTAGGATAAATGTTACTACTTTAGGCAGTAACATTTGGAAGTCGTTACTACTTTCATACTCCTTCAATTAGGCAAGTCCTTGTCTTTCTATACTGTTACTTTTCCACCATAGCACTATCAATTTATAAATAAGTAATTTGGAGTTAGGAGATTTTTTGTTCGCCACTGTGACCCCTAGTTGGTAGCCGTAGCCCCATAAACATTTATTGAATTGATGAATACAGGGATGGTATTCGCATCCCTCAGGTCCTGTGATTAATACATTTACCTTATTTTTGTTTTTCACTCAAGTAAAATGTTAATTTCTTTTTTCTTCTCAAGAGTTTGGCTGAATTGGAAGTGTTATGTACTCACCTCTACATAGGGACTGATCTTACGCAAAGAATAGAGGCTGAGAAAGCACTCCTGGAACTTATTGACAGCCCAGAATGTCTCAGCAAGTGTCAACTTTTATTAGAACAAGGAACAGTAAGTATTTGATAACAGCAATTAACCATGAAAGACCAGGAGATATATGTCAGTGTTAATGAGCTTGTGTAGTTGAGCAATGATAATTGATAGATAGTGCTGCATGTCCTTTTAATGTAGTTTATTTCACTGTCAAAGAGATTAATCATAGAAAGAATTGGAAAGCCTGGAAAGCAAACTTAGGGAAGAGGCCAAGAGGTGGAAATAGGCATGAATTGAAATAATTTCTTGATTCTTCTTGGCCGTTTTTGATGTCTCATAACAGTAGTGGGCAAAGGTTGCATTTTTAGAAAGTTGATTAGGAGCTTTTTAAAAAAAAAAAATTCCAGGTGAGAGAGGCAGATTGTAATTAACTGTGAAACATGAAGGAATGATTCATAGGAATGCTAACTCTTGCCTGCTTCTAGAGATTCTTAGCCATTCACTCGGCAGGCATGGAGCAAATACTTAAATGTAAAACGAGGCCTAGTACTACCTACTTGTTTTATTCACACGCACCAAAGTAACTTCTAGTTTAGTCGGAGAGACATAAATGGGTAATTAAAAAGCTAAAGAACGATATGGTAGTGCTACAGTAGGAGACTGTATGAACTAGAACAGAGGTCAGCAAACTTTTTCTGTAAAGGGCCAGATTGTAAATATTGTGGGTTTTGCAGGCCAAGAGGCTAAATCAAGGATATTTTGTAAGTACATGTATAAGAAGAGAGAAAACAGATTTCCACAAAATTTTATTGTTGAAACTGACAGTATAATAATTGAGTGCAGTATTTTGTAATACACATCTACTCAGAAGAATTAAATTGTTCTTTCGGGGATAATACAATTGACCTAATTGGGGTTCAAAGTATTTCTGTCATCAAGTTGATTGCTGATGTTCATGTGTTACTACAGGTCTGTAATGAAATTTTTTATATTCTGTCTTTGAAAATGTCTTTTCACACAGATAAGTACTGCCAAGTATTGATATCAGTCCATAAACATGGTTTTAATTAAGCACATTCATCACTTGGAAGGCATTTATAGAACTCTGTTCAAAATGCTCTTGATGTTTGCCTTTCAGAATGTCATTATGTTGCAGATTTGTCCCTTCCAATTGAAAGTTAGGTGGAAGCTCCTCAATTGCTCAGTTAAATGGATTTTAAAATATGGAAATTTCCTTTGCACTTGCATCAGGGTCTGAAAAATGCTGCTGGAACTATAGTTGGCGCTCAGAAAACATACCCAAGAATAGAGATCTTGCCACTTTTAACTTTGATGGTGTGGAAAGTATATAAAGCAGCTTAATACTAGTTGTGATTGAAACAGTGTTTAGTTATTATGAAATGACTTTGCTGCATTATAAGTTTTATAATATAAGTACTAAGCACTGTTTGCCTTTTAGGCAAGTTTGTAACTTTAGGGTGAATTCATTAAATTACATTATCAAGTTTGCTGCAAAAGCTAATTTTCAAAGCCACTTCACATTCAACAGTGGTGGTTTAAAATGGTTCTTCTCTTCAGAAAATGTCAGTCTCAGCCCTGAGCTAAACAAAGTTGCAGTAAAACTTTACCTCTGCTAAGCTATTTAACTACTGTGTGTGTGGTGGGTAGGGGGTGGGTGGGCAAGTCAGGACTTTCAGCTCCTATTTCTGACAGAAATTCACAGAACTGAATGAAGATAAGTTCACCAAAGTGAATTGAAACTTACTGTTTACACCACCTATTCATTAACACAGGATAGACTCAAATAATTTACTACAAAGTATCTACTGAAGAATAATACAATGAAGAACCGTAGGTTTTAGACTCTTACATTTTTGTAAGCTTTTTAAGTTTGTACAACTAAGCCCTTTTCTGCTCCATGTATTTTTACCACCACTCGTGACACATCTTAGCAGATACCACTTCAAGTTGCACACAATTAGTGTTTTCTCAGTTTCTTTGAAAATATTTCTGGCCTGTAGTTCCACACAGACTCTTCATGGAGGTCTTTAGTCATTTCAAACTTAGCATTGACTTCTGGAATAAGTGGATAGTATTGGTAGCAGTATGAGCAGAATTAGTAAGGTCTGTCAGCTCGTCAGGAACTAAAGAGAACTTCCAAATCATTTGCTTTCTTTAAAATGGACTTTCCATGTTGCTCTCACGTCTTCAATTGCTTGAGCATTGTTCTCATTGAAAGGCTAGTAGTCTGAGGTTTATTTTCTCTGCAGATATAACTTCAGCTGCTACAATAAAATAATGGTGATTTAATTAATTCTCCATTGGTAAATGACTTTTCTTGCTTGGCTAACAAATGAGTCACTTCAAAACTTTGGTCTCAGCCCCATTTTCTTTTTGTGAGGAAATTCCACCGTGAGGAGATACGCTGTTTTAATTTTCTTCTTTTTTTGGACTTTTGATTTCCTGTGAGTTAGGAATACTGGCATGAATACTTAGTCTGATACTGTCAATACATAGTCTTCTAGGACAGCTATAGTGCCATGAAGAGCACATTGCTCTGCCATCTAATTCAGTAACAAAATTATCCAAACTCTACTGTGCCTTAGAAGTTAGATATTTGAAATCTGCTTTTATCTTTTCTTGTTTTGACATGATGGTTATGTACTCCTAATAATCAAAGGTACATGTCATGGGGATACCTATGACACTCTAGCCGCTATGGAATTATAACTATATTAGTGCAATTTATAATGCATTGAGCAGCAGTAGGTGGCAATGAGTGCCACATACAGTCTGTCTCAGCTATTCCACTGTGCCGTTATAGCATGAAAGCAGCTATAGGTAGTATACAAATGGGTGAGCGTGGCTGTGTTCTAATAAACTTTATTTATGGACACTGAAATCTGGGCTTCATATATTTTTCACATGTCACAAAATATTATTATTATTTTTATTTCTTCCCCAACTGTTTAAAATAGTAAAAACCATGCATAACCCACAGACCTTGCAAAAACAGATGGCATTTGATCCACGGGCCTTAGTTTGCTGACCTCTGGTAAAGAGAAAAAAAAAGAAACAAGAAACTGCTGGAGGTATAGTGAATAACTGAACCAAATTTTGAAGGATTGAGGACACTGTTAAGATAATTGGTGGCCAAAGAGTACAATACAGTAAGACATGGATCTGATGGGGTGGGGAGGTCAGGGTGGGAAAGACACTGAAAGGATCTGAAAGGCTTTTGTGGTTAGAGGATGGTGAAGAGTGCAACCAGGTGAATTTGAAGAGCTAATCAGAGGCCAGAACGTACAGTACTGTGTAGACATGGTAGGAGTATTTTATTTGAACTTGATCAAAATAATTTTTTTACTGTTGATTATTTGCTGCTGTTTGGAAAAGAGACCTATACCTTCCTCAACTACTGAACTCTTACGAGAGATTGTACACATATATGTGTATTTACATATATATTTTATTCATTGTAAATCTTGCCAGTTTGGAAAGCCAGAAGAATTTCCCTTATTGCTTAGGAAAAGTTCTGTCATAGTGTTTTGATGATTTCATTTGTGGTAATAATAAATACAATTTATTATTCCTTACAGACATCCTATGCTCAGCTCCTTGCAGCAACATGTCTTTCAAAACTTGTTAGCCGAGTCAGTCCTTTGCCAGTTGAACAGAGGGTAGATATCAGTAAGTGGTTTATTATACTTTTTATGAAATTGTACTTTATTCTTTTAATGTATAGTTGACACGCAATGTTACGTTATATAAAATTACACGTTAAAATAATGTTTTCCTTTTCAATATGTTAAACTGTTAATAGGCATGCAAGTTATTTAAAATTCTGTTATTTTAAAGATGAGTTGTCAAGTCTCCTTTATCCATCTAGTGGTGCACAATGATGTATTATACAACAATGTGTAATCAAAAAAGCATTTGCTTAGTTTAATAATAAATCATAACAAGCGTTTTATTGTGTGTACTCTTTGATAAGATTTGTACTATCTCATTTTATCCACCAATCTTATGGAGTGGGCACTATGGTTATCCTCATTTTTTCACACATGTGTGTGCATGTGTGTGTGTGAGGGGGGAGGGGCAGAGAGAGCGGGAGAGAGAGAATGCCAAGCGGGCTCCACACTGTACTGTAGTGCAGAGCCCTACATGGGGCTCCACCCCACAGACTGTGAGATCATGACCTGAGCCAAGATCAAGAGCTGGATGCTTAACCAACTGAGACCCCCAGGCACCTCTATCTGACTTATTGTATACACACACCCACACATTTTAAATAAATTTTATTTTTTTTAGAACAGTTTTAGGTTTACAACAAAACTGAGCAAAAATTAGAGTTCTCCTGTCCTCTGTTCCGCACACATGTATAGCCTTTTCCAGTCTTAGCATCCTGCACCAGAGGTGCATTAGTTATTGATGAAACTGCACTGACACATGATCATTACCCAAAGACCATAGTTTATGTTAGGATTCACTCCTGGTGTTATGCATTCTGTGGGTTTGCATAAATGTATAATGACATATCCCCCCATTCTACAGAATAGTTTCACTGCCCCCCAAAAATCCTCCATGTTCCTCCCCCCCTCTAACTCCTGATCACCACTGATCTTTTTACTGTTTTCATAGTTTTGCCTTTTCCAGAATGTCACGTAGTTGGAATCATACATTGTAGCCTTTTCAGATTGGCTTCTTTTACTTAGTAATATGCACTTAACATTCTCCCATGTCTTTTCATGTCTTAGTAGCTCATTTCTTGTTAGCACTAAATGATATCCCATTGTCTGGATGTACTACAATTTATTCATTCACCTGCTGATGAACATCTTGATTGCTTCCAAGTTTTGGCAATTAAGAACAAAGCTTAAAGCAGGTTTTTGTGTGGACATAGGTTTTCAGCTCATTTGGGTAAATGCTAAGGAGAGTGATCGCTAGATTGTATGGTAACAGTATGTTTAATTTTGTAAAGAAGTGTCATACTGTCTTCCAAAGTGGCTGTACCATTTTGCATTCTCACCTGCAGTGAATGAGAGTTCCTGTTGCCCCACTTTCCCGCCAACATTTGATGTTTTAAGTGTTTGAGATTTGGGCTGTTCTAGTAGGTGTGTTTTAATTTGCAGTCCCCTGATGACATATGATTGAACATCTTTTCATAGGTTTATTTACCATCTGTCTATTTTTTTGATGAGGTGTCTAAGTCTTTTGCTCATTTTGAAATCAGGTTGTTTTCTTATTGTTGAGTTTTAAGAGTTTCTGTAAATTTAGATAGCAGTCCTTTATCAGTTAAGTCTCTTGCAAAGATTTTCTTCCAGTCTGTGGCTTGCCTTCTCACTCTCTTCACGTTGTCTCTCACAGAGCAGAAGTTTTAAATTTTAACTGCGTCCAGCTTATCACAAACTATGCCTTTGTTGTTAGGTGTAAAAAGTCATTGCAAACCCAAGATGATGTAGGTTTTTTTCCTATGTTGTCCTCAAAGAGTTTTTTTTTATAGTTTTACACTTTACATTTAGGGCTGTGATCCTTTCGAGTTGATTTTTGTGAAGAGTGTAAAGTGTGTGTCTAGATTCATGTTTTTGCATGTGGATGTCCAGTTGTTTTGGCACCATTTGTTGAAAAGGCTGTTTTCACTCCATTCTTTTTTGCCTCTGTTCCTTTGTCAAAGATTTATTGACTGTATTCACGTGTGTCTCTATTCTGTTCTCTTGAGCTTTTCTTTCACCAGTACCACGCTGTCTTGATTGCTGTAGTTTTATAATAAATCTTGAAGTTGGGTAGTGTCAGACCGCCAACTTTGTTCTTCCTCAGTATCGTGGTGGCTATTCTAGGTTGTTTGCCTCTCTGTGTAAACTTTAAAATCAGTTTTATAAATACCCACAAAATAATTTGTTGGGATTTTGATTTGGATTGCATTCAATCTACAGATCAGTTTGGGAAGAACTCAGAGTTTGACAATATTGAGCCTTCTTACCCATGAACGTGGAATCTCTCTCCATTTATTCTTCTTTGATTTATCTATCAGCTTCAGGGTTTTTTTGTATGTTCTTTTTCAAGTTGAGAAAGTTCCCCTCTGTTCCTAGTTTACTGAGAGTTTTTGTTATAAATGGCCGTTGGGTTTTGTTAAATGCTTTTTGTACATCTAATAATATGATCATGTGATTTTTCTTCTTTACTCTCTTGATTATGTTAATTGATTTTTCAAATGTTGAACCAGACTTGCATAACCTGGGAGAAATCCCACTTGGTTGTGGTTCATAATTCTTTTTATGCATTGTTAGATTCGATTTGCTAATAATTTTGTTGAGGATTTTTCTTTATGTTGATGAGAGATATTGGTCTCTAATTTATAACATCTTTGTCTGGTTTTGTTATTAGGGTAGTGCTGGCCTCATAGAATGAGTTAGGAGGAATTCTCTTGCTTCTGTCTTCTGGAAGAGTTTGAAGATAATTGATACAATTTCTTTCTTAAATGTTTGGTAGAATCCACCAGTGAACCCATTAGGGCCTGATGCAGAATAATTCACGGATTCAATTTATTTAAAAGCTACAGGCCTATTGCCAGATTGTCTATTTGACTTATATTTTTTATAAGTATTTAAAATAAATACTTAACTAAAAAGAGGAATACTCCTTAAAAGAAATTTGGAAAAAAGAGAAAAGTAGAAACTTACAGCACAAACAACAAATGATGTGTTCCCTTTATGAGTTGCATTGGTTTGACTTACTGCTCTTATTTCTGCACGTTGATTAGAATGTTTGACATGACGTGTCTGACATGTGTCCGTAGAATAATTGGCGTGCAGTTAAAGCGGAAAATGTGAAGAATTGCCTCAACAGTCACATTGCCTTTACATCATCTCAAAAATGCTGTTTTTTTTGATATGGTCCCAGATTATATATCTCATTACTTTCCAACATTAACTCTGTTGCCAGTTCTCTGTATTCATCACACTGTTTTTAACTATCAGTTAAATACCATTTCCACAGCTTAGTACTGAAGTCCCTTTATGAGCTTTTAATTAATGGACGATTCTCGTAGCCATGTGTCTTCATTGGTACTAGCCTGATAGTTGTGCCAGAAGGTCTTCACCTTGTGCCATGTGATTTTTGCTTTTGTGCCTTTCTTATGTTGTTTCTCTAGTCTGGAAGTGGTCCTTTTCGTCTTCTGTTCAAATTAAAGTGTAGCTTAAGTTTAATTACCTATATGAAATAGTCCTCTCTTCTTCCTTCCTTCCCTTCAAACAGCTTTATTGAGTTGTAATTTATATATCATAAAGTTCACTTGTTCTAAGTGTATAATGAATGATTTTTAGTAAATTTATAGTGTTGGGTGAACATCATCACAGCTCAGTATTGGAACATTTCTGTCATCCCCAAAACATCCCTCATGCTCGTTTAGTCTTGCTCTTATACCCCCAACCACTAAGATGATTTCTGCCTCTATAGATTCACCTTTTGTGGACATTTCATGTAAATAAAATCATACCATATGCATTTGACTTCTTTCACTTAGCAAAATGTTTTTGAGATTTACCCATGTTGTAGCATATATCAATATTTTTTTTCCTTTTTATTGTAGGGTAGTATTCCATTGCACGGATATTTGAACTTTTGTTGCCCATTCACTACTTGATGGACATTGGGGTTGTTTCTGCTTTTTGGCTACAATGAATAATGCTGTTGTAAACATTGACATACAAATCTTTGTGTGGACATATGTTTTCCTTTCTTTTGAGTAGATACTTAGGAATGGAATTGCTGGGTCATAAGTAAGTTTATGCTTAACTTTTGTTTTTTAATTAAAAAAATTATTTTATTTTTGGAGAGAGAGAGAGAGTACACATGCAAGTAGGGGAGAGGGGCAGAGGGAGAGAGAGAGAATCTCAAGCAGACTCCATGCTCAGTGTGGAGCCTAATGCGGGGCTCAATCCCATGACTGCGAGATCATGACCTGAGCCGAAATCAGGAGTCAGACCCTCAACTGATTGAGCTACCAGGCATCATAGTTTATGCTTAACTTTTCTTTTCTTTTTTCTTTTTAATGTTCATTTATTTTTAAGAGAGAGTGTGTGAGCAGGAGAAGAGCAGAGAGAGAGGGGGACAGAGGATCCGGAGCCAGCTTTGCATGGATACCAGTGGGCCGGATGGGGGCTCAGACTCATGAACTGTGAGATCATCACCTGAGCCAAAGTTGGATGCTCAACCTACTGAGCCAACCATGAGCCCCAGTTTATGCTTACCCTTTTTTTTTGAAGCTTATTTATTTTTAGAGAGAGGAGGGTGTGTGCACATGTGCCAGTGGGGGAGAGGCAGAGAGAGAGAGAGAGAGAATCTCAAGCAGTTTCTGTGTTGTCAGCACAGAGCCCGACATAGGGCTTGAAACCACAAACTGTTAAGATCATGACCTGAGCCGAAGTCAGGAGTCACGTGTTTAACCAACTGAGCCACCCAGGCGCCCCATGCTTCACTTTTAAAGAAATTGTTAAACTGTGTTCCAAAGTGCCCGTACCATTTTGCATTCTCACCAGCGGTGTGTGAAGGCTCCAGTTTTTCCACATCTTCACCTCATAAGTTTTATCTTGATTTCTTATGGTAGTTTCTTTTTGTGTCATGTAGTCTCTCTCTCCAAATATTTCCTTAGCTGACTCTCTAGGCACAGCTTATAGATTTTTGTGTTCTTAGAATTTGGAGTTATTTTCATCAAGAATTTTTTGGTTAAATATTGAGGTATTTACCCTCTCTTTTTACTTTTTTCTAAAATACGATGCTAGCCTTAGGGACCAAAGGAGAGATCAAATCTTTCCCCTTTTCCTTTAGATTCTTTTTATATGCTTTTTGATAGACTTTGTGGCATTTTCTTTTTTACTCGAGTTCAGTTAGGCAGTCAAAAAGTAGTATTTCATATTAAATTCCCATAATGTGTAATACCAAAAACATCAGTCTAATGATAGTAAACTCCAAAGACTGTTTGCAAGTTTGGACTTACAGTTTTGAGTTACTCATTACTAGTAATATATATGGTTTGGTCAGTATTTGGAAGCAATAAACACACAAAAACTTAAACCCAAACAGCCTGACTTAGTCCCAGTTTGGCCACTGTGACAAGTTATTTCACCTCTCTGACCTTCATGTCTTTTACCTAAGAAACAAGATAATAGTAATAATAGCATAATAGCAGTATCTTCACATTGCTATGAGAGCCACATAAGGAGTTTGCCAGGAAGCCCTTCTGACATGCATCAAAATTGCTAAATGGTGCTGTTACACAGTATTTGACACTCAAAGAGCCTCCAGTAGAGAGCTTTCCAACTCTCTATTAACTTTTGTCTGGGAGGTTTTTTTAGCTGTTTTATTTCATTCTCCTGGGTATCTTCTTGAAGATTTCATGTTCTTCTTGGTATGGCTTTTCCCTGTTAATCTGGGGCTGGTGATGATGAGATTGGTGTTGTTTTACTTGGTCGTTATCGTCGACACTTACGAAACTGGAGCACTGTTAAAGGTTATGTAAAAAGCATAACATGCGGATATTTGTAAAGCATTCAGCTAAAATAACAAAAATGTGGTCTATTACATTTTTTTCTGTCTTAGATAATAAACATGTTAGCCAGTGCCTTTACTTGGGAGTTCTGGGAGGGTGTGTTTATTGGTGCATGTGGAAGGTGGTTTGTCTCCTATTTGGTTGTTCTATTATTTTGAGATTATCTTTCTAGTGGTTGCCATTAGCCACATATGGATTCCTTACATCCCCTCCAGGTTAAACATTTTCAAGATAAAAATAATTGGAACTGAATAAACCAGATTAGTTTTTAATATTCTGGAAGCAGCATCATCTTCTTAAGCTTCATTACTTGAAATAAATATTTCAAGTAATGAAGCTTAGGATATCTATATTACTTGAATCCGTAGGAAAAACCTTTTCCTGATTTATCTTAATTCTGGGAAAATCTGGAGGCACTCAGGTGGCTCAGTTAAGTGTCTGTCTTCGGCTCAGGTCATGATCTCATGGGTCGTGAGTTTGAGCCTCGCATCAGGCTCTGTGCTGACAGCTTGGAGCCTGCTTCGGATTCTGTGTCTCCCTCTCTCTCTGCCCCTCTCCTGCTTACACACACACACACACACACACACACACACACACACTCTCTCTCTCTCTCTCTCTCTCTCTCTCTCTTTCTCTCTCTTTCTCAGTAAATAAGCACTAAAAAAAAAAAAAATGATTCTCTCTTCCCCTCTGTCCCTCCCTAGCTCACACACACATATACCCTCTCCAAAAAAACAAAACAAAACCTAACAAAGCAAAAAACAAAGAAAAACATCTGAAAATTCTAGGAAAATCTGTGCTTTAAAAAAAAAATAATGTCTAATTTTTTATTTGTATAATTATATAATCTTGATGTTAATAAAAATTAAGGTTGAAATATGGTAGTCATGAGAATTTTTTTTTAGTGTCAAGAATCTCACTACAGCTGTCAAGAGTAACTATTGAAAGTGTTCTCAGGGGTGCCTGGGTGGCGCAGTCAGTTAAGCGTCCGACTTCAGCCAGGTCACGATCTTGCGGTCTGTGAGTTCGAGCCCCGCGTCAGGCTCTGGGCTGATGGCTCAGAGCCTGGAGCCTGTTTCCTATTCTGTGTCTCCCTCTCTCTCTGCCCCTCCCCCGTTCATGCTCTGTCTCTCTCTGTCCCCACCAAAAATAAATAAACGTTGAAAAAAAAAATTAAAAAATAAATAAATAAATAAAAAAGAAAGTGTTCTTAGATTTTGAAGTTGTTTCCATTAAAGCTATTTTTAGTTAAATATTGGGGTATTTACCTTTTCATCACTCTTTTCTCCAGTGGCCTGCTGGCCTTTGAGGCCAAAGTAGAAATGGAATCTTTTGTTTTTAAAAAATTTTTTTCTTGTGTTTTTCTGTTAGACTTTTAGTATATTTGTTACCTAAGCCCAACTGCTCAATCCACTAGGAAGCTCAGAGCTGACTTTGCTACCCACTTCTAGTGATTTTGATATATTAACTTTGTTCCAAGCATTAATTCACTATTCTATTCATACTTCCCTTAACTTACATACTTATTTTATCATACCATACTATTCGTATTTTTTTATGCCACACAAACAGGATAGCATACAGTTTTTCTATAGCAAGACATATGCATTCTTAGCCATCATCTTAGCCATGCATTCTATGCTATCATCATGCAATAAAGCCACAGAGCTCATGAGAGAAGTGGGATATGGAAATAAAACTCAAGCACTTTGTCAGTGATACGTTAAAAGAAAAGAAATCTAATAAAAGGGTAGTAGAGTTTTACACATGTTAAATGGTTGAGAAATACTTAAATAGTATCATAAACAAGCATTTTATCTTGAAGACCTGAATCTTGTTTGTGGATATGGACTTCAGAAGGGTTGTGAGCAATAATGAAGTAGGGAAGGAAGGTGATCTGAAATAAGATGGAAAAGTATCAAAGCAGAGAAGGATGCATGAGGCTGATAACACATGAGGTGAGCTGACCTAGCTACTAGATGTTTGAAGTGTGCAGTTCGTGTGGTTTGCTTCATTAGGCCTGGTTGCCGTTTTCATATTCACCTGGCAGTTTTTTCTACCTGAAAGCATGTAAAAACAAAAGTGGCATTCTCATTATACTCAAATTATCCCCTAATACGTAAACCGAATTGGAGCAACTATCCTTTTTTCACTGTCAGCATTATAGCAGAAATAAGTGTATAAATAAGAATGTATCTTGGAGAAAGGGATTGGCTTTTTGTCAAAAACCAGCTGTTTTTCTTCACATGATTCATATTATGTTACTGAGAAATCCAAACGATCACAGAATATTTTCTTACAGGAAACTACATTCTTAATTATGTGGCATCACAACCCAAGCTGGTGCCCTTTGTTATCCAAGCTCTAATTCAAGTCATTGCTAAAATCACCAAATTGGGATGGTTTGAGGTTCAGAAAGACCAGTTTGTCTTCAGAGAAATTATTGCTGATGTGAAGAAGTTCCTTCAGGTAAGAAAGCCTAATTACATTATTAGAACATTGCAAGTTGCTTTTTTGGTTTAGAAAACTTCTTTTCTTAAAGCTGTATGGTTTGTTCTGTGGCTACCAGTACCATTATTAATTATGATTTATTGCTTATCCTCTGGGCCCTTTATTTTTTTATTGCCAGTAAATGAGGATCATGCCATTATAACATTTCCAAACCAGAAGAATGCAAATTATACTAGAAACCATCAGAAAATTAGAAAATACACAAAAGTTAGAAAATTTCAAAAAGACATGTTCTGTCATTTCTAACATGCTAGTCTGTGTGCTATATATACATGAAACATAATATTTTTTATGTATGACATGATGTAATGCTCATTACATCTCTGTGAAGTGGGTTTCATTTGCAGTGAGAAAACTGAAGCTTAGGAAAGTTAAGTAAATTGCATAAGGTTGCACAGTGACCTAGTAAAGCATAGAGCTAGCGCTTTAACAAGTTTTCTGACTTAAGAGATATATTTAACGTTTACATCATACCACATTGGCTATATTAGTTTCTCAAGAATATTTTTAGCTTAAATGATTCAACTTATAGGCACATTTAACTTATGCGAATTCAGATACTTGGACTGCAAAAAATAAAAATAAAAATAAGCCAGAGGACACTAATCTAATTGTGCTGGTGATTCCACTTGCCTTTCCACAGAGTATCACATGTCCTGAGGTGTGATAGGGGAAATATAAATCTGCTCTTTCCAGTCTCCACATACCTCTTAGGATGACCGTCCTGCCTTGCTCAGGATGATTCAGATATTTAAAGATACGTATTTTTTCATCCAAACAGTATCCCTAATTGCGAGAAATGTACTTTAGCTGCTGCTCTGCTGCAGAAGCGGTGATCTGTTACAGTTCTTGAGGAAAAACTAGCGGTTTGGATTGAGAGATGGTTCAGTATTGGTTTATTGGCAATTAGGGGCAATTTGGGCTTTCTGAGATTTTCTTACGCAGTATATCCCTGCGTAAGCTGTAACTCTACCATATAGTGCAATTCTAGAAACCTCAGAATATGAAACACTAGACTCTGCTGCTTCTCTTTTATTCGTATTGTTTAAAAACCCTGGTTAGCAAATATTTGATCATCTAAACCTTCAGAGAAATAAATGTACTTTTAGCCCTGCGGAGAGCAGCCCTGGGGCAGAGAGATAGTTTATTCAGGGACAAATGAGTTTCTCAGTGTTGAGTTGTGCTTGTAATTTTGGCTAACAAAATAGCAGCTCTCTCTTGTCATTTACTAAGATCACACACAGCTATCAAGAATCATTGACATAGAGAAGAAAAGATTTCTGAGTTATTGTTTGTTTTTTTTTTTATATGTATAAAAATTAAGGCTGAAAACTGAATAGAATGAAGTCATTCTTGTTGGCTAACATTTCTCGAACCCTCTTTCCAGTGGCTGGTAACTTGAACTTAAGTTGAGCTTTAGTGTGCTTTTGTCAATTTTGGAAAACCAGAAGAAGCAAAATGTTTTGTCTTCCAAGTTTATTAAAGTATCACAAAAAAAACAAAAAAACAAAAAAACACTTGCTTTCTGGGTAGGACTTAACCTAACCTTGAGTCATGAGAAAGGCAATTGACTTTAATGTTTAAGTATTCAAATATAGTACCACATGGTTCCTTTGGGTATTAACAGCTTCTGTGAATTTTGTACTAAAAGTTATTTTAAATTTGCTAAATCTTTAATGGCCTCAAGTTTTGTACATCTTCTTTCTGTTATTGCAGCCTTATTGCTGCCACATTGCAAACATTTATGGCCTTCCTTTCTATATACATACCCAGGAGAGCCTACTGTCCTCTTTGGCAGTCTGTTCACACTGCTGATTCACAAGATAAGGAGCAGAATGTAAATCAACATGATACCTCCTTCACTGAGAAAGACTTGCTATGAAAAATATGCCAACTAAACTAAGCAGTGTACTTATTAGGTACTTAGCTGTTTTATATTCTTGTGCAAACTCTTTTATCTGGTCATGAACCAGTACCTAGCCATTCTCGGATTAGAATGGAATTTGCAGACGACCAGCTGGTGGTCAGGGAACAGCACTTTGAGGAGCCTTGACCTGGTGTACACAGAAGATGGATGATTCGCTAACAGGAAATCTGTGATTCAGTTCAAAAGGTGCAGATTGTCGTGAAGGACCGTAAAGAATTAAAATGCAACAATTATGGGATGTTTCTTTTGTTTTTTTATCCTGAGATAATAAATAGAAGGAATGGCCAACTATAAAACTAAGACTTGAAAAATTTGTCATCTGTGGTAATGCTTTTTTATGATTACCCTATAATTAGATGTTACACTTTTTACGTTTATGCTTCTCGTGTGATTTTACAATAAGGTGATTTGTTAGTAATGGTGCATGTAGAATCTGAATTTTGATTTGAAGGAAGTTTTTGAGCTTAAAACGGAAGCTGATTAAATTAAAACCTTTATAGAGGCTATGAAACTGTATTCCATATTGATAGTCATGTATTTACCCCAGTGCGTTGGGCACTTTAGATGCCTTCATTATAGATATCATAATAAATGCATACACATGCACTGTTAAATAATATGAAAAGGGCCTAAGTGATCTTATCTGATATTAGATTAAGGGATTTAAATTAATTTCTAAGCTATTTATTAATTATATATTGAGTGCAGCTATCTCAGTAGCCTTTAAGCAAATTTATAGAACTAAAAAACATTTTTTGTTCATGCTCATTCACAGTCTTATGGAAAGTATTAAGCTAAAGTCTTGTATTTTAAGGTTTAGTTTAATATAAGTCCTAGGTGCTGAAAACATTTTGTTGAGTATTGTACAGTTCTAAGGTGGGTGAACATTCTTCCTTAATCAACTCTGTATACCTAAATTTATCCTTGAAAAAATGAACCTGAAATTATTTTTGTGAACCTCATAGCAATTTTTCTACATATTTCAATAGATATATTATTAAGAAAATGTGATATTTCAGTGTTTAATTATTTGTTTACAGTTACTTAGGGTACACTTGGTTATTTTTCTCCATAGGGTACTGTGGAGCACTGCATAATAGGAGTAATTATCCTTTCAGAGCTGACTCAGGAAATGAACCTGGTAAGCCTTCCATCTAATAGTGACATGAAATTTGCTAAGTAATGCTGGTGCTTTCATATAAAATGTTTGTGTGGCATAAAACTCTGAATAATGGTCTTTCTTTTATTTATTTTGTTGGTGGGATAATTGGGTATTGGAACATTTTTATTGTTATTGAAAGTAACAGCCATAGTGTAAAGTACTGCAAAGAAAAGGGAATTAGACACGGTCCTTGCTCCATGGCAGTTGGTGAATTGTCCTTGTAGCCTCTGTATATAATAATATACTAACCATAAGAAATAAATTGTATAAAGAGAAACAGGCCCTTATTTGCTTACAAATAAAAGATAGTTTGGTGAATTGATTCTTGACAATGAGTACACAGCAGGACTCCTCAAAGAATAGGCCTCTTGGCACTTTGCCACTCGCTAGCATGGATTTTCACCCTGTACCAAGGAGAGTTTGTGGAAGCTATACCTCCCCCCAATGGTGCCTTTATGAGCTCAGCAGCTGAGTACATTGTCACCTGTTTCTGTTCACTTTTGTACTTAGTTCTAAACAGAACAAAAGCAGAAGTTGGGTTCTTTGTGGGATAATGTCAAAATAAGGGGGAATGAAGGTAGTATTTATATTTTAAAACTGTTGTCATGTTGAACAGTCTGTGTTTGTGTATATGCATGTGTGTGTGAGTGTGTGTATGTGTATAAATAGGAAAAGCTTACATATCCAGGACCACTTGCCAACTCTCTTTGGAGTGTTCGTATGGTTCCTGTGCATAAAAAAAAAATCACCCAAAATAACTATTTTCAACTTCAGTCCAGAATTAGAAAGTGTTTCTAGCTTTACTGGATGGATATCTTAAATTTAAAGTGCTCTCTTTGTTTATCACAGAACTTACTCCTTGACTCCTCTACCCTAGTGTATGTAAAGATTTCTGGCCTTAACGGGTGTATGCCAGTAGCTATGTATGTATCTCCAGGGCAGATAACAATAGTACCTGGAACGAGTTATTGTGTTAACAGGGATGTTATGACAAGGACTTTGGCTAATCCTATTAGGCTCTATAAATATGTCTAAAGAACTGTAGCTTTCTTTTTTAAAAATACATTTAAAAATAATTTTAGTATGAATATTTTATCTCATAAGAATGTAGAGAATAGTACAGCAACCCCATGTACGCATCATGTAGCTTACACAACCATCAGCTTTTTGCTAATCTTAAAACCAGAATTTTTTTTTTTCATTTCCTACTTCATAGCATGATAGGGCTACAGACTGCTCTCGTAGTAAGGGTTTACGGTGTTTAGATGATTACTGAGACAAGTCTGGGTGATATAGAATTCTAATAAAAGTGTGATTCAAAGAGCAACCAAGTTTTTTTTTTTTTTTAATTATCTCAAACTTATGGAAGAATTGTGAGTATAATACATAGAAAATTTTTCTCAGCCATTTGATACTAAGTTTCCAACGTGATCCCTGAATACTTGAGTGTATTTCCTAAATACAAGGACATTCTCCTATGTAATTATAATAAGACCATGAAAATCAGAAAGCTAACACTGGCCTATTACTATCATCCTCGTATTCTATTTGAGTTTCACCATTTGTCCAAGAAAGGAACCAGTTTGGGATCGTGCGCCTTATTTGTTTGACATGTTCCTCATCAGTCTGGAAAAATTCCTCACTTTTTCCCTCACTTTCATGACCTTGACACTTGTGAAAATTACAGACCAGTTGTTTTGTGAAATGTCCCTCAATTTGGGATTGCCTGATGTTTCTTTATTATTAGATTCAGATTATGCGCATTGGTCAGGAATATCACAGAAATGATAGTGTGTGATCTTCTCATTGCCTCCAGTCAGGAAGCACATGATTTGATTTGTTACATTACTAATGATGTTTACTTTGGTTACTTGATTAAGATGGTTTCTACTAGGCTTTTCCAATTGTAGGTTTATTTTTGTTCTTTGTAAATAATAAGTATTTTAAGACTCTGAAAATACCCATTCCTCACCAGACTTTTAATTTATTCACTTATTTATATCAGTATGGATTCTTGTTTTCCTATTTTATGTAATAGGTTATAATTTGTTACTAACATTATAGTTTGATGCTCAAATTTTGCCAGATTTGGCCAGGAGGAACCCTTTCAAGCTAGCTTCTATGTCTAATGACATTTACTCACCATTTTTGAATATTTTCTTACTTTCTGACACAAGATGTTCCAAGCTTATCTTGTATAGAACCAAGTGCCTTTTGAAAAAAGCTTCAAGGTCTGAAGTGTGATTTGGGCTTTGTATTGTGGAAAGTATATGGCTTTTGTGGACACATTTTACTTAGCCTAATTTTATGGCATTTATCATTTCAGCGAGCATTTGGTAGGTACAGTACTTCTGAATTAGGCAGCAGGGAGATCTGCAATGCATGAATTAAGTCAGTGTTATCATTGTTAAATGTGAGCCAGGTAAATTCATAGTGTTAATAACAAGATGGAATTTTTAAAGAAAAACATCTAAACTTGAGGTTTCCTAAAAGAGGATTATATACTGTCTTGTGTTTTTAGAAGCCAGTCTACTGTTCCTACTGTTCCTGGAGGTTATTCAACAAGAAGTAAAATATCCTTTGCCTACATTGTAGAGGCGTAGATGGTAGAAAATAGATGTACAATCCCTCTTCTCAAAAAAATGGATATCTACATGATTAACCCAAATAAAATAAGCTTATAGGCCTTGAAGATAATTGAAATAAGACTGGATTTGTGTTTTAGCTCTGTTGCTTACTACTTTGGACAAATTTCTGAACATCTTTGAGATGTTCAGAATATATATATATCACTATCTGGAAAGTGAGAATGACACCTTCCATGGATCTTGTTAAGATTAGATAAACTTCTCGCTCTACGGCCTGGTAAATACAAGTGCTCTATAAACCCAAGGTCGTTCTGTTCCTGTTACAGATACGGTGGTAATGAGAGGTTGATCTAAGACAATGTGCCTATAAACTTTAATTTTCATGTGTAAACAGAGGATAATACATATTTCACAGGTTACTTTGAGAATTAAGTGAAATAATATGTGAAGAGGACTTCACAAATTCCAATACTGTATGCTACTATTAATTTGTATTAACGAAAGGGTTTTTTATATTGAGGGAAATATTTTAGGAGAGACAAACTGATTGAAATTTGGTTGAAAAGTGGGGAATAATGCTGGAAATGCTAATTTGAACCTTGCATATTGATTACAGATTCCAGTAGCTATTTTCTGGAATCATTTTGTACTTCTGTTATATTTTATGTTTCTGTAAGTAAATGTGGCATTTAAGTATAGCCTAAATTGTATGATGGAGCTTAGCAAGTATCAGATAATCAGTTTTGAGATCACTGCTTTTTTTTAAATCTATAAGCATTAGTAAAAGAAAATGGTTTATTTTCTTCTATCACATAGCAAAAGGAATGCTATAGTGACTGTAGCCCATGGTGTTAATGATCACGTGGGTATCAGACTTCAACTTTGTTTGCTGTTTGCTCTTGATAAATGGAAGATTTAATGGCACTAAATAGTATAGTTTTGACCATATATTTATTTTTTATTAACTTATTTTAATGTTTATTTATTTATTTATTTTTTTATTTAGTTTTGGGACAGAGAGAGACAGAGCATGAACGGGGGAGGGGCCGAGAGAGAGAGAGACACAGAATCGGAAACAGGCTCCAGGCTCTGAGCCATCAGCCCAGAGCCCGACGTGGGGCTCGAACCCACAGACCGCGAGATCGTGACCTGGCTGAAGTCGGACGCTTAACCGACTGCGCCACCCAGGCGCCCCAATGTTTATTTATTTTTTAAGGAGAGACAGAGTATGAGTGGGGCAGGGGCAGAGAGAGAGGGAGATACAGAATCGGAAGCAGGCTCCAGGCTCTGAGTTGTCAGCACAGAGCCCAATGTGGGGTCTAACTCACAAACCATGAGATCATGACCAGAGTGGAAGTCAGATGCTTAACTGAGCCACCCAGGCACCCCTGCCTTGGTTTCTTTATAAAACACCAAGGATATATGAACCAATGACATTTCTAGTGTATAAGAGGAATACTATTTTTGTATGAAGAATTTTTCTATGATTGTTAACTGAATCACAGAAAGTTAGAATTTGAAGATTATTTTAGAGATTTGTCATTTTACATATGGAATCTGAGGAATAGGGAAGTTGTTACTCGCCTCTTGTGAAATGGTACATGGTTCAGGAGTTGATAGTCATAGTATCTGTTATTTAAAAAAATTTTTATGTTTTATTTTTGAGAGAGAGACAAGACCGAGCGTGAGTGGGGAAGGGGCAGAGAGAGAGGGAGACACAGAATCCGAAGCAGACTCCAAACTCTGAGCTGTCAGCACAGACCCAGACAAGGGGCTCGAACCCATGAACTACGAGATCATGACCTGAGCTGAAGTTGGACATTCAACTGACTGAGCCACCCAGATGCCCCACTACCTATTTTTTAATAATCTGTGTTCATATTGCCTCTGAAAGTATGGTCAGTTCTGGTTTTTAATTTGGGGATTGGTAGGGTTTGTAGAAAGAGCACGGAATTGAAACAGTCCAGAAACTTAGGTTCTAACTGTGAGTCTGCCATGAACTTTTTGAGTAAGGTTAGGCAAGGCACTTATCTCAGTAGGTTCTTAAAAGCTCTTTTAACTCTGTATGCTTCTTTAATCATTATTTCCATTCCTTTTCTTGTAAAGTTTTGCTTTGCTGTTTGGTAAGTCTGATTAAATCATCTTGATCTTTTTAGGTTGATTATTCTAGACCTTCAGCAAAACACAGAAAAATAGCTACCTCATTTCGTGACACTTCTCTCAAAGACATTTTAGTGCTAGCATGCTCTCTTTTAAAAGAGGTAAGTTATTCAATAATTCAATATCCTACTTAGGGTATTTAGGAGATTTAAGTTCCAAAAGAATTTCAAATGAATCCCCCTTCCCCAACCCCCATTCTGTCTTTGGAAGAGTTGCTGTGAACAATCTTAATTTCAGTATAGTAGATTTCTACAGATCTGTAAGAGGTTTCCAAAAAATTCACTTTTATTTAATAGGGATATAATAAAACAAAATCCAAAGGGAATTTAGTAACCCATCTTTAGGTAGTAGTTTCATTGCCTTCCTGCTAATAGAGTATTTATTGCAGAAGCTGATTGAGACTTAGTTTATTTTAGTTGCTTGTATTTTAATGGGATGCAGATGAACAATGAAATGAGAGTAAGTTTTCCTAATTCATCAACTATTGATATTTATTCATAGGTGAGCCAAGACAGTTAACTTTAATGATTTCTTTGGGAAATAATATTTTTTCCATTTGCTACTTGGTGCCCTGTTCGAGCATTAGGGATAGTACAATTCATAATTACATTGTGTTTGCTTATAATATAGGGATTCCACCATGCTATTCAAGCTTTTTAATTGGTGTTGTATAGCATTTCCCAAAGTATGTTCCAGTTAGCAGCAGTTGCTAATTATTTCAGTTCTGTGGTATAGTAACATGATAACTTCTGGAGTTAGCCGGACGGAAAGACCCTTTATTATTTTTTCAATTAAATTTTTAAAAATGTTTATTTATTTTTGAGAGAGAAAGCATGAGTGGGGGAGGGGCAGAGAACAAGGGGGACAGAGGAGCTGAAGGGACTGTGTACTGACAGCTCAAGCTAATGTGGGGCTCGAACTCACAAACCATGAGATCATGACCTGAGCTGAAGTCTCAACCCACTGAGCCATCCAGGCTCCCCGACCTTCTATTATTTCAAAATTTTTCTTTTTGTATGGAAAATTTTAACATATACAAAAGAAAGTGGAAGAGTATTATGAACTCCCTTGGACCAATCAGCAAATTAAGCAGTAACAACTCATGACTAGTCTTGTTTCATCTCTGTACTTTTCTAACAACTTTCCTTTTTTTGTGTGTTATTCTTTAAGCAGAATCCTAACCTTCATATCATTTCCTCCACAAATATTTCACAGTGTGTCTTTAGTAGATATATCTATTTGGTTGTGTCAGAATGGATATTTGGGGTTGGGGGTTCAGGAAGTGGGGTATGGTCAGGATTATTCTCCAGAAGTTTGTTGAGTGTCTTTCATTCAGACAGCTTGACAACCTTTGTTAGCTGAATGTGGATCATTTATATGTGAAGTTCCCCCACTTGAAGAATAGTATATTTTCAGCTGTTCTAAGCAACCTTTGAGCTAATAAATCCCATAGATTTATACATTTGTGCTGTGTAAAGTATTTGTCCTCGAGTTACTTTTTATAACTTTAGAAGATGACCTACAGTTTGCAGTTAAGTGTAAAAAGTCTTATTCTCATTTGAGAAAATAAAACCTGAAAATAGTCTATTGTAGATTTTTGTTGATAGTGATTTTACAACTTTTTCTACTATATACAACAACATAACTTTGCAAACTTTTTTTCCTAATTCTAATTTGGCATTGAAGAGTTACTTACATTAGTGAACTGAGAATTTGTTTATTGACATGTTTCCTAATGTTTTACTTGACTTTCAACTTTTTTCAGGTGTTGGCCAAACCTTTAAATCTTCAGGATCAAGGTCAACAAAATCTAGTAATGCAGGTCTTGAAACTGGTCCTCAACTGCCTTAACTTTGACTTCATTGGCAGTTCAGCAGACGAATCTGCCGATGATCTTTGCACAGTGCAGATTCCAACAACCTGGAGAACAAGTAAGAAGAAAGTTTAGTGTGAGGCATGGCAGAGTAAAAGGCACAGAATTAAGAAGTAGAGTTGCCACATGTGCAGTTATCTCTAGTTTTTGTTAGACAATCAAAAAATTCAGAAAGATTTGTAACACAAGATATCTGCTGATACCCAGCAGTGAAATCTGTTTTCCCTAATTCATATTAAAGGAATTTCCATATTTTGATATTGGAAAATAGGAAAGATAGTTCTAGAGTTAGGGGGAAACAGGTTTGGGAAGGAAAATGAAGAGTTCTGTTTTGAAATGTTCAGATAAAGTGGGAAAGGCTATAACACTCGGCAAGAGAAAACATAGTTTTCAGTGTTAGGAAGAGAATGAAATTAGAGTAACTGACTTAGCAGAGCAGAATTGCAACTTCCTCTCACAGAGAAGGATACCAAGAAAAAGCAAGGTGATCTGCCCTCACACATTGTAGAAAGATGATTGCACTAGGGTATTCCTGAAGTCAGAAGTGAAGAACAGGGCTGAAAGGGCTTGGTAAAAAGTCTGTATTCTGCACAAAGTCCCCAGGATCTCCTCTACCACCTGTGCAATGAGGTGACCACCTTTTCCTTTTTCTTCCCGTGTGCACTTCCCTCTTATCTCCCAAGAGCAGACCTTTTTTCCTTGAGAAATTAAACTGGATATTCAGGGATTTAGATACAGTAGAGAAACACTACAGATTTTGTGAAAACTTCTAATATGGAAGTTCTGTTTTGAACTGTTTTAATCAAAACAAACACTTAAAAGAGACCTGGTATCCTTGGTATCATGGTGAATACATGAACTAACAAATGTAATAAAATTGCACAGACTACACACACACACACACACACACACACACACCCATATGTACATATATGAGTACATGTAAAAATGGGAAATATGAATAAGATTGATGAATTGTATCAATGTGATTTCCTGGTTGTAATACTGTACTGTAGTTTTGCAAGAACTTGCCTTTGGAGGAAGCTGAATAAAGTGCTCATGGAGTCTCTCTGTATTGTTTCTTGCAAATGCAGATGCATCTATAATTACCCCAAAAAGTTTTTGTTATTTTTTTCAAAAGGAGAGTTTAGTAGAAACAAAGTAAAGAGTAAGAGTGAACTTCAGAAAAGTATAGTTAATATCCCCAGGGAGATAAGAAAAGGGAACACATCCCTGAAACAAAAATAGGATATTGTTTTAAAAAGGCAAGTTCAGAAAATGTCCCAAGTATAAAAGACAGCTGCCAAAATAAAACATTTAGTAAAAGAGTTGGAAGGTAAAGTTAAGGAAATATCGCAGAAAGTAGAGCAAAAAAGAAGACAGAGATTTGATACGAGAAAAGAAAAATACAAGAATATTAGAGCATGAAACTAGGAGATCTGGCATCTGTTAGGAGTTTAAG
The DNA here is from genome assembly GCF_014898765.1 of Herpailurus yagouaroundi. Classification (NCBI taxonomy): domain Eukaryota; kingdom Metazoa; phylum Chordata; class Mammalia; order Carnivora; family Felidae; genus Herpailurus; species Herpailurus yagouaroundi. The sequence continues at coordinate 61,236,133 of NW_024412377.1, forward strand.
AAAGAGGATAGGGGGGAAAAAACCCAGAAGAAAATTTGCAAACAGATAATATCAAAAAAAGTTCTCAGCACTGAGACATAAATTTTCAGATTGACAGGTCCCATCAAGTACCTATCATCATGAATGAAAAAAATAAATGCTAAACTTCACAATTATAATCATATGGGAATAATGATGATAAAAAGATCCTAAAATCTAACAGATGAAAAATAAGTTACTTACAAAGGATTGGGGTTAAGAATGATAATAGACTCCTCACTATTAGCACTGGAAGCTATAAGACAATGGAGTAATCTCCCCAGACTTCTGAAGGGAAATAATTTTCAAACTAGACTGAAATGTAGAACTAAGACATTTTGAGACATGCACATCCTCCTGGAATTTATCCCTTATGTATATGCTCTCTGAAAGTTACTTGATATACAAACCAAGAATGTGGAAGGTAAGGGGTTTGTGAAAAAGGAGCTTTAACACAAGATGACAATGAACAGACATAAAAAGAAGATAATTGTTTAACAAATTTAGAAACAACCAGTCCCAAGTTGAAGGCTTTAGGAGGTAGGGTAGGGGTGGGAATGGAAATTACAGGTTATTTGATGCTATTGATCATGTGGAAAATAGCATAAAGAACATTTTACAAATCGGTTGAGCATTTGGAAGGAATTAGTGACAGATCTACAACTAATCGCAGAAAAGATGCTATGATTAAATCCAGAGAGTGTTAGAAATATAATTATAGGGTACTCCTTGGCTCAGTTGCTAACATTATATAGCCATAATAAATGTAAACACTTAGAATTGATTTAATCTCAAATAGTTAATAATACTGGATGGTTGTTGAGAGAGGACAGATTGTGGTATGGGCTAAAGCCTCATCAGTTGTAACAGGAATTTATTTGATAGTTTAAGTAAAACAAATAAATATTCATATAGCATGTTATTTGGAAATATGTATGTAAGTGTAGATAAGAGTTGAAAGGTACTTGGAATGGGGTAAGGTATAGCTGTTTTTTATTATACACTTTTTAATATTCTTTTTGATACTGTTTGCATTTTTAAACATTTATATTACTTTAATACAAATGAAAATAGTGAGAAGATTCTCCCAGTAAGAACTGTAGATGCTTCATAAAAATAAGCAGCATTTTAGCTAATTGGTTTCTATCTCTGTATTATTTCATCTTTCAAAGGAAAATAGCTAGGAATTAAAAGGAATTAAAAAGGTATTAAGCCTAACTGGAAAGAGTGGCCACATGCAGAGGTCTTGGAGTTCTCATTTGTGTGATAAAGTCTTACTGATTACGTTAAGAATTGAAGTAATGCTTTAAGAAAATAATTTTTTTTTCAGTTTTCCTGGAACCAGAAACATTGGATCTTTTCTTCAATTTGTATCATTCACTTCCACCACTACTATCTCAATTAGTAAGTAAAACTCACTCATTATTTCATTAAAAAGTATCTATGATCTTTATCGAATGGTAGTATATATTTGTTGTAAAAATTTACATTCTTGATTGGGTTTACCTCTCAAGAAATTCTTATGTCTCCTGGGATTTATATTACTTAAGCTGTTTGTCCAATTCTGTGTAGTCACCAGTGCATTCCATTTGATGGGTGAACCCAGAACCTCTGACTCTTGATTTAGCTCCTGCCCAGAGCCAAGAAAACCTGTCAGCCTCTAAGTGTACCTTACTTTCTACCCAGTCCCCGTCCCTTCTTCTGGGCCTCAGTCCAGTAGTTGGCCATACCATCTGTTACCTTCCCTATTCCTCCCCTCTCTCTAACTCTTCTTCAACCGTCCATGCCCTAGGCTTGCCAGGCAGCCCCCATCAGTTATCTCTGAGTGAGAAACAAAGGGGATCTGCTCATGTGATTTTGTGTCCATCATTCCAGTTCATTTATTTTTTGAATTAAATTCTATCATGTACTTTAAAAATCTTAAAACTCTTTGGTTATAGAGTAACTTTGAGACTGTGAACCTGTCTTTGTGGAATCTACAACAGAGACCAGGCAAGACTGAAAAAAAAAAAAATAAAAGGAAAAAGTTGTCAGTTTAATATCTAAGCTTATAGATGTAAAGTTGGGGGATTCTGAAATTGCCATTTCATGAATAAAGATACTACAGACTTAAAGTACAAATCAGTGGTGTATTTGTTTAAATCTGTTATTGCCTAGAAGGGAGGAATAGACTTACAAAAATACTCTGCCTCTTTTTTTTTTTTTTTTTTTAAACATGTCTGCTCTCCCATCTAGAGTTTAAAGATTGTGGTTTTTAAACTGGGTTCCACAGGACACTCATGTTTCCAGATGGTGCCACAGAGTTTCAGGCTTCTGTCTTTTAACCAGAATAGTTTTGTTTTTAGTTGTTTAAAAACCATGGTTTCATGTATAATTATGTTTTGGAATAAAACAAACAAGCTACTGGTGCTTAAAAAATTAAGTGGGGAACAACTGCTTTAAGAGAAAGTAACTAGCATTTATTGGGCATGACCTACTATAAGGTGCTTATCTCACCTCATCCTCAGAGGGACCCTGCAGGGTAAGTGTTATTATCCTCACAATGTTGACAAGGAAATAGACCCATACTGGCTTAAAGGAATTTCTTTAGGGCAGCAAACTAAATAATGAAGCTGAGATTCAAACCCAGGTGTTTTTGGCCCCCAGACCCTGAGTATTGTTTTGTTTTTTGTTTTGTTTTGAGAGAGAGAGAGAGAGAGAGAGAGAGAGAGAGAGGCAGAGAGAGAGAGGAAGGGAGAGAATCTTAAGTAGGCTCCATGCCCAACATGGAGCCCAACGCAGGGCCTGATCCCACGACTATGAGATCGTGACCTAAGCTGAAAACAAGAGTAGGACGCTCAACTGACTGAACAACCCAGGAGCCCCACCCTGGATATTTTTGATACACTAGTGGTTCCCAAACCTTCTACACATCAAAATTGCCTGAGGAGTTTTTGGTTTTTCATTTGTTTAAAACAGTAAGGACTGTGGCCAACTAGAGAACATCTAAAAAGGCTGTCCTCTGATTCTTGTCCATGTTCTCACCTTTGTTAGGAGAGCCAGACATTATGTAAAGTCTCTTAATTGAAATATTTAAATATTTAGCCACTAATTCTATTTTTTTTTTTGTTTGTTTGTTTTATAAAGTGGACAAACAGACATATGTGGACCAAAACAAAACTTATGAGGGCCGTTTGGCCTGAAAAGTTGCCAGTTTTGGGCCATTCACTTAATGATCAAACAGGCTTAAAATGGTCTTCAGTAGTAGAATTAAGAACCCAAGTAGTAAAGTCCTCTGGTAAAGTATTAACTTTTGGAAGATAACTAGACCATTGATATTTTTTTGGAATTTTTGTAGAATATCTGATATTTCCAGCAGTATTCTCCAAATTGTGTCTCAAGATATTAATGGATGGTATGGGTAAGATGTACCATCACCAAATAAATTTGGGATATGCTGGATTAAGTAAAGTTACACCAAGTTACACTGAAGTAAAGTTCCCCCACTTACAGGATACCACAGTACAGAATGTACAGTATTTCTTAAACATACTCTACCAGAAAACCATATTTTCATTTTGGTAGAACACCTGTTTTATTGGTTCATGAACAGAGGTGGGCATAAGAAGCAACTGGGAGCCTTTTGAGTATGTCCAAGTTGCTCTGGCATACATATATGACAATATATTAAAAGAGAACACACACAAATAGAAATTTTAGTGGTGGAGTTAAAGGGTTATGGGTAGTGATGGTGATTGATGATGTGTAGCTTTCAGGGTTCCTAGATTCTATAATGCTTTTGTATCACAAAAATTAAAAAATATTTTTTATGTAAAGACTCGTGCTCCTTACATGTGGCCATAGTTACTTTTAAAATTGAAATGAATTTTGTTGTTCCTATTTTTAGGCACTTTCATGTTTAGTTCAGTTTGCTTCTACAAGAAGGTCCTTATTTAGCAGTCCTGAACGTGCCAAGTACCTTGGTAATTTAATTAAGGGAGTAAAAAGGATACTTGAAAACCCTCAGGTATTTATGAAGTAATTTAATTAATACTTAGTATATAGAAATACAGTTTTTCTGCTGAAAGGTGTGTAATAAACTCATGATTTGATTATGATTCTGGAAGAAACATGAACTGTCATATCCATCTTCCCTTGATCTCATTTATAGTAGAAATGGACAGTTTTTAAAAATGGATGCTTTCCTGATACACTTCTGTGTTTTTCCTTTTTTATTTTTTTCCATTTTTTTTAGGTGAATAAGAATAGAAGGTATATATCTTATTATGCTTCTGCTTTACACCATTGTACTGCATTTCTTTGCTTGCTTGTACTTCTTAAATTACTAAAGTAATTAATTTGGAGTTATATCTACCTTCTGAAGACTTAATATAAATCTGAATGTTAATATTGGAGTAAGTGGCTTTAAATTTTGAAATTATGTCTTTTTGCCCTCTTGTGGACAAATAAGAGTTTGTAGATTTAAAAACCTTTCCTATACATTAACTGCAATGTTCATTTCAGAGAATTGCAAAGCCATTATTAATTAGTGATTTTGACTGCCTCGATAACATGTTTTGTTTTGCTTTTTATTTTGTCTTTGGTTTAACATATGGATTTTAAAATGTTAAATGATTTAAGGAGATTTATCTGTCTCTTAGTTACTAATAACTTTTGAGAGGACATATAGTATCTGTACATAAAGAAAATTTGCTTGCTAGCTAAGGAGCAATTGATTTTGTATGTCATTCTCAGGAGTATTTTAGTATTTTAGGTGTTATGCTATTATTTTATTTTTTCAATGATAGCGGAATTAAGAAATTTACATGTTTTGTTGATAAATGGGATTTTACTAATGTATGTCAAAATTTTTAGTTGTTTAACTCACTGTCATCAATTAGTATGTGAAAGATAATATGGTAATATCAGATAATTGTTTTAATTGGTTTTCCAGCCTCCTCATGTTCATGTTTCATGTCTGTAAAAGTTGGCTTGAGTATTATATTATTTTAGAATTACAATCATGTAGTAAAAGATCTATTAGTATGAAGTATCTTTTTGTAATTTGTCCTTAATAATTAGATACTATTTTATATTTTCTTGGAGCTCATATGAATGAAATTTCTTAGAAACTCTTTGAGTTTTAAACATATACTCTTTGAAGTCTCTGTCATGCCAGCTACAATGCAAACAAAATGTTCAAACTTTTATAAAGATAACACTGGTGTCCTATCTTCAAGGAGCTCTCACAGACAACTGGGGGGCCTCTTTCTTGGTCTTCCTTTTTAACCTTTCCTTCTCTGAGGTTACCTCTGTGTCTTATAGTATTTCTGCTAGACTTTCTGCCCTACGTTGTAATAATTGTTTTGAATGACTTTACTTAGGGACAAGGAGTTGCTTGAGGGCTCAATGCCTATAGGTACTCAATAAATATTTATTGAATTAAAAGAAATTTCTGTTGTGTGTGCACAAATACCATTTAAGTTCATCAGTTGGTATTGCTCTTTTCCAGGGTTTCAAGAACCCATTCTTAATTTTCATCTTAAATATTTTTCAAGTCTTCTACTGACTTGTGTTTAAGCCACAGTACACATACACGTGCACACACACAGACATGTACGCACACATGCACATTTTTTCTGTAATACACTGGGTTCCTAAACATGATTTAGTCATCACAGAGGAAAGCTTTTTCCAGATCCTCTACTTTGGATTCCTTATTTTAGTCATTGATGCCAACATTAAATCCAACAGGAATCATTTGTTTTCTTTCATTAATGATGTACTCAGGTGACACAAAGTACCATATGTACCCATGAAAACCGGAAAACTTAATAAAATACTCTTGGAATTTTAGTGATAAGTCATTAGCTTGGTTTGTTTTTAAGTATTTTAAAAAGCCTTTCTTTTTGTCTCATAATTTAGGGTTTGTCTGATCCAGGTAATTATCATGAATTTTGCCGATTTTTGGCTCGTTTAAAGACAAATTATCAGCTGGGAGAATTAGTTATGGTGAAGGAATATCCTGAAGTTATCAGATTGATTGCTAACTTTACCATTACTAGCCTGCAGGTAAATAAAAACATATAATTGATGTTAAACAGTAGATACTTTTTAGGACAATTTCTTGGTAAGATTTGGTGGGGACTTTCAACATTTGTTAGAGTGCTTTGCTAAAAATACTTATTCCAGGGTTTTAGGTGAAAGTTCATTGTAACATTTTATAATAAACATTTAGAGGCTGAGTATCTACTAAAGAATGAGTTGAGAAGCTATAGTAAAATTTATGTGAAGAAATAAAAGCCGTTTTTTAAAGATTTTTTTTTAGAAAATTCTTTTTATAAGTTGGGGGGAAGCTTTAAAACCACATTTTCCACATGATATGAACTCAAAAATATTCATGGAAAGATTAGACGGAAGCACACCAACTTTTAATAGCGATCACCCTTGGGTGGTAGAATGAGAGATTATTGGTTTCTTCTTTATGCTTTTTTGCATTTATTTACAAAATTTGCTATGTTAATGATGATTGGTTATATGATCAGAATAGAAGTTAATTTTAAAGTCTGTGTTTAGTAATTTTGTTTAGAAAATCTGTGTTTAGTAATTCTGTCTTATTAATTCTTAATTCTAAGAAGATATGTCATTTTAAATAACGTTTGCTTTATTTCTTTGTAGCATTGGGAATTTGCTCCCAACAGTGTTCATTATTTATTAACTCTGTGGCAAAGGATGGTAGCATCAGTTCCTTTTGTGAAATCAACTGAGCCCCACTTATTAGACACTTATGCACCAGAAATCACGAAGGCCTTTATCACTTCTCGCTTGGAATCTGTTGCCATAGTTGTGAGGTATTGAAAACTAAATGTTTCTGTTGTATTTTTATCTTTTGCATCTTAGAATTTAAAAAATTTGAGGTATAATTTACCTAGTGTAAAATCACCCTTTTTAGTGAATAGGTCTATGAGTTCTGACACGTGCATATAGTTGTATAACTACCATTACAGTCAAGATAGAGACTAGTTTCATCACACCAGAAAGTTCTTCTGTGTCCCTTATAGTCAGTCCTTTCTCCACCCTCAGACTCTGGCACTTACTTATTTGTTCTGTTTTCCTATAGTTTTTGCCTTTTTAGAATGTTGTATAGATATAATATATAGCCTTTTAGTTCAGCTTCTTGCACTTGACATAATGTATTTGAGATTCCTCCATGTTGCATCAGGAGTTCTTAAAATTTATTGCTGAATGGTATTTCATTTCCTGGATATGTCAGTTTGTTTATCCATTCACTCGTTGATGGACATTTGGGTTGTTTCCATTTTTGTCAATTATGAATAAAACAGCTGTAAACATTGCTGTGCAGGTTTTTGTGTGAACATAAGTTTTTATTTCTCTTCGGTAAATGTGTAGGTGGCAGATTTCTGGGTTGCATGGTGAGTGTGTGTTTTACTTTATAAGAAACTGCCAAACTGTTTTGCAAAGTGGCATTCCCACCAGCAATGTATGAGAGACCTAATTGCCCTTTATTCTCATCGGCACTTGATATTGTCAATTTTTTTTTTAAATTTTAGTCATTCTAATAGGTGTGTAGTGGTACCTCATTTGGGGTTTAATTTGCATTCTCTTAATGACCAATATTATTTACCATTTGTATATATTATTTGGTAAAGCACCTGTTAAATTTGTTGCCCTTTTTTAAAATTGGGTTGTTTATTATATTGAGATTTAAGAGGTCTATATATGAGATCACAAATCTTTTTATTGTATATGTTTTGTAAATATTATCTTTTAATCCATAGCTTGCCTTTTCATTTCCTTCACAGTCTTTCAAAGAAGTTTGAGAGTTAAGTGAAGTTCAATTCATCTTTTATTTTTTCTTTTACAAGTTTTATAGTTTTAGAATTTACATTTACTTCTGTGATCCATTTCGAGTTAATTTTTATATGAGATAGCTTGAAGTTATTTTTTGTTTTTTTGTTTTTTTTATGGGTGACCAATTATCCCAGCATCATTTGTGGAGAAGACTATCTCTTCTCCATTGTATTGCCTTTATACTGTTTTCAAAAATTAATTGACCACACGTGTGCTTTCTGGACTCTGTTCTCATTAATCTATATATTTTTCCTTCTGCCAATACCCTGTCTTGAATACAGTAGCCCTATAAGCTTTGAAATCAGGTAGTGTGAGTCTTTTACCTTGGTTTCCCTTTTTCAGTTGTTTTGGTTTTTTTACTTCCTTTGCTTTCCCATGTAAACTTTAGGATTATCTTGTATCTATAAAAAATCTTGCTGAGATTTTGATTAGGATTGCTTTAAATTTGTAGATTAACCTGGGGGAAGAATTGATACCTCGGCAGTATCAGGTCTTTCAGTCAATAATCATGTTTATCTTTTAATTTATTTAGCTCTTTTGTGATTTCTTTGCTTAGTGTTGTGTTGTATTAAGCCTTCAGATTTTATATATGTTTAATTAGGTTTAATGAATTAGATTTTTTTCTGATTTCTTTGGAACATGCAGTTTTTTAAATGTCAAGTTCCAGTTGTTCATTGCTGGTAATTAGTAATGTGGTTGAGTTTTGTATATTGACCCTGTTATGCTAGGACCTTGGTAAACTCATCTGTAAGTAATTGTAGCTTTTTTTATGGTTTCTTTGGGATTTTTCATGTGTACAATCATGTCGTCTTCGAACATAGGCATTTTATCTCTTTCCAATCCATTTGTCTTCTTTTTCTTTATCCATGATGGAATTTTTGTTTAACATAAAGTTTATTTGTAGTGAATAGAAGCTTATCACATTTAAAAAATGTATATCATATCCTAATGTTGGCTGTGAACCTGTTCTTATATATTTGCAGAGATAATTTAGATGATCCACTGGATGACACTGCTACTGTGTTTCAGCAGCTCGAACAGTTGTGCACTGTCAGCAGATGTGAATATGAAAAGACGTGCACTCTTCTTGTACAGTTGTTTGACCAAAATGCGCAGAATTACCAAAAGCTTCTTCATTCAGCTTCTGGGATAACTGTGGACATGGCAATTCAGGAAGGTCAGTAAACTTTGTATGACTATATATGGTATTATGTTGAATTTTAAGTAGCTTCATTAATCACTTTAATACTTTTACTGCAAATTATTTTTATGTATTTCCCCCAATTCCTCGTCCTCTAATAAGCCATTAATTTTGTTAGCCTTCTGGGTATTTTGGTTGCCTGGTGGTTAATTTTCAGTTCTCATTTATAAGATACATGGGAAGTATTTCTCTGGAATCGGTATCAAGGAAAGCTGATAATGGTATTTGAGTAGAGTTCATTAACTTGTAACTATCTTTTAACTAATCATGTTTTCTTCTTTGCTATAGTTGACTGCAAATTCAAAGCCCAATTTCATCCAATAAAAAATTGTGTAAGACCTCATTATGGTTTTGCATTTGTGTATTATCCTTCACTATGGCTTTAGTTTACTATTACATTTGAATCCTCACTTTCCTCATTATTTTTCTTTAATGCTTTATTGAAGGAGGGTTTATTTATTTCTGAATGTCCCTTTAAATCCTTTCAGGAACATTGCAGGGAATAAAATTAAATAAATATATTTTTCACATTTTTAAAAAATGAAATGAATATGAGAATGGAACTGACTTTATCCATTTCTAAAAGAAGACACTTTAATTATGGTTCCAGAATGTTTTTCTTTTATGTTTTTTTTCCTTTTATTGTTTCGGGAAGTGAGTGGTAAGGGATGATAGACTCCGTGATTTCCTATCTAAACTCTTTTCAAAACATTGTTTAAAAGATTATCTTTTACTTTTATATAATGTCTTAAAATGTCTTTTATTATCTGTTTTTGTTTTTGTGTTTGGAGTCACACATTAAAAAACTGCTGACGGGCTACATAGTGGAGTAGTTAGCCTCTACTTCAAATAATCTCTCTTATTAAGATCTCATTATTTATAAATTAAATTAAGGAGCAATATTTTTGCAGCATTTTAGTCTTTTCATGGTTGATTCCTTCCTTCAGAGTTTTCAAAATTATTAAATATTAAATACGTACAAAAGGCTGTGTATACAGCAGGTCACTTAACAGACTGAGCCACCCAGGCACCCCTGTTATTATTCTTTTACTGTCTGTAGGATCTGAAATGATTTTCCCTTCATTCTTTCTCTTTTAACGGAAGTATACTTAACATGCAGTGTTACTATTTTCAGGTGTACAACATAATGATTTGATATTTGTACATAATGTGACATGATCATCATAGCAAGTCTTAGTTAACATCTGTCACCATACATAGTTACAAAATTATTTTCTTCTTGTGATGAAAACTTTTAAGATCTGCCCTCTTAGCAGCTTCCTGATATGCAGTACAGTATTAACCATAGTCAACATGTTGTACATTGCATCCCGATGACTTAGTTTATAACTGGAATTTTTTATTTTTTGACCTTGTTTACCCATTTTACCCACCCATCTCTCATTTTTGATAATGACAGTTGTTGCCTGTTTTTCTTTCTCCCTTAGATATTTATCAATTTTGTTAATCTTTTCAAAGAACCAACTTTTAGTTTCGTTGATTTTCTTTATTGTTTGTTCAGTTTTTATTTCATAAGCTGTTTTAGTTTTATTATTGTCTGTTTTATACATTTGATTTTGTTTGGTCTCTCCTCCCCCCCCCCCCCCCACCCATTTTTAGATAAAGGTTTCACATCTTTGAGTTTTAGATTTTTGTATTTTTCTTTTTTTTTTAATGTTTATTTATTTTTGAGACAGAGAGAGACACAGCATGAACAGGGGAGGGTCAGAGAGAGAGGGAGACACAGAATCTGAAACAGGCTCCGGGCTCCGAGCTGTCAGCACAGAGCCCGATGCAGGGCTTGAACCCACGGACCATGAGATCATGGTGAGATCATGACCTGGGCTGAAGTCGGACGCTCAACCGACTGAGCCACCCAGGCGCCCCTAGATTTTTGTATTTTTCTAATAAAAACATTTAAAGTTATAAATGTCATTGTTAAGCATTGTTTTAGCTGCATCTCATGAATTTTGATGCTTTATTTTTGTAATCATTTAGTTAAAAATATTTTCCAATCTGTATTTCTTTATTAATGCATGGATTATTTGACAAGTGTATGCCTTTTATTTCCAAATATTTGGGGTTTTCTTAGTTATCTTATTGTTACTGATTTCTAATTTAATTCTACCTTGGCCAAATACTATTTTCTGGGATTTCAAACCTTTTAAATTTATTGAGACTTTTTTTATGACCTAGCCTATAGTGTGTCCTGGTAAACATACCATGTACCCTTGAAAATAAGATGGACTTTACCATTTGGGATATCAATTTGTAAATAGAAATTAAGTCAAGATGGTTTCTAGTGTTGTTCAGATATTCTTTGTCTTTACTGATTTTTTGTTTTGTTTTGATCTGTTTCTATTATTTACAGAGAGAGGTGGTATAATCTCCAAATATGATTGTGGAATTTGCTATACTACTTTTGTCAATTTTTGCTTCTATAGAAGTAAGACATCTATAAATATAGACATCTATAATTGTTTTGTCTTTTCTGTTAATTGATTCTTTAATCTTGAAATGTGTCTTATCAGATATTACCATAGCCAGTGCCTTCTCATGCTTTCCATTTACACGGTATATCCTTCTCCATCCATTTACTTTCAATCTGTCTGTGTCTTGATATTTAAAGTACATCTCTCAGACAGTATATCGTTCTTCCTTTTTAAAAAACCTATTCTGACCATCTTGTCTTATAACTGGAGTGTTTAGTCCATTAACTAAATGGGGTGGAGGGGCTCTACCAACTCAACACCATGTGAACTAGTTCCTTAGAATGAGGTTCTTTATATCATACTGGTAGTCTAGTAAGGCTGCAAATCATGCGAGGTCTGACTTGAGAGTTTTTTCCTCCTCTCTACCTCATGTTAAAGTCAGGTCAGAAAAGTTTCTCTATTGTCTTTCTCTGTGAAGGGCAGGTTTTTTCCCCCTCCAGTTCCTTTTTTTTTTTTTTTTTTTCACTAAGAGTGAGTTTCTTGTTGGACTCCTCACATTGGGCATACCCTAGGCTTTCCATTGGCCTTCAGGGAAAAATTCAAGTTCTCTAGTTGTTTCCATGCTTATGTCTCTAAATTTTAGCCCTCACATTTTTTGGCCTTTGAGTATTTATTTTACTTCATCAGCTCAGAAGTACATTTGGTGCCTTTGTGCAAATTAGACAAATACAGATGTAACATAGAGTGCACAGAATGGTGAGTAGCGCACAGGCTAAATTTTCATCCCTTCTTGTCTTTTTAGTTACGTATCTTTTTATAGCTGTGGTTGCCCTTTAAGCCTGTGTTGTAGTATTTTTAAAACTTTGTTTTTGTCTAATGACTCAATGCTATCCCATGTAGTATCTTTTCAGATTTGTTTTCTACATTAATTCAGATTATGTTATGTTATAATTTGGTTTGTGTTTGGCCAGCTACCAATAAAATCATATTTTTCTTTTTAGTTTATATCCCAAATAGTGTTTGCTTCTTTAATAGTAAAGAATTAGTAGTTTTCACTTCATTGTGGTCAGCTTGATGCTCTGAAAGGCTTTTCAGCTGCAAAACAGCTCCTGGATAAACTTTTTAATGCATTGCTGGACTTGAAATAAGTTCATGAAGTTTTTGACGTTCCTTCTCCTCCCCTGTGCTGCTCTACACTCCTCTGTCCCCCCACCTCTTCTCATTATTTCTCTCTCTCAAAAAAAAAAAAAAAAAAAAAAGAACTTTAACCAGAATGGAACTAGTCAATAGCAAACAAGGGCAAAAGGCAGTATTGCTTTCAAAGGCAAATTATCAACAGCAGTGATTAAATTGGTGGCAAAGCCTTAGGCCAGTAGCAAGGTAGGTGTACTGAACTTAAGATTCTTCTATTAAGTTGGACGCTTCAAAGGGGATAAAGTGGTCCCAAATTATTAGAGCCCGTTGGCTTCCAGCAAAATAGCAAATTAAAATCTTCTCTGACAAATAGCAACCATAATTTAGGGCCTCGAGAATCCTGCAGATTAAGATCAACCAAATGAGTGTTCATAATTTAAAAAATAGTGAGCACACAAATAATGAAACAAGACATCATGAATGAGCATTGAGAGAAACAATAAATTGTATATTCGATTTGGATCTCCCAGAGGACTTAAGATATTATAATTGGATAGGAATGTAAAATAATTCTGCATGAAATGTGTAAAGAAAAAAAAAATAGAATCACAATGAGCAAAAAAGAATATGAAAAATGACCAGACAGACTGAAGAAGACTCAAGTAAAATCTTTATTATTGAAGACAAATTTTTGTGACCTGAAATTTAATGAATGTATTGAACAGTAAGTTGGATCTAGCTGAGAAAAGAATTCTCAAATTGGCAGTTAGGTTTGAAGAAATTTTCAAGAAAGTGGAGAAACCAGGAAAGTGAGAAAATTAAAAGAGAAATTAAAGGGTGGGATGAAAGTTCAGGATATCAAATTCAGTCCCAGAAAAACAGAATAGAGAAGATGGAACAGAGGCAATAACTGAAGATACTCTAAGAGTTTTTCTGAATGAAGACATGAATCCACCAGTATAGCAAACCCAACGTTTATCAGCCAAAACCAAAAAACAGCATTTTAGTCAGACTACATAGTCCCAAAGACAGAAAATCTAAAAAGCTGCTTGAAAAGTATGAAATAGACTGATAAACTCACTTCTCAACAGTAAAAATGTAAGCCAGAAGATGGTAGAATAATATTTTTTAAAAATTGTGCCAAAATAACAACAATCCTATAATTACATGTTAGCTGAAGTATCTTTCAAGAACAAGGATGAACAAAAGACATTTTCTACCAGTAGAAAACCAGAAATGTTTTCTACCAGTAAATCTTTGCTAAAGTACTTCATTAAAAGTTTTCATCAGCAAAATGAAAAAGTAACCTACACAATGGGAGAAAGTGTTTGCAAACATGTATCTGATGAAAGGTTAATATCCAAAATATGTAAAGAACTAATATAACTCAGCAACAACAGGTACATCAAAAGGTATTCAACATCACTAAACGTCAGGGAAAAGCAAATCAATGAGAGGCCACCTCACACCTGTTAGAATGGCTTTTATCCAAAAGACAAGAGAAAACAAGTGTTGACAAAGATGTGAAGAAAAGGCAACCATTGTACACTGTCAGTGGGAATGTAAATTGGTGCAGCCGCTATGGAAAACAGATGGTAGTTCTCAAAAAATTAAAGATCAAGCTATGATATGATCCAGCAGTTCTACTTCTGTGTATTTACTCAAAGAAAACAAAAACACTAACTTGAAAAGATAATCTACACCGCTGTGTCTATTGCAGCTTTGTTTATGGTAGCCAGGACATGAAAGCAATCTAAATGTCCATTGATGGATGAATGGAGAAAAACCGTGAGGTGTGTGTGTGTGTGTGTGTGTGTGTGTGTGTGTGTGTGTATGTATATGTATAAAATGGAATATTATTCAGCCATAAAAAAGAAAGAAATCTTGTCATTTGTGACAGCAAAGATGGATCTTGAGGGCATTATGCTAAATGAAATAAGTCAGAGAAAGATTAATAACCATATGATCGCACTTATACATAGAATCTGGAAGTAAAACAACAAACTGAACTTATAGATACAGAGAACAGAGTGGTGATTGTCAGAGGAGGGAGTGGGGAGTGGCCAAAATGGGTAAAGGTGGTCAAAAGATAGAAACTTGCAGTTAAAAAATAAATGTCATGGGGATGTAATGGACAGCATGATGACTATAGTTAATAGTGCTGTATAGTTAATAGTACTTGCAAGTTTTGGGGCCAGTAAATCTTTAAAGTCCTCACCATAAAAAAAAGTTGGTGACTATGTGAGGTGATGGATGTTAACTAGACTTACTGTGGTAATCATTTCCTAATATATATAAATATCAAATCATATGTTTTATACTTGTAACTGATATGTCAATTATATCTCAGTTTTTAAAAGTTGAGCAGGTTAGGGGAGCCTGGGTGGCGCAGTCGGTTGAGCGTCCGACTTCAGCCAGGTCACGATCTCGCGGTCCGTGAGTTCGAGCCCCGCGTCAGGCTCTGGGCTGATGGCTCAGAGCCTGGAGCCTGTTTCTGATTCTGTGTCTCCCTCTCTCTCTGCCCCTCCCCCGTTCATGCTCTGTCTCTCTCTGTCCCAAAAATAAATAAACGTTGAAAAAAAAAAAAAAGTTGAGCAGGTTATTTGTATATAAAGCAAGTCTTAACAAATTTCAGTCACATAGCATCAGAGTCCACATTGTTACTAACTTGCAATTAAAACTAATGGTGAAAATAATAATAAACGAACTCTATACACTTGGGTATCTTCTAAGGCACATGAGATACCATGTTACTCCCAGTAAATTGGCAAAAGTAGCAAATCATATAGGAGAATGTAGATCAAAGGGAATTCTTATATACTTGTGATAGGAGTATAAAATAAATCGATCGGAAATGGAATGGAAATCAATTTGGTGTTATTTTGCTAAGTGGAACATTTGAATCCCTGCTGACCTGGCCCTTCCACTCTTAGGTATGTCCTCTAGAAAATCTCTTCTACACAAGAGGACATGTGTGAAAATATTCATAGTCTAATTGTTCCTAAGGACACAAAGTGGAAACAGCTCAAATACCCATAACCATTAAAATGAATAAACAGATCATAATGGTTACACAATAGAGTAACATATAACAGTAAAATGGAATGAAGTACAGGTATACTTATAATGAATTTCAGAGATAAGATAGGTGGTGAAATAAAGCAATTTTCAGGAAACTGTATATAGTATGAGACACTCAATAAAGCCCCAAACAAGTGAGACTAAAAATACATTGTTTTAGGAATATATGCCTAAGTGGTAAAATGAGAAAAAAAATTCAAGAGAATAATAAGCACCAAATACAGGATCATGGTTACCTCTCGGGTGGCAGGTAAGGGGATAAGCTAGGGGAGGAGTATGAAGGTAGGTGTGACTGTATTGGTAAAGCCTTGGTTCTTAAGTTGGATAGGGAGTTCACTGGTGTTTATTTTATTATACTTCATATCCATTACATATAGCTTCAGATATGGCAAATATTATATTACAATGTAAAAAAATTCAGATGTAAAATCAAATACCTGTTTTCCTACAAAAGGATACCAAATGAAAATATAGCTGTTCTGAGATATATGAATGGAATTAATGTCAATGTAATAATTTATTGATATTAAATAGGGGTATCTAGTGAATGAAGTCAGACCTGATTCTTGATTAATATAAATTCAGATTTTTTATCATAAGTATACTATGTGTTTTTAATAATAATTCAGTGTCTAATGCTCAATACATAGAAAATTGTTAACATTTGTTTCCTTGCTGCTTTTTTTTTTTTTTTTTTTGGTAAAAAGACAGTGGGGTGGGGCACCTGGGTGGCTCAGTCAGTTAAGCAGGGTTCCAGCCCCGCGTTGGGCTCTGCACTGACAGCTCAGAGCCTGGAGCCTGCTTCAGATTCTCCGTCTCCTGTCTCTGCCCCTTCCCCACGGACAGTCTGTCTCTCTCTGTCTCTAGAAAATAAATGGTAAAAAAAAAATAAAAAAATAAAAACAAAAAGTCAGTGGGAAGGAATCTACTTTCAAAGATATCTCTGGTCTACTTAAAAATAATTGTTTTGTATTACAAAAAAAAATGCCTAATGTGGCTCTAGTTTATACTGTTGTATGTAGCGGTATTCAATTTCTTTTGTGCAGACTAAACACTTCAGTTAGTGTTGAACAAAGAAAATTATATGCTCTCGTTATGTGTGCTTTAATTTAGATGCTTAATGGCTTTTAATGTTACAAAATAAGTTTATTATTATATTATGATCTCATTTGTATTATATTGTCTTGCTCTTCCATATTTGTGGTGATATGGTCATGGTTTACAAAAACAATAATCCCTAAGAAATAGGTCATTAACAGTAGTTAACGATTACTTGTGATCTATGGTAATGACTGATTTCTTTGGGATTATTGCAGTTATAAACCATAATTACAGATTATTACAGCAATAATTATTTTGTTAAAGGAAAAAATGTTCTTTGCTTGAACAGCTGCTAAAACAAGTGCCCTGAACATTTCAGAATAAATAGAAAAATGGAAAATTATAATGGAAATTTAGTCTCATTATAAAGATGATATTCAAAACAAATGTGTAGATATGAAACTTGTTTATTGGATATTTAAATTTCTAAATGTAATTTCGATTTACGGATTTACATGGTTCTTTAAACTTTGTGGACAGAATTCTGTAACCAAAGTACCATTTATTATTTTGAATACTGTCAGTCTAAAATTGTTGAGGTTTAGGGAAAGGATGTGTATGAGAAATACTACTTCTCAGTCAGTTAAATATGAAAATTATGTTTGATAGCTTAAAAATAATGCCTTTATATTCCGTTGTTGATTTCTAACACCAATCCTAATTTATTCAGGCAGTGGTTAAGTTTCTAAGGTTAAGAAATGCCTGCTTTGTTGTTTGTTGTATATAATAGAAGTCACTGTTTCCAAAAACAAGGAGAGTAAATAAACATTTTATTTTTCCTCTGAATAAACAAACCTCCATTCAGAATTTACCATAATTTCAGAAAAAAAAAATACTCACAATTGATCTCATGCTATTTCTGCATAGCATGTTTTGATATACAAGCCTTAATTTCAAAGTCACAGAATAAGAGGAATTAAAAAATAAAAAACTTAAATTTGAGAAATTCATGTCCTGTATTTAGTATCTTTTATTTTTCTATTATTGGACAGTGATACTCATCATCTGCACTGAAGAAATCATTTTTCCCCATTATCTGTCTCTCACTAGGTTCAATCCTTTGGGCATGGATTCTCTTCCTTTTCAGCCTACCCCAGACACACACCTATTTAGTTATATCCCTATAGCAGAACGTGCCACATAGGAAAGTACATGAATGTGTTTTACTTGGAATATTTTTTTTTTCCTTTACAGTTTTTTTGTGTTTGTTTTACAAATGGCATTAAGAAAGTATATATGGCTAATGGTAATTAGCTTTAATTGCAATAAGCCTCTTTGGCAGAGAGGAAAAGCTCTTAAAAATTGTGTGACTTAATTTTCTTGAGCAGCTTCTAAAGTAAAACTCAGAAGAACATATAAATGTAGCATTGGTATGTTTTGGTTTTTGTAGGTTTGATACAGAAGAACTAAAAAGGGGATGGCTGTTTTTATAAACATAATAATAGTAATAACAGCCAGTATGTACTGAGCATTTATAGTGAATATTATTATGACCACTTTTTATGAAAAATATTATTTAGTGTTTGTCACAAGCCTGAGAGCCAGGTGTAAGTATCACCCTCATATTTATAGATGAGGGCATTAAATCCAAGTGAAATTAAGTAACTACCTTATTGATAGTAGAGGCAGGATTTTAACTCAGCCTGTGCTCTTGGTAGCTAAAATGTACTGCTTCATTTTTTAATGTTGATATTTCAACAGAGAGATATAAAAATTACATGCATGAGGAATTCTTTGACTATTTTCAAGTAGGCTTGTTTTTATCAAGAGCTAATAAGCAGATGTTTCTGAGTTTACATTAGTGATAAGCCTCCAAAATAAGTTTGCTTATTTTAAGTTTAACTATTCAACACATACTTATTTCATGTGTCACATATACTTGGTTTTATTGCGGGCAGTTTGGGAATCAAAGGAAGTATGAAAGACCCTAGACATGATCCCAAAAGCAGATGCAGTCTCATCTGTGATTAAAATTTGGAGACAGAAAAAATTCAGGATTAGGAATTAAAATGTGTTAAATAAAAACTCGAGAGATTCTTGGCTCGTAAGATATTATTGGATCATTGTGGTCCAGCTAATTGTCAACGGTGGTGTTTGAGTATTCCCTTTCATCGATCTTGAGAGGAAGTAGTATCTCTTAATGGTATGAGAATGAACTCTTGGAACTCCATTGTCTGTATGGGAATCATAGCTCCGCAGTACTTAATAGGAATATTTGTGACATTAAATGGATATAAATATAGGTAATAGATAATGTTTAAAATATTGCCTAGTGCATGGAAAATACCATGTAAATGTTTGCTATTATTTTTAGTAATAGTCAAGCTTGCTTTAAGAAAAACCAGTATCTAGGGACGCCTGGGTGGCTCAGTCTGTTGAGTCTCCGACTTTGGCTCAGGTCATGATCTTGTGGTTTGTGGGTTTGAGCCCCGCATTGGGCTCTGCGCTGACAGCTTAGAGCCTGGAGCCTGCTTCAGATTGTGTCTCCCTCTCTCTGCCCCACCCCCACTCATACTCTCTTTCTCTCTCTCTCTCAGAAAATGAATAAACATTTATTTTTTTTTTCATTTTTTTTTCAACGTTTTTTATTTATTTTTGGGACAGAGAGAGACAGAGCATGAACGGGGGAGGGGCAGAGAGAGAGGGAGACACAGAATCGGAAACAGGCTCCAGGCTCCGAGCCATCAGCCCAGAGCCTGACGCGGGGCTCGAACTCACGGGCCGCGAGATCGTGACCTGGCTGAAGTCGGACGCTTAACCGACTGCGCCACCCAGGCGCCCCAGAAAATGAATAAACATTTAAAAAAAAAAAAAAAAAGAAAGAAAAACAAGTATCTGTGGGGTGCCTGGTTGGCTCAGTCGGTTGAGTGTCTGACTCTTGATTTCGGCTCAGATCATGATCCCAGGGTCGTAAGATTGAGTCCTGTGTCAGACTCTGCACTGAGCCCCACTCTGCCTCTCTCCTGTTCGTGCTCTCTCTCTCAAATAAAAAACAAATAAATAAAAATGAGTAAATAAATGAAAAACCAGTCTCTGAATATCTAAATTGATAAAACATATAAAGAAGGTTATTATTTATACTTAAATAATATTTTTCATTTTGAAAAAACTTGCAGTAGGATATTTTTTAAATAATGACTCCCATTGGGTAGGTAAATTATTGCACTGTACTCACCAAAAATTATGCTTGCAGTGTTTCAGATTCACATCCATTACTCAAAATATGTATGTCCCATGCACAGTTGCAGCATAATCTATTAATAATGACCTCTGTAAGATTCTGAGAAATATAGTCAAATCTCCTTATTTGGAATTTATGATCTATAACATTGCTGTTAACACTGAATTAGCAAATATTAAACTATTGTTTCTAGGGTAGATATGGGGTTAGGTTCCTGCAGCCCCTGGTCACAACATTTTCATTGGCTGATGAACATATAACCTTGTTTTATATGTGTTCCTGTTTTAAAACACCTTGTTTAATGTATATTGTTGATTCACTAACATTGTACCATAGCCATAGCGCTCATGCCTGAATGAAGCTTATCTAACACATATATTTTCTCTATGAGGCACATAACAGACTTTTTTCACATAGGACCACCATGTGGCACTTCACTATTCTTGGGCAGTATTTTAAATAGTAAAATCACCAACAGAAAGCACAAATTTGAGTATAAAAAAATTGGGCACCAAAAAGACCATGAAAGATTACTTACTTGTTTATAGTATGAAAGATGAAACAAGAAAGCAGAGTGTTGCTTTGTTTTACCTAAGCTTGGAATGTACACATTGGGCAGCTTAGATTTTGTTGTTGTCCACTTACACATGAATGGTCACAAGTATTTTTGGAATTACAAATAAACTTTACCAAGTTGACAAATTTTTAGATAAGAGAATTTGCAAATGAAGAAGATAGACTTTATTACATCTTGGATTGAGTATGCTTTGAGAAGAAATTGCTTTTGTCTTATTTAAGCAATAAAAATATAATTACCATTAACATTCATTTTTAGTAAGGACTCTACATTTTAATGTTTACTAAATTGATAATAAAATGTTAACTTGTTCTTGCCTGTTTCATGCTATCTTTTCTATGTAATGATTTCTTTTTCTTTTTTTTTTTTTTTTTATGTAATTTCTTAATTCAGTAACCCATGTCTGTTGATAACTTACAATGTGCCAGCACTGCTTTAGGCTCTGGAAGTGCAATAGACAAAAAAATAAATAAATAAAAATTAAAAAAAAATCACAGTTATGCAGTTGATATTCTGTTGGAATAGACAGGTAACAAAGCAAGATAAATACCTAAGATATATTAGAAAGTGATAAGTACTGAAAATAAAACCAATGAAGCAGAGAAGAAGGGTATGAAATGTTGGCAGATTATGTTCTGGTTATCACTTACCAAAACTTAGTAGTTTATCAAATAATGGTCATTTTGTTATTATCTCTCAGTGTTCTCTGGTATTCATAAGTCTTAGCTGGATGATTCTCATTTGGGATCTTTCAGGCATTGTAATCAGATGACAGCTGGCATTGTAGTCACCTGAATGATTCTTTATTCACAAGTCTGGTATCTGGGCTGGAATGTTTGGTGAATAGTCTCTCATTGGCATTTTTCTCTCTGCATTGCTAGCTTGGGCCTCTTAATAGTATGATGTTTTCAGGGTATGTGGTCTTTTTACATGGTGATTGGCTTCCCCAGTGTGAACATTCCCTAAGAGACTAGAAGAAGCTGTTGGTTCTCGTAAAGACTAATCCCAGCACTGGAATAATGTCACTTCCACCATTTTCTTTTGGTCAAAGCAGTCACAATCCAGCATACACTTATAAAGAATTGGAAGAATAAACTCCACTTTTTGATGGCTTGTGCATACATGGAGAGAAGGAATTGATGATGGTTGTCTGGAAGGTGTGCTACTTACAGTAGGTATTAAAAGTTGATAGGGTGGCTACGGAAGGCCTTACTGAGAAGGTGACTTCAAAGTGAGGCTGGTCAACATGATTGTATCTTTCTCTAGTTATATTAAGCTGTGTAAGTATAGGCAAAGACTAGGTAGGGAATTGGACTTAAACAGTCATGGGTTTGTAAGATGAGTGTGTCAGAGCCAGAGAGGAATTGAAGTGGTATAAGGCATAGATTATAACAATTGAGCATAGAACTGAAGCTAAGTAAGCAGGGTAGAGAAGACATGAAGTTTGTAAGAGACTGAATAAATGGAAGATCCCAAAAAACTAGTACAACTAATAAGAGATTAGCAAAGTTGCAGGATATAAGATCAGTAAACAAAAGTCAATAACATGTCTATATATTACCAATTAATCAAAAATGAAGATAAGTTCAGGTAAAATAGCATCAAAAAAGAATAAATTACATAGGCATAAGTTTAAAAAAAAGGGTTAGACTTATATACCAACCACTATAAAGCATTGTTGAAAGAAATTAAAGATCTGACTATGTGGAAAGACACCTGTGGTCATGGATCACAAGACTTGATATTGGTAAGATGGCAGTACTCCCCAAATTGACCTATAGATTCAGCACAATCTTTGTTAAAATCCCAGCAGGCCTCAGCGCAAGAATTGACATGCTGATCCTTCAATTCATAAGGGAATCCAGAAGACCCAGAATATTCAAAATTAGCTTGAAAAAGAATGAAGTATAAGAACTTACACATCTTGATTTCAAAATTTATTAAAAAGGAAATGTAGTCAATACAGTGTGGAATTGGCATAAAGATAGACACTAGAATAGTAAAATATAATTGAGAGTCCAGGTATAAATTCTTCAATGTATAATGAATTGCTCTTTGACAAGAGTGGCAAATTCAATTCAATGACAAAAGAATAGTTTATTTGACAAATGGTGCTGGGACAATTGGATACTACATGCAAAGAATAAGACCAATATCTCCCACCATATACAAGAATTAAGTAAAAATAAATCATAGACCTAAATGTAAGAGTTAAAACTATGAAACTCAGAAGAAAACAGGAGTAAATCTTCATGACTTTGGGTTGGGCAGTGGTTTCTTAAACGTGACACCAAAAGCTGAAGTGACAAAAGAAAAATTCAAAATTTTGACATCAGAATTAAAAATCTCAGAATGTTTCAAAGGATACCATCAAGAAAGTGAAAACACAACCCAGAGAATGGGAGGAAATATTTGCAAATTTCATATCTGATGAGGGACTTGTATCTATAATATATAAAGAACCCTTACAGCTCAATAATAAAAAAAGATAAACAGCTCAATTTAAAAATGAGCAAAGGATTTAAATAGACCTTTCTCCAAAGAAGACATGCAAATGGCTGGTAAGCATATGTGAGGATGGTCAACATCATTAGTCATCAGGAAAGGATATATTAAAATTACAAGATACCATTTCACACTCACTAGGATGGGTATAATCAAAAAGATGATAACAAGTGTTGATAGGATTTGGACCTTCATATATTGCTGGTGGTAATGCTGGTTTAGAAAGCAGTTTGGCCATTCCTTAAAATGTTAAAAATATATGTATCATATGACTCAGTAATTCCATTTCTAGGTATACCCAAGAGAAATTATCCACATACAAGCTGTGCACAAATATTCAAAGCAGCATTATTTTTTTAAGTATTTAAACTCTAGTTAGATGATATACAGTGTAATTTTAGTTTCAGGTATACAATATAGTGTTTCCACATTTACATACAACATCTGGTGCTCATCACAGCAAGTGTGTTCATTCCTTAATCCCATCACCTATTTCACCCACCGCCCACCCACCTCTCCTCTAGTAAATATCAGTTCTCTATAGTTGAGTCTGTTTCTTGGTTTGCCTGTCTTTTTTCCCCCCTTTTGTTCATTTGTTTCTTAAATTCCACATGAGTGAAATCGTGGTATTTGACTGACTTATATTTTACTTAGCATAATACTCTGTAGCTCCATTCATGTCCCTGCAAATGTCAACATTTCATTTTTTATGGCTGAGTAATACTCCATTGTGTGTGTGTGTGTGTGTGTGTGTGTGTGTGTGTGTGTGTGTGTATGATATATATACAGATCTATCTATCTATATATAGATATCTCTATATCTATCTATCTATCTATCTATCTATCTATATCATGGACAAGACACTGGGCTGTTTCTGTAAATAGCAGCATTATTTTTAAAGTCAAAAGGTAGAAACAGTCCAAATGCCCATCAGCTGGTGTATAGATGAATAAAATGTGCTATGTCCAACAATGGAATTTTTTAAAAATATGGTTGATACACAGTGTTACATTAGTTCCAGGTATACAACATAGTGATTCACCTTTTCTATACATTATGGATTCCTTACCACAAGTGTAGTTACCATCTGTCACCATACAATACTATGGTAGTATCATTGACTGTAATCCCTATGTTGTGCCTTTTATTTCCATGACTTATTCATTTCATAACTGGAAGCTTCTATTTCTCCCTCCCATTCACCCATCTTGCTTGTCCTTCAACACCCCCCACCCCACCAGCAACCATAAGTTCAAACAATGGAATGTTGTTTGGCTATAAAAAATGAAGTACCAATACAAACTACAACATGGATGATCTTTGAACACATTATGCTAAGTGAAAAAGACAGTTACAAAAGCTACATGTTATATGATTTGTTGACATGAAATGTCCAGAATGGGAAAAATCTGAGGAGACATAAAAGTAGATTAGTAGTTGCTTAGGGATGGGGGTGAATTGAGGGGTATGGAGTGGAATTTCTTTGGTGAGAGATGAAATGTTCTAAAATTAGGTTGTGGTGGTGATTGTACAACCCTGCGAATTTACTTAAAAACAATGACTTTTATAAGTGGATGAATTATATGGTATGTGAATTATATATTTCAGTAAAGTTGTTAAAGAAAGTGATAGGTTCATCTGTTGGAGATTCCCAGTAGAATGAAGGATTGTTAGTGTTGGAAGATTCATCTTTGTATATGTTGAAGCCACTACTGATTATAATAGAAGTCTTGTTGGAAAGAGTGACAACAAGCCAGGAATGAACACCTTCAAAAAGTAAGGGAAAATAACCTGAGGGAGAGTAGATCATTGCAGCCAGAAAGGATATTTGGTAGTATAGTTTGATGACATAAGATGTCAGCTGAGTGCTTTTGATGGAGGGAGAATGTTTTGGAAATAGACATCAGGAACGTCAAGAACACCTCCATGTTGTAGGCCTGAGATACAAGAAGTGTGGAAGAGAGATCACTTGAGAGGACCCACAGAAGTAGGGTCATCCGGGGATAGCATGTGTTACTAATAGACTTTTATGTTAATCATAAAACAATTTTGAGTACATAGGCAACTTTCTTAGTACCTTCAGCTTCCTAGATGGGCTTTTTGTTCTGTTACTTTTTAAAAATTAATTGTGTGTATCTTGAGGCTTGAGTCTGTTTTATGAATTACTTGATCAAATTAGTGTTTTTGTCCCCTATTGAATCTGTTTCACATTGTTTATGTCCCAGCCTGCATAATTGGGTCAATTCTGATTTATTCATTGTCGTTTTATAATACAATAGGGGATGTGGATATTTGCCAGGCTATATTTCTAACTTACAGGAAGTTTGTCACCTCAATAGGCTGATGTCTCTCTTGAAGTTAGAGGGAATTGATCAGTTATAGAGTAATGATGGCTAGTATTCACAGAAATATAGAAAGAATGTGCTCTTTTTCTACATGAATTTATCCTTCCTAAGTCTTCCAGCAGGCAAAGACATCCATAAGACTATTCAAGTTAATACCCTTGAACTTTAGTTCACTTGAGAAGGTTTCTCAATACAGGAACATAATTGATTTGTTTCTCAATACAGGAACATAATTGATTTTGGTATTGTGCAATAACCTGGTCAACTTTGAAGAATCAGTCCCTAAGAATAGCACAAAATTTCTTTTTAGCAAGATAACTGGTATGTTGTTAATTGTTCATAAAGGTCTTGAAAATTTTGGAGAATCTGACACATGGATCAGTGCTTCTAAGTTGTAAAATGATATATGCCTTAAATAAAAATCATTCAATAAGTACCTCCATTTCTGAATTACTCAATTTTGTGAAAACTTTAGATGCCATGCATGCCACTGTTATAGTTAGTTAAGCCCTTGCTAGTATTGCCCGTGAAGTTAATTTTGTTGTCAGACTATGTGATTTGAATGGTGACAATCTTGGATTTTAAAAAGTTATGCATAAAATACAACAGTCTTGTATTTTAAAAAGTTATGCACAAAATACAAAGGCGATAAATTTATTACCATCTATTAGGTTCAAACAGGGACAATACTAAAAATGATCAGGCTGGTATTATCATAACATTGACCATGTTTGGTCAGTGACCAGAAAAGATGCTGGTCTGTGGATTATATTAGTACTTACTTACAGCCCTGGTTCTACACATTACTTTAGGTGTTTTGTTAGTCCAATTTAATTTTAATTGTAAGTCTTCATGGTAGACTTTATTTTCTCCATTTTTCAAATGAAAACCCTAATGTGTAAAGGGGTAAGTAACTTATGCAAGATCACATAAATTGTCCGAGCTGGGATTTTGAACATAACTTTAACTCTGTAAAATCTGTAATTTTTACTGTTATGCTGTGTTGATAAACTTAAAACTCACTCCACTCTCTGTCAAGGACTGAGTTCACAGTAGTTTATCATTTGTTTGGAAGAATAGATCACTTTGCCAATTTCAGAATTTTCTGCAATATAAACATTGTGTCTATAAATACCTCCTAAACATTTCTCTTTCCTGTTATGTTTTAGGACGTCTTGCATGGCTGGTATACTTAGTTGGGACAGTTGTTGGAGGAAGGTTAACCTATACCAGTACAGATGAACATGATGCTATGGATGGAGAATTATCCTGTCGGTAAGTGCTGGCCATAAAACTTAACTAAGTAGTTAAGAAATTTAGTTATTATTGAACTGGAATTATAAGATAAAACATTTTGTACTTGGCCATTTGAGGAAGGTATTATTTTCTTTTTTACTGGTGAGAAAACTAATAGAGGTTAGAGGTTAAGTGATTTGTAGAAGTCAAATCTCTAATAAGTGTTATAGTCAAATATACTTTAAACTTGCGTCTAAATAGTGTTTAGACTTGCATCTAAATGAAGGCTTAAGTTGCTTTTTATTTCTTAGGATCTGACAAAGCTTGCTAAATTGGTGTGTATTGGGTGGTGGCAAAATTGGGGTGATATACGTGTGGTCAAAAAGCAGTGGATAGTCAGTTACCCAATACAAGCTTTGTTTGTGATTGTTGACTAGATTTTCCACCTCATGACTATAGCCTTAATAAGAAGCAATGAATTACTTGCCTTAACACTGAGGAAAATTCCTACATGTGAATAATACACGTGAGTTGCTTTTCTATATATTTTAATTTATTTTTTAATAAAATTTTTCTTTATAACAAAGTCGTATGTGTTTTTATTGGACACTTAAATATTTCAAATAAAAAGAAAAGTCATAGATTAATTTGAAGGTAACTATTACTGTCATTTTGCTAAAGACCTTTGAATTTTTTAAATTAATGCTTGAGGGTATATGTACATTTCATGTGTCTTTTCCAACATTTTTTAAACAAAAATTATACTAGAATACTGTTTTGTAAACTAAAATGGGGACAATAATACCTAATTCATTTTGGGCTATTATAAGGATTAAATGAGTTAATATTTTTAAGATGCTGAGAACAATGTCTGGCAAATGGTAAGTGCTATATTACCAAACGCCATCTGCTCCACCCCCGCCCCACAAACACTTCTCTTTTTAAAAAATCAAGCATAATATTGTGATTTTACCTAGGCATTAAATATTCTAAGCTGTTCCTTAATTTAAACATACCCTGGTCTTGGGAATTTTAGGTTGTTTCCCAATTTTTCTTCAATGTAAACTGCTTTGAGGTGAATATTCTTTTAGATCAAAATAATTTCATTAGAGTTAATTCCTAAAGGCTGTAGAGTTGGTGGAATGGTCTACAGCATGTTAAAGAGTTTCAATACTAGTTTATTCTCTGAACTCAAAGGCTTTGAGAGTTAACCATATTTTCTGCAGTTGAACCCTAGATAATAGGATTATCTTTCCCAGATAACAGCAAATATCTTGTGTTAATTTTGTATTGCTTTGGTTACAAGTGATGTCAAACATTCTTTTGCATTCCTATTTTTCCCAATTGTATTTTCTCTGTGATTTTTAAATATGTATAGATTGTACCATTTAGCTAGTTTTCTTTTGTGATTATCTTTCCTAATTTGTTTATAAGAACCCAGTATATATCAAAGATCTTAATATTTTGCTATTTATTTTGAAAATATTTTCTCCATGTTTTTAATTTGTTTTAGAAATTTCTTTCTTACTAGATTTAAATATTTATATGTTCAGATCTATGAAATTTTCCCTTCATATTTTCTCCATTGGTCATGCTTAGAAAAGTTGTTCCACACCTGGATAATAAAAATACTCACCTATGTTTTCTTCTAGTTTTTTTATGGTTTCAGTTTTTTATATTTAATTCTTAATATATTTGACATTTGTCTTATATACTTTTTCCAGAGTTTACATAGTGTTAACCAATTAATGTGAACCTCATCCTTCACACATTTGAAATGCTGCTTATATCTTTACATGAAGATTTTAGGTCTTTTTCTAGGCTTTTCATTCTTTTCCACTGATCTTGGAAGTCTGTTTTCCTCAGTGTAGAATAGAAATATAAGGCAAGTAATTCATTGCTTCTTACTAAGGCTACGGTCATGAGGTGAAAAATCTTGTCAACAATCATAAACAAAGCTTCTGTTGGACAATTGACTATCCATTGCTTTTTGCCCAGATGTATGTCACCCCAGTTTTGCCACCACCCAGTGGCAAAGTTCTTAAAATTATTATACCTGGTTGTGGCATTCTCCTTCCTTACTAATCTTAAATATATTCCTAAGTGTTTAATAAATTTGTTGCCATTTTGAATAGAAAATTTCTCTTCATTCCGTATTCTTTTCTACCTTTAAACTAGCCCTTTGCAGTGAAACTGGAGTCTGAATGGAACACAAATATTTTCAGCTTTTCTAAGATTCATTATTTCCAATATAGAATAACTTTAAAATATGAATTGGGGCATTCTTAAAATGCTTTGGTTAATTTTAAACAAAGTGAATAATTTGCCTCCGTGCTATCTTTTAATATAACATTACATGTTTAATAAAGTGGAAAGTAAGTATACTTTTTGCTATAGTTTGATTTTTTAAAAGTTTTCATCATCAAGCAGAGAAGTACCCACTGGCATTATTTTCCTGAGAAATATATAACAGGAAATGAACAAAAGCAGGTATATTTGCCAAGGAAATAAACAAAAGCAGGTGTATATTTGCCAAGTAGAAAATTTTAATTTTTTCTTTAAGCAACAAATATATTTAACTTTAATATTTGATTTGCGTTTTAGCCGTTCCCTAGAAAACAAAGCATTAGGTGAAGATTATGGTCTAAGGTTTTATTGAAGAGTGGGGAGAAAGGTGCATTTTCAAGGAAGGAAAAATGAAGGAAAAGAAAAATTGAGAGAATAGGAGAAAACAAATACAGTCAATAATCCTCATCCACAGATTCCAGTTTTGCAAATTTGTGTACTTGCTAAAGTTTATTTGTAACCCCCAAACCAACGCTTCTGGTGCTACTGCAGTCATTTTTGGATATGTATGTGCGTGGAAATTTGAGTTGCCTGATACCCATTTTCCCAGCTTTGCCTTCTTATTTCATACTCTAATACTGTAAATAAGTGTCCTTTACATTGTCTGTTTAGTGCCATATTTCTCACGTTTTTGTGCTTTTTGTTGGTGGTTTTACTATTTACAGTGGTCCCCAATGTAGTGCTGAAGTGCTGTCTGATGTTCCTAAGCACAACAAAAAAGCTGTAAAGTACCTTACAGAAAAAATACGTATATTAAGTAAGCCTCATTCAGGTCCAAGTTGTGCTATTAGCTGTGAGTTCAATGTTAATGATCAACAATACATATTAATAAATAAGATGTCTTTAAAGAGAAACACACATAAAACAAGGTTATTTGTTAGATTGGTTAATGAAAACATTGTCACCAGTGTTCCTCAGGAACCTAACCCTGTATTTCCTCTGGGAGCACAGTGGTTCAGTATTGACTAATACAGTTTTCATAATGCCTTTTGAGAACATAACTACCATGAATAATGAGAATCAAGTGTATAAGATGGTACATTACAGACCTTGTTGCTTGCTGTTACAGGAGTTTTTCCCAGAGGCCACATGGACCATTGTGTTTCAAAACAGTTCATGGTGGTGGCAGGATGGGGGACTAAGGGCAAGGCATTTTTCTGTCTGCTTATTTCTGTGTCCCGTTTCTTACTAGTTAGTGTCTACTCCCGGGGTGCTCAACCTTTTCATACTTCATAGTTGTGTTCCCTGGCCTCTTTGAGGTATCTCTGGGGAAGCCAGAGCTTCTATTGGTCCTGTTGGGGTGGGAGGTAGGGGCTAGAGCTGTTCTAGGCCTTACCTCTTCCCCGGGTAAAGATTTACAACTGCAGGAAGTGTGTGAATCTTACTGGAGCCAAAAGACAAGTGGTTGAGGCCAGGGATGGGGTGAGAGGTAGTGGTGAGGTTGGTGTGTATGTAAACAGGGCTAAGCAGATTCAAGATCAAGGTGGGGCATAGAAAAAATATAAATATCTGTTGTGAAATGTTGAGATTTTAAATTAAATAAGAATATGGTTTTATGTAGAATTTTAAAATATCAATTTCATATGACGAAGTTCCAAGTAACTGGAACTGTAATACTGTTGCCTTCTGTGTATTGTTACATGATACCTTTTTAACTCCTGGGGGAACAATACCAAATTAGAAGACCATGAAGCTTCTGCCAGAAACCTATATGCTATTTTATCAGGAAAAGGTTAATATTCATAAAAGCTCCCAATATTGTGATAATTATAATTAAAACATGTTACTTTAACATATTTAAATATGCTACTTTAACTTGGCAAACAAATATATTTGTGCTCAGGCCATGCAATTCTAATTAAATAAAGATAATTTTATAGTCATTTCCGTTTCATTCCTCATTACCAGAATGTAACCCTCTTGAGTGATTACCCAGAGACTGTGTTTTATTCATCCTGTGTCTTCTCAGTTTGCTCGTGCTAATAGAGCGACTGCTGCTTTTAGGCTTATTCTTCTCAGTTGCCCCCCCCCCCCCCACCCCGGTCTCTCCTCACTTCTCTGGCCTGTTCTTCTCCAAGTCATCCCTCATTACTCATGAAACCTCTGGCAGCTAGCTCGGAGTCTTGTTCTCTCTCTTAGACTCTGCTGTCGTATGGATGACTTCAACTTCTTTCCCATTAGATCGTGGTGCTCTACTCTGTTCATAAGCTTCCAGTGGCTTCCTGTCACACACGTGACAGATTCCAGAGTCCTTGCCAGGGCTCAGAGCCTCTTGTACTACTTCTCTGACTTCATTTCCTCCTCTTTCTCATTCAGCCCAACCACAAGGGCCTCCTTGCTATTTGAGTATTACCAATATGTTCTCACTTTAGGGCCTCTGCACTTCTCTGCTAGGAATGCTTTCTTCCAGATGTTTATAGGGTACTCCTTCACTTCAGTCAAGTAGGTCTATATGCAGCTGTCTCTTCCTCTGATTTCCCAGTCTATAATAACACCCTATCTTAGTTTAGTTTCTTCCTAGTCTTTATTACCCCTTATGTTTATTTGCTCATTCCACTAGTGTAAGGAAAGGAATAAGCTTTATCTGCTTTGTTCACCGTTGTATTTTTACCTCAACTGCCTGGCAAAACCTTAACCCTGAAGGAATTCAGAGTTTTCTCTAACCCGTTAAGTGATAACAAAAGAATTGCATACCTCTATACAGGTACCATTTGTCAATCAGAATGCCAGTTTTCACCTCAGCTGAGCCCTCAGCATTGCTCAGTGATTCTGTGTTGCAGTCATTGTTATCTTCTAACTTCCAGATACCTGTTGAACTGTTTCACTTGCATGTTCTGTTTCATATTTGTCTTCAATTCAGTGGCTAACATTAAACTTCTCTCCTATCCACTCCCAGCCCTGACCTCTTCGCGTGTCTCCTTGCCATCCGCTCGATTGCCTAAGTCTGAATGCTGGAAGTTATTCTTAACTTTTCCTTTTTTCTCTCTCACCAGCATCCATGTAGTCTTCATTTTCAAATACTGTCAGCTCTACCTTCTAGTTATGCCTTTTAGTCCAGTTGTTTCTAGCCCTTGTTGTTGTAGTTCCTATCATCTTTCACCTGGATTCATGCTACAGTTTTAAGTGGACACCTTGCTTCCTCTCTGGCTTCCTGAATCTGAAGTACAGATCTGATTAGGTCGGTGCTTTGCTCAAACTCTGAGCCAAGTACTTTCCATTGCTACTGGGTTTAAAATCAACATGGCTCATCAGGTTCATAATCTGGCTCCTGCCTGTCTGATTAGCTTCATCTGACTGCTTTGTAGCCATATTGAACTTTCCTTAGCTCTGAACTGAGCCATGCCTTTTCTTCCCTGCATAGTTCTCTGGATAGTTACACATGTTTTCTCCTTTCTCTCCACACGCTCTTTCTTTGCCGTTTTCCATCCTAGAATGTTAAGAATCTTCCCCAATTTTTTTATACTGTTTATGATAGTACTTGTCATTCTTTAATTCCTTATTTTATGTCTTTCCCTGTATAGACGATAGGTTTCTGGAGGACTGAGAATATATATGTCTTGTTCACTTATATTCTGAACTCCTGATACACACCTGCCACATAGTAGGCCCTCAGATATTTGTTGACTAAATGAATATTTATTTATTTGGATACCTAGGGGAATATAAACAACTGATTATCCAAAATTCATCTCTTTGAATTTGAAATGCTGTGCTTTATACTTGGATTGAAATTATTTAATGATATACTTGTCTTTTTATTCCCCCCATGCTCTTTACCAGAAATAATTTGACATAAATGAAACAGTATGTGTAGGACAATAAAGTGAAACTGGAAGTGAATATTATATATATAATGCAAGTTTTATTCTTAAGCACTTTTAGAGGTAGCCACAGATCTTTGAAGGGCACTGTGGCAGAGGTTACTAGCTGTCCAGCATTTCTTCTTCCTTTCTTCTGCAGTAATAGAATACCTGATCCTTACGGTGGGTATGTGGCCACCTGAATAAAGACCAGATTTATTAGACTCTCTTGCAGCTAGGTATGGTTAAGTGATTGTGTTCTAGGCAGTCAGATGTAAGTGAATGTGGTATGTGCCAGATGTGTGGACCTGTTGGGTGGAGCTGAAGAAGCCATCTTAGGCCACAAAGTGATTGTGTGAATGGAGGCAAATGTAACAACAAGATGTGAGGAACCTGAATCCCTGATGCACTGTGGAGGGCTAACTAGTCCTGGAGGACTGCCTTGGATATTTGCTTGAGTGAGAAATAAATACCCATATTGTGTAAGCCGTGGTTATTTGGACCTTAGGCTTTTGCAACTGAACTTCTGGTACAACTACCAAAACTTCTTTGACAAATGGATCCTGTACCCTGCTGGGAACTCTTTCCTGCTTTCCTGCTGGGATGCCATTGCCTTTTAGGCAAATGCAAATCACCAGCTTAATATGAGTTGTAAAGACATCCCAACAAACTGTCTTTTGGTTTCACATCTTCCTAGGATTTTGGAATGTATGCTATAAAAAGGAAATAAAAGTAAACAAGAGAAAGTACATAGAACCAACAGAGAGCTAGAGTAGGAAAAGGGAGATCCCACTCAATAAAGAATTCAGAAACAAGATATGCCTGTTTAAGTCACTTGAAAACTCACCTGGATCTAGACACAGTTTGCTGAATATATCTATTTATTTAAAAATTACTCCAACAATCTGCTAATTAAAAAATACCCAGACTAAAAGCTTTGTCACTCCTCTAAAAATTACAGAACAAATACATCTTCTTAGGAAAAAAAAAACCAAACAACCGGTTATAGTAACCTAATTCTTAAATGTAATCTTCAGTAACTTTACCTTCATAAATTTTAATGGTATTGAAAATATTTGGTAGGTGAAAGTTACTTTTAAATAATATAAATATAGGAAATAATAACCATAAAATGGTATTCATCATATTATTTCATAACACTTTGGCAAAAAGTACCAACTTTTTAATTTGTTTAAGTTTATATATTTATTTTGGAGGGGGAGGGGCTGAGAGAGAGTGGGAGAGAGAGAATCCCAAGCAGGCTCAATGCTGGCAGCGTGGAGCCTGACATGGGCCTTGAACCTATGAACCGTGAGATCAAAGTCAGATGCTTAAATGACTGAGCCACCCAGGTGCCCCAGTACTAACTTTTTAAAAGAACTTCATATGCTATAACTTAGATACTTTGTAGAATTCTTTGGAAGTAGTTATATTTCCCTGAAATAGGAATTTATCATCAAAATGAGATGGTTAGATATTGACATAGTCTTAATATTATACATCTATTAAAAATAATGTTTTGGAAAAGTTAAATAATATGAACAAAATAATTGATCAAGATATATTTAGTTAGGTGCTAGAACAGAATAAAAGGTCCAGTAAAGTAACCTGAATGCATACATGAACCTAGTCTATATGATAAGGGATATAATTGAAATGGTGAGCAAAAGATAGACTATACAAGACAGAAATGGTGTTGAAACATCTGGGTAGCCATCTGGGAAAAAATAATGTTGATCCATATCTCACAAGATGTGTTCAAGATAAGTTCAATGTATCAGAGAGGTAAATGTAAAAAAAGAAAAAAAAAGAAACATAAAAATACCTTATATTCAGGAAGAAGACCTTTTTATTATGTAAAATCATAAAAGAAAAAGCTGATAAAAAATTTTGCATAATAAAAACCTAACAAAAACTTCTGTATGGCATTAATCACATTACATAGGCAAAGGACTCAGTTTTCTAATATATGTGTATATGTGTGTGTGTGTGCGCGCTTGTGTGTGTAAAGAATTTCTAGAAATCAAAGAAAAGAGAGCCCAATAGAAAGAATTGGCAAAGGATATGAACAAACAGGTCACAGGAAAGGACATATATACGGCTTAAAAACACGGAAAAATTTTAACCTCATGTACGTGACAGAAATACAAAATAAAACTGTACTGAGATGCATTTTTCAGATATTAATAAATTTTAAATTTTCATATCATCCGAATTATATGAGTGTATACAGACACTCTCCTAGACTGATGATAGATAAATTGTTTCAGTTTCTGTGGAGAACAATATGCTAATAATCATCAACGTTATAAAAGTTTATATTCTTTAGTTGTTTCACTGTTAGAAGCATATATTGTAGCTGTACATGTGTGAAATGATTGTATAAGATGGCTAATTGCAGCAATTTTGCAACAGCAAAAAATTCTTAACTTCAGTGCCCATGTGTAGGGGAATGTTTGAAAATATTATGGTATATTTCTACAATGAAATGTTAAAGAGCTGCAAGAGAGAATGAAGAAACTCTTGATGTCTGACATGGAAAGATCTTAAGATCAGTTATTAAATGGAACAAGCTAGGTTTGGAACCATAAGTATAGTGTATGTTCCATATGTTTAAAAGAGTTGAGAGGAGAATATTTAGTCATATTTGCCTGTGTATACAGTTAAAAAAATCTCCGGAAGGACACATAAACTATTAACAGTGTTCCTGTGTGCATGCATGGAAGGAAGTGTGTGGGTTGGCTAGGCACCAATGCCTTTGTGCAGTTAGAAAAAGGAGACAAAGGTGCTGTTCCTCAACAACTTGTACTCTTAGCTCTTAGAAAGATTATTAAAATAAACAGATTTTCTTAATAGTAGGCACTTAGCCGTCCACTGGAAATTTTTTTTTAAGTTGTTTAATGTTTATTTATTTTTTTGAGAGAGACAGAGACAGAATGCGAGTGGGTTAGGGGCAGAGAGAGAGGGAGACACAGAGTCCGAAGCAGGCTCCAGGCTCCGAGCTGTCAGCACAGAGCCTGACGCGGAGCTTGAACTCACGGACCGTGAGATCATGACCTGAGCCGAAGTCGGACGCTCAACTGACTGAGCCACCCAGGCGCCCCTAGAAATTTTTAATGAAAATAGATAATAGAAGGATTTCTCTTTTGAAAATTCTAGACTAAGCTTTTCATTATTTTGAGTTAAACTTTTTCTCTAGGAAATTTAACTTAACCTTTAGTTCATTTATGATTATCTGATAATAATAGTTGCATACCTGTATTAAAAATATTTGATTTTAGGGCTCCTGGGTGGCAGTTGAGCATCCGACTCTTGATCTCAGTTCAGGTCTTGATCTCAGAGTTGTGAGTTCAGGTCCCAAAGTGAGCTCTATGCTGGGCATGGAGCCAACTTAAAAAAAATACTTGATTTTATTAAGATCATCTTGTAAGTTATTTCAGGTAAAATTTTTATTATTCATTGAAAAAGTGATATAACTTGATTGGTGTATCTCTTGATTGTTTTAATATTTGAGTCATGGGACTCCCAAATACATAATTATATAAAAACATAAGGTTTAATAAAAAGGTAAAATACAAAACTACACATTCAATATCATTTTTCCTTTACTAAAATTTTATATGGATATAGATATTAATTTGTATTTATGCATGCATATATATCTATAGGTGTTTATTTATATCTATATATACATATTATATATTTATATGTGTATGTTATATGCATTCTATATAAAGTTTTAGTAAAATAATAAGTGTATGTCCTTATAGCTTTCTATGCATATATATGTAGGTATGTGTTTTAGGAAAAAGACTAGAAGCAATTAGACCAAATTGTAGTATATCTTAGAAGTAGAATTTCACATGGTTTTAAATTATCTTCTTTATAAGCTTTTGTATTTTTCCATTTTTTACAGTGATTATGTATACATTGCATTGACAATAAATGTTTTAATGTTGTTTCTCCAAGAATTTTTACTGAAGCCTTTTTTTCTCCTTCATGAAAAGAGTTTTTCAGCTTATATCTTTAATGGATACCGGATTACCTCAGTGTTCTAATGAGAAAATAGAGCTTGCAATTCTGTGGTTCTTGGATCAGTTTCGTAAAACATATGTTGGTGATCAACTTCAAAGAACCTCAAAGGTAGGTTTTTACTATAGATTTTTTAAAAAAAATGTTACTGAAAATGAATAAAGATGCTCACATACAATAGCTTTAAGCTGAATGATATATTTGGGTAATTTCTACCTAAGAAATTTAATTGATCAATTGAAATTGATTGATTAATTGGTATTGAAAACACTGTGAGATTAATTTGCTTGTTTTATGCCTAGATTTACCATTTTCTTCAAAGGTTGGGAGAATTAGTGAATATTATTTTTATGTGGCTAGTCATTAAATAGTTAAGATTATTTAAAACACTTTAATAGATTTTGCCTTATTATATTTATTTCAAGGTTTGAAACAAAAGATTTATTCTTTTTGTAGTTCTGGGATTTTTTGGACATTTACTTCTTTATGTGGTTTCCAGTATATTTTTTGCTCATTGCTCAGCATTTTTACGTAAGTGATGGGGACCAGGAGAGCTAGACATGTCTTTGAGAGGCCACAGTTAAATCACACTCATAGCATGATAATTGAAGTTTTAGCTTCAGCAAATTTAGATGAATTGATCCTAAGGCATAATGAGGGATTATTGAGGGCATTTATGTGAACCCTAACCAGATATTTAGTAGTACTTGTGACACTGAGTTTTCTTCTTCTGTAATAGTAACTCTTTCCAAACCTTGTCTGCAAGAGAAGTCCTAAGGATAGTCTTGCCTCCTTTGGATTTATAGTTTTTATTAGTAATGTTGAAGGATTTCTAATTTGAAATATTTAGAGTAAGCTTTTTATATAGAACTAAGCTTCTTATCCCTGGGAAATTTGGCTTAACCTTCAGTACATTTATGGTTTTCTGTTCACAATAGTTGTATAATGGGAAATTTTTGTTTGATTTTGTTAATATTACCCTTTGGTTTATTTCAGGTTTGTTTAACTTGCTTTTTAAGAAAGTGATGTAGCTTGATGCTTCCTTAGTCAAATATATTGTGATATTTTCTTGCCAATTAGGATTAATTTCAGTAAAAATTTCTTAGAATTTAGCTGCTATTGAATGAGACCATTAGGGAGAACTAGAAATAAATGTTTTAGTTGGATAGTAAAACAAATTAGAATCAGACAAAAATTACATGGTATGAAATTTATACAGGGTGCCTCTCTTAAAATCCCAGATGTGTTACTTGAAGGTTGAGAGTAAATCAAATTATGATAAATTGTCTTATTTTAAATGTACCCAGAGAGTTTGCCATTTTGCTTTCACAAAAATGAATACAAATACTCTTCAGACATTGCTAACCCAGTATTTGGTCTGGATCTTAAATCAGAATAGTGTAATATGGAGTAGAAAAGCCTTCAAATTAATTGTGTTTAAAATACTTGGAAAGAAATATGTAAGATGAGATTAGTTGTTTACAGCAATGGGATTTAGGAGTTTTTCCCCCCAATTTTTATTTGTTGCATTAAAATATATATGTATATTTTATATATATGTGAGAATTCTAGATATCAACAAACAGTCACAGAAAAAGACAGATATATTTATATATCCTTTAATACAAGGTAATATGAAAAAAGTGAATTATGGAAGGTCAACTTTTGTTTTTTGAAAGAGCTTACATATTAGGAAAAAATAAACACATCATCAGACTGGTCATTGTAATTTAACAGTTTTGGTGTATGCATCTTTCCTTACCAAAAAGTGTTTAGTCCGACAGCAATCTTATTTTTAAGGCATTCCTACTGCATAACCCTAAAGGGAAACCAGAGCTTTCTGCTTTCTTTTTCTCTGGCTTGTCTGCCAATCTGCCTTAATAGGAAGTTTGAGGAGGTTTTGGAGAATCTTTAATATGTGCCCTGGCACTCTTTTTAGGATCTCTTCACACTCCTGTAGTCCTTAACAGTAATCCTGCAGAGTTGGTATTGTTTTGTTTGTTTTTTTCAAAGTTGGTGTTATTATTCCCATTTCACAAATGAAACAGACCACCTAACACATTTGTAAGTTCTCTGCATACTAGTTTTCTGGCAACCAACCAAGGAAGACCAGATGGAAAATATATATATATATTTTTTTTTTGGTGAGTATATTGTCACATTCCAAATTGTGGCAAAAAAGGGGAAAGTGTTAGTTAAGAGTTAGATTGCACTAAAGTAATATTTAGTGGGTACTTATTTTGTATTAGGAGCTGTCCTAGACCCTCTTAAGCATTAGCTCATTTAATTGGATCATATGGAATGTGACTTACAAAGTTCTTCCCAGTCTCTTTTCTATGTATGTCACCAGTTTCATGCCTCAGTCCTCCATACTTGTACTACATACTTTATGTGTACTAAACTTTTTTCAGCTTCGTCAACAGTCTGTGTTCTCTGTAGATTCTAGGCCTTTGGGCAAAATGTTTCCTCTGCCTAGAACACTATTTCTTTTGAATCAAACTTTCACTTTTCTGCCTTACTCTGCTGACTCCTACTTTATCTTTCACATCAGATACCCCATCCTTTAAGATGACCTTCTTAAATTCTGGGAGAATTCCTTTTTTTTTTTTTTTAATTTTTTTTTCCAACGTTTTTATTTATTTTTGGGACAGAGAGAGACAGAGCATGAACAGGGGAGGGGCAGAGAGAGAGGGAGACACAGCATCGGAAACAGGCTCCAGGCTCCGAGCCATCAGCCCAGAGCCTGATACGGGGCTCAAACTCACGGACCGTGAGATCGTGACCTGGTTGAAGCCGGACGCTTAACCGACTGCGCCACCCAGGCGCCCCTGGGAGAATTCCTTTTATGTGTTCTATAGCAACCTGTAATTCCCCCCCTTTTTTTAGCGTTATTACACTGCATTGTAATCATTTGTTAGCAAAACATATTTTGACTCTAATTTGGGTTAGGACTGTCTCCACCTTTTTTATTATCACTTCCAAGTGCATGGCATATTACTTATGTATTTTCTACTAGATAGTGGTTGAATGTATATATTTAGTAGGATTCCACGGATTTGAGTCTAAATCTCCCACTTGATAAACTTTCATGTGATAAAAGGTATGTTCTTGAGTTGGAAAATGATGCTGACTTTAGTGAAATTGTTCAGCAAGTTTAAATAAGGTGTACTGTTATCTATCTTGAATTTCTTACATATGCATCAAGTAAGTGCAAAGAGTCCTAAGTGATGCACAGAATAGAAGTATGTGCTATATATGAGAAGCAAGAGCCACAAATGATAGCTGTAGGCATTTATTGAAGCAGTAGTCTGCCAAAGACTTCACGTAGCACTTGACAGGCATCTAATTTCATCTCACAAAAGTTCCATGGGAATAGCTGTTTTTTATTAACACTTCCCCATCCCTTTTTACAGACTTGGAAACTGAGGTCTGGAATAATTAGTGATGTATTTAAGTGGTTGAATCTGGATTTGAACTAGGACACCTGATAACAGAGCCTATGCTGCTGATCACTTTGCTGTATTGCTTCCTGTTGGATCTTTCACCTGGGATATTGAACAGGCCCCCTTCAATCTCAGTAGGTCCTAAACAGGAACTATCTCCTGAAACCCTTTGCACCTACTTCCCTATTTTGAGGAAGAATGACTGTGAACTCAAAATGTCCCCTTTGTTCTTACTTCTTATATCTGATCTGTCACCTAATCATGTTGATTTTATTCTCTAAATATCTCTGTTTCATTCTTCTCAGTCCCCTTCATTTTTATCCTCATTGTTACTGCTTGTCATTTCTCACTGGATTTCAGATCTTATTGTTCTCTTTGTTTCCTTCTTGCATTTTCCCCACTCCAATCCATTTTCCATACTGTCACCAAAGTAATATTTTCTTCAGTAGAGAACCAGGGAAAATAATGTAATGGACACTCACACCCATCTTTGTCAAATCTGAATACCTTGCCCTATTTGCTTCATATCTGTATATTTTTAAATTAAACATTAATGGCCTGTTGCTGCTCTGATTCTGTTCTTCTTGTGCCAAAGTAACCACTGTCCTAAATTTCATGTTATTTTCATGCATGATTGTGTTCTGGTCCCACATTTCTATGTACTTATAAACAAAACCTAGTACTGTTAACTCTATAGAAAATTAGTATGCAGGAACTTGCTGGTTTTGATCCACATTGTTTTTGAGATTTATCCATGGTGATACGTATAGTTCTAATTTAATTACTGAATGGTATTACAGTATATTATTGTGCCATTATGTATTCATTTTTCTGTTAATATACACTAGGTTGTTTCCAATTTTATTTTATTTTATTTTATTTTTTTCAGTCCAATTTTAAAGTTTATAAAAAATACTCCAGTAAACATTCAAATACCTATTTCCTCATGCATGTGTATGAGTATCTTGAAGGTAAATACTGGGAGTAGAATTGCTGGGCTGTAGACGGTACATCACTTCAGCTTTACAAGATATTACCAAGTTGCTCTCTTAAATGTTAGAATAGCCTGTTTTCCCTCTCCCAGCAGATTATATGTTGCTGTATGTTGTCTTAATACTTGCTTTTGTCAGACTTTAAAATTTACAGAATTTCTCTGCTTAAAATTCTTACTGGTTTCTCATTATATAAATAAGTTCCTTATGGTTAGATATTGTGTACCTTTGCAGCCTTTTCTTTTGACACTTTTTTCTGTTCTGTGACATGCTTTGTATGTGCTACACTTTTTGTCCTGTCACCTATTCCTACTTACTGTCTGATGAATATTAATAAGTAACTACTATATACTAAGACCAGGATACAATGGCAAATAGAATGGTCTATCTGTCCTCTAAGTTTTTAATTAAAGAGGAAGATGGGCAAATAAATAAAAAATTATAAAACCTACTTCCCCACTTAAACATTGAAATAGTACAGGAAGAGGCAGACTATTAAATAAAGGATGCTGGACATTTGGTTATATCTATTTAAAGTTTTGAATTATTACTTCACAGTATATAAAAAATCAAATCTAAGTTGGTGACTCTTAGTGTGAAAGGCAGGGGACTATGATTTAAGGACAGGAAGGATTTTTTTTTAATGTTTATTTTTGAGAGAGAGGGCGAGCAGGACAGAGGCAGAGAGAGGGAGAGACCAAATCCCTAAACAGGCTCTCCACTAACAGCTTAATTGACTGAACCACCCAGGCACCCAAGGAAGGATTTCTTTTTAAGGCATGAAAAGCCCAAACTATAAACCCAAAGGTTGATAAATTCTGCCCATATTAAAAATAAAAATTTCTGCAGCTCAAAATACACAGTAAACAAAGTAAAAAAGACAAGCTAGAGACAGGGTTAAGACCCAATACATGTAACTTAAAGATAATCAATATCCAGTTATATAAACAATTTCTATGAATCAATAAGAGAAGAACAACCTAGTGAAAAAAAAAAAGTGTGCCAAAG
Organism: Herpailurus yagouaroundi; assembly: GCF_014898765.1. Taxonomy (NCBI): domain Eukaryota; kingdom Metazoa; phylum Chordata; class Mammalia; order Carnivora; family Felidae; genus Herpailurus; species Herpailurus yagouaroundi. Next base: position 61,278,417 of record NW_024412377.1, read on the forward strand.
ATATGAGTAAACAATTTATAGAAAAAGAAATCACGGTTTATAATCAACATGAAAATATGTTCATCCTTTCATGGACTAAGGGAAATGCAAATTAAAGCTATAGTGCAATAATCATATCATACCTATTAGCTGGAGATAGTTAAAAAGTTTGATGAAAGCATGTATTTGTGATGAAGTAAAATAGCTAACACTCCTATACACTGCTAGTGGAATCCAAACCAGTAAAACATTTTTGGAAAACAGCAATATCTAACAGTCGAAAATGTATAAAATTCTTGGACTGGGTGAAAACTCTAAAACATTGTTGAGAGAAATTAAATGAGGCCTAAATAAATAGATATATATCATGTTTATGAATTGGAAGACTCAATATTGTTAAAATTAGTGAAGTAAGTGAAGTAAGGTATGATAACAATGTGTCATCAAATAGAGAATTTAAATAAAGAGATGGAAATTATTAAAAATAGAAACAAATAGAAATTCTGTAGTTGGAAAGTACGGTAAATGAAAATGAGATGTTGAGGCACAGAGAGAAAAAAGACTGAAGAAAAGTGAACAGAGTCTCAGAGAATTGTAGGTCACCAGTAAATACACCAAAATATCATGGAGTACCTGGTAGAAGAATACCAGAAAAGGAAGTGAGACAGGATCAGAAAAAAACACTTAAAGCAATATTGGCTTAAAACTTAACCATATTTGGTGAAAAGCATTACGCATCAAAGAAGTGCAATAAAGACCCACACTAAGAACACATCATAGTAAAAATGCTGAAAGACAAAGAGAAAAATTTTAGCAGCAAGGGAAAAACTACTCATCACAGTTACCAGAAGGGAGGTGGGTGGGGGGATGAGTTAAACAGGTGATGTTTATTAGGGTACTTGTTGTGTTGAGCACCCAGTGACATATGGAAGTGTTGAATAAAAACAAAAAAGAAAAAAAGATAAGGGAAAAACTCATTACACGTGAGGGGTACCAGTAAGATTAATAGCTGACTAGTCTTGAGAAACAGGAGAGGCCAGAAGATCCTTCAATGACATAGAGTGCTGAACTAGTAACCAAGAATTCCATATCCAGCAAAACTATCTTTAAAAATGAAAGGAGGGTCTCCTGGGTGGCTCAGTCGGTTGAGCATCTGTCTTCAACTCAGGTCATGATCAGGTCTGTGGGTTTGAGCCCCGTGTCAGGCTCTGTGCTGACAGCTCAGAGCCTGGAGCCTGCTTCCGATCCTGTGTCTTCCTCTCTTTCTGCCTCTTCCCCACTCTCACTTTGTCTCACTCTGTCTCTCAAAAATAAATAAATGTGAGGACTCTAGGAAGATGGCGGCGTAGGACGACGCTGGGCTCACCGCGTCCTGCTGATCACTTAGATTCCACCCACACTTGCCTAAATAACCCAGAAAACCACCAGAAGACTAGCAGAACAGACTCTCTGGAGCCAAGTGCAGACGAGAGGCCCACGGAAGAGGGTAGGAAGGGCGGAGAGGTAGTGCGCACTACACGGACTGGCAGGAGGGAGCCGGGTCGGAGGGGCAGCCCGCCAGCAAAGCAGAGCCCCCAAGTCTGGCTTGCAAAAGCGGAGGGGCCGGATGTAGTGTGTTCAGACAGCAAGCAGGACTTTACATCTGGAAGGTTATAAGCTAACAGCTCTGCTCGGAGAGCAGGAGGGCTGGAGGACAACGGGAAGGAGAGTTGTTGAGCCCCGGACTACAGAGCTCAGCTTGGCGGGGAACAAAGGCACTCGCCAGCGCCATCTCCCTCGCCCATCCCCCAGCCAAGATCCCAAAGGGAACCAGTTCCTGCCAGGGAACTTGCTTGCACCACGCAAACACCCAATGCTGTGCTTCTGCGGATCCATCCCTCCTGTGGCGGGTCTGACTCCCTCCCGGTGCCACAGGGCCCCTCCCGAAGCAGATCACGAAGGATAAGTGAGCTGAGCCTACCCCTCCGCCCCTGTGTACCTTGGCGATCCACCCCAGCTAATAGGCCAGATCCCCAGCACCACAAGCCTGGCAGTGTGCAAGTAGCCCAGGTGGGCCATGCCACCCCACAGTGAATCCTGCCCCTAGGAGAGGGGAAGAGAAGGTACACACCAGTCTGACTGTGGCCTCAGCAGTGGGCTGAGGGCAGACATCAGGTCTGACTTCGGCCCCGCCCACCAACGCAAGTTATTCAAGACAACACAGGGGAAGTGCCCTGCAATTCTGCACCATACCAGGGACTATCCAAAATGACCAAATGGAAGAATTCCCCTCCAAAGAATCTCCAGGAAATAATGACAGCTAACGAACTGATCAAAAAGGATTTAAACAATATAACAGAAAGTGAATTTAGATTAATAGTCATAAAATTAATCGCTGGGCTTGAAAACAGTATAGAGGACAGCAGAGAATCTATTGCTATAGAGATCAAGGGACTGAGGAACAGCCAGGAGGTGCTAAAAAATGCTATAAATGAGCTGCAAAATAAAATGGAGACAGCCACAGCTCGGATTGAGGCAGAGGAGAGAATAGGTGAACTAGAAGATAAAATTATGGAAAAAGAAGAAGCTGAGAAAAAGAGAGATAAAAAAATCCAGGAGTATGAGGGGAAAATTAGAGAACTAAGTGATGCACTAAAGAGAAATAATATACGCATAATTGATATTCCAGAGGAGGAAGACAGAGGGAAAGGTGCCATAGGTGTAATTGAAGAAATAATAGCTGAGAACTTCCCTAGTCTGGGGAAGGAAAAAGGCATTGAAATCCAAGAGGCACAGAGAACTCCCTTCAGACGTAACTTGAATCGATCTTCTGCATGACATATCGTAGTGAAACTGGCAAAATACAAGGATAAAGAGAAAATTCTGAAAGCAGCTAGGGATAAAAGTGCTCTAACATATAAAGGGAGACCGATAAGACTCGTGACCGATCTCTCTACTGAAACTTGGCAGGCCAGAAAGGAATGGCAGGAAATCTTCAACGTGATGAACAGAAAAAATATGCAGCTGAGAATCCTTTATCCAGCAAATCTGTCATTTAGAATAGAAGGAGAGATAAAGGTCTTCCCAAACAAACAAAAACTGAAGGAATTCATCACCACTAAACCAGCCCTACAAGAGATCCTAAGGGGGACCCTGTGAGACAAAGTACCAGAGACATCACTACAAGCATGAAACCTATAGATATCACAATGACTCTAAACTCATATCTTTCTATAATAACACTGAATGTAAATGGACTAAATGTGCCAGCCAAAAGACATAGGGTATCAGAATGGATAAAAAAACAAGGCCCATCTATTTGCTGTCTACAAGAGACTCATTTTAGACCTGAGGACACCTTCAGATTGAAAGTGAGGGGATGGAGAACTATTTATCATGCTACTGGAAGTCAAAAGAGAGCTGGAGTAGCTATACGTATATCAGACAAACTAGACTTTAAATTAAAGGCTGTAACGAGATGAAGAAGGGCATTATATAATAATTACAGGTTGTATCCATCAGGAAGAGCTAACAATTACAAACGTCTATACACCGAATACGGGAGCCCCCAAATATATAAAACAATTACTCACAAATATAAGCAACTTTATTGATAAGTTGATAAGTTTATTGATAAGAATGTGGTCATTGCAGGGGACTTTAACACCCCACTTACAACAATGGATAGATCATCTAGACACACGGTCAATAAAGAAACAAGGGCCCTGAATGATACATTGGATCAGATGGACTTGACAGATATATTTAGAACTCTGCATCCCAAAGCAATAGAATATACTTTCTTCTCAAGTGCACATGGAACATTCTCCAAGATAGATTACATACTGGGTCACAAAACAGCCCTTCATAAGTATACAAGAATTGAGATCATACCATGCATACTTTCGGACCACAATGCTATGAAGCTTGAAATCAACCACAGGAAAAAGTCTGGAAAACCTCCAAAAGCATGGAGGTTAAAGAACATCCTACTAAAGAATGAATGGGTCAACCAGGCAATTAGAGAAGAAATTAAAAAATATATGGAAACAAACGAAAATGAAAATACAACAATCCAAGCGCTTTGGGATGCAGCGAAGGCAGTCCTGGTAGGAAAATACATTGCAATCCAGGCCTATCTCAAGAAACAAGAAAAATCCCAAATACAAAATCTAACAGCACACCTAAAGGAAATCGAAGCAGAACAGCAAAGACACCCTAAACCCAGCAGAAGAAGAGAAATAATAAAGATCAGAGCAGAAATAAACAATATAGAATCTAAAAAAAACTGTAGAGCAGATCAATGAAACCAAGAGTTGGTTTTTTGGAAAAATAAACAAAATTGATAAACCTCTAGCCAGGCTTCTCAAAAAGAAAAGGGAGATGACCCAAATAGATAAAATCATGAATGAAAATGGAATTATTACAACCAATCCCTCAGAAATACAAGCAATTATAAGGGAATACTATGAAAAACTATATGCCAACAAACTGGACAACCTGGAAGAAATGGACAAATTCCTAAGCACCCACACACTTCCAAAACTCAATCAGGAGGAAATAGAAAGCTTGAACAGACCCATAACCAGCGAAGAAATTCAATCAGTTATCAAAAATCTCCCAACAAATAAGAGTCCAGGACCAGATGGCTTCCCAGGGGAGTTCTAGCAGACGTTTAAAGCAGAGATAATACCTATCCTCCTCAAACTATTCCAAAAAATAGAAAGGGAAGGAAAACTTCCAGACTCATTCTATGAAGCCAGTATTACTTTGATTCCTAAACCAGACAGAGACCCAGTAAAAAAAGAGAACTACAGGCCAATATCCCTGATGAATATGGATGCAAAAATTCTCAATAAGATAGTAGCAAATAGAATTCAACAGCATATAAAAAGAATTATTCACCATGATCAAGTGGATTCATTCCTGGGCTGCAGGGCTGGTTCAACATTCACAAATCAATCAATGTGGTACATCACATTAATAAAAGAAAAGATAAGAACCATATGATGCTGTCAATTGATGAAGAAAAAACATTTGACAAAATTCAGCATCCTTGCTTAATAAAAACCCTCGAGAAAGTCGGGATAGAAGGAACATACTTAAACATCATAAAAGCCATTTATGAAAAGCTCACAGCTAACATCATCCTCAATGGGGAAGAACTGAGAGCTTTTTCCCTGAGATCAGGAACACGACAGGGATGTCCACTCTCACCGCTGTTGTTTAACATAGTGTTGGAAGTTCTAGCATCAGCAATCAGACAACAAAAGGAAATCAAAGGCATCAAAATTGGCAAAGATGAAGTTAAGCTTTCACTTTTTGCAGATGACATGATATTATACACGGAAAATCCGATAGACTCCACCCAAAGTCTGGGTGAATTCACACATGAATTCAGCAAAGTTGCAGGATACAAAATCAATGTACAGAAATCAGTTGCATTCTTATACACTAATAATTAAGCAACAGAAAGACAAAGAAACTGATCCCATTCACAGTTGCACCAAGAAGCATAAAATACTGAGGAATAAATCTAACCAAAGATGTAAAAGATCTGTATGCTGAAAACTATAGAAAGCTTATGAAAGAAATTGAAGAAGATATAAAGAAATGGAAAAATATTCCATGCTCATGGGTTGGAAGAATAAATATTGTCAAAATGTCAATACTACCCAAAGCTATCTACACATTCAATGCAATCCCAATCAAAATTGCACCAGCATTCTTCTCGAAGCTAGAACAAGCAATCCTAAAATTCATATGGAACCACAAAAGGCCCCAAATAGCCAAAGTGATTTTGAAGAAGAAGACCAAAGCAGGAGGCATCACAATCCCAGACTTTAGCCTCTACTACAAAGCTGTAATCATCAAGACAGCATAGTATTGGCACAAAAACAGACACATAGACCAATGGAATAGAATAGAAACCCCAGAACTAGACCCATAAAATTATGGCCAACTAATCTTTGACAAAGTAGGAAAGAATATCCAATGGAAAAAAGACAGTCTCTTTAACAAATGGTGCTGGGAGAACTGGACAGCAACATGCAGAAAGTTGAAACTAGACCACTTTCTCACACCATTCACAAAAATAAACTCAAAATGGATAAAGGACCTGAATGTGAGACAGGAAACCATCAAAGCCCTAGAGGAGAAAACAGGAAAAGACCTCTCTGACCTCAGTCATAGCAATTTCTTACTTGACACATCCCCAAAGGCAAGGGAATTAAAAGCAAAAATGAACTATTGAGACCTCATGAAGATAAAAAGCTTCTGCACAGCAAAGGAAACAATCAGCAAAACTAAAAGGCAACCAATGGAATGGGAAAAGATATTTGCAAATGACATATCGGACAAAGGGCTAGTATCCAAAATAATAAAGAGCTCACCAAACTCCACACCCGAAAAACAAATAATCCAGTGAAGAAATGGGCAGAAAACATGAATAGACACTTCTCTAAAGAAGACATCCAGATGGCCAACAGGCACATGAAAAGATGTTCAATGTCGCTCCTCATCAGGGAAATACAAATCAAAACCACACTCAGATATCACCTCACACGAGAGTGGCCAAAATGAACAAATCAGGAGACTATAGATGCTGGAGAGGATGTGGAGAAACAGGAACCCTTTTGCACTGTTGGTGGGAATGCAAACTGGTGTGGCCACTCTGGAAAACTGTGGAGGTTCCTCAAAAAATTAAAGATAGACCTGCCCTATGACCCAGCAGTAGCACTGCTAGGAATTTACCCAAGGGATACAGGAGTACTGATGCATAGGGGCACTTGTACCCCAATGTTTATAGCAGCACTCTCAACAATAGCCAAGTTATGGAAAGAGCCTAAATGTCCATCAACTGATGAATGGATAAAGAAATTGTGGTTTATATACACAATGGAGTACTACATGGCAATGAGAAAGAGTGAAATATGGCCCTTTGTAGCAACGTGCATGGAACTGGAGAGTGTTATGCTAAGTGAAATAAGCCATACAGAGAAAGACAGATACCGTATGTTTTCACTCCTATGTGAATCCTGAGAAACTTAACAGGAACCCATGGGGGAGGGGAAGGAAAAAAAAAAAAGAGAGAGAGGTTAGAGTGGGAGAGAGCGAAAGCATAAGAGACTCTTAAAAACTGAGAACAAACTGTGGGCTGATGGGGGGTGGGTGATGGGTATTGAGGAGGACATCTTTTGGGATGAGCACTGGGTGTTGTATAGAAACCAATTTGACAATAAATTCCATATATTTAAAAAATAAATAAATGTAAAAAAAATTTTATAAAAAAACAATAATAATAAAAATGAAAGGAAAAGTAAAGATATTACCAGGGAAACAAAAACAGAGAATTCATTGCTTTCAGAGTTGCCTTATAAGAAATACTAAAGGGGGACCCTGGGTGGCTCAGTCGGCTGAGCGTCAGACTTCAGCTAAGGTCATGACCTCACAGCTCTTGAGTTCAAGCCCCATGTCGGGCTCTGTGCTGACAGCTCGGAGCCTGGAGCCTGCTTTAGATTCTGTGTCTCCCTCTCTCTGCCCCTCCCCCACTCATGCCATGTCTGTGTCTCTCAAAAATAAATAATCATTAAAAAAAATTAAAAAAAAAAAAAGAAAGAAATACTAAAGGAGGTACTTTAGGCCGAAAGCAAGTGACCTCAGATAAATCCACACAATAAAACAAAGAACACTAGTGAAGGTAATTAAGCAATTATAAAATATAGTACACTTTTCTCTTAACTGATTTTAAAAAGCAACTATATAAAACAATTATGTATTTTATATACATACACACTGAATTGATGACATATATATAATATGTAATATATTTGCCAATAACAGCACAAGGAAGATAGGTAGGAGCAACGTTTGGGGCTAAGGAAATGACACAAGATGGCAACTCAAATCCACAGGAACCAATAAAAAACCAAAAATGGTAAATAAGAATGTTAATATAACAAATACTTCAAACATACGTTTTTGCTCTCTTTCTCTCAACTTCATTAAAAGATATAAAGTTAAATGAAGAAATAAGTATCATGATTTATTGCTGGGTGTATAATATATAAAGGTGTAATAGTTTTATCATGTAGTAATAATATGACAAAAAGGGAAAAAAAGAATAGAGCCATATAGGAATAATATTTCTTTATCTCATTGGAACTAAGTATCAATCTGAGGTAGATTCTGGTAAAACGTATATGGTGAGCCCCTAGGGAAACTCTACAGAAAATTACTAAAAAATGTATAGTAAAATATTATTGTAAGTAAAGTTATTAAAATGTCACACTAGAAAATATTTAATGTAAAAGAAAGCAGTATAGGAAGGCTAGAGGAAAAGAAACACGACAAAAATGTCAGATATAGATCTTACAGTATCAATAATAACATTAAATTTAGAATGGGTTATGCAAGCCAACGAGTAGCAGAGATTATTAGACTGGAGTTTTAAAAAAGTAATGTTGCACATGCTATCTGTAGAACACACATTTTAAAGTCAAGGATACAAATAGGTCAAAAGTACAAGGATGGCAAAGCATATATCATATAGACAGCAACCATATAAAAAAGATGGAGTGGCTATACCAATACCAGATAAAATAGACTTTAAAACAAAAAAAATGTCACTAGGAATAAAGAGGAACATTTTGTAATAATAGAAGGGTCAACTCATGAGAAAGATGTAGCAATTATAAACATATACGTACATAACAACAGAAGCCCCAAACACATGAAACAAAAGCTGACAGAAATAATAATAATAGTTGAAGACTTTAATGACCTGGTTTTAATAATGGATAGAACAACTATGTAGAAGGTCTGTAACAATGCTATAAACCAACTAGACTTGAACAATGCTATAGACTTGAACAATGCTATAAACCAACTAGACCACAGACGGCTATAGAACACTACACCCAGCAACAGCAGAATATACATTCTTATCAAGTATGTACAGAATATTGCCCAAGATAGACCATATGCTCAATCAAAAAACAAGACTCAATAAATTTTAAAGAATTGAAATAGTACAAAGTATGTTCTCTAATCAAAATGGAGTACATAGAAATCAATAATAGAAAGAAATGTGGATAACTCAGAGTATGTGGAAATTGAACCATTGTATTCTATTCTATTCTATTCTATTCTATTCTATTCTATTCTATTCTATTCTATTCTATTCTATTCTATTCTATTCTATTCTATTCTATT
>NW_024412377.1:61287597-61320471 GCF_014898765.1 Herpailurus yagouaroundi
TTCTATTCTATTCTATTCTATTCTATTCTATTCTATTCTATTCTATTTAAATCCAAGTTAGTTAACATATAGTATAATAATAATTTCCGGAATAGAATTTAGTGATTCATCACTTACATATAGCACCCAGTGCTCATTCCAGCAAGTGCCCTCCTTAATGCCCATCGCCCATTTAGCCCATCCCCCCACCCAACACCCCACCAACAACCCTCAGTTTGTTCTCTGTATTTAAGAGTCTCTTATGTTTTGTCTCCCTCTCTGTTTTTATATTATTTTTGCTTCCCTTTTCCTCTGTTAATCTGTTTTGTTTCTTAAATTCCATATATGAGTGAAATCATAGGATATTTGTCTTTCTCTGACTGACTTACTTCACTGAACATAATACAGTCTAGTTCCATCCATGTGTTGCTAATGGCAAGATTTCATCCTTTTTTGCTCACAAATTCTATCGTATATATATACCACATCTTCTTTATCCATTCATCAGTCAATGGACATTTGGGCCCTTTCCATACTTTGGCTATTGATGATAGAGTGGCTATAAACATTGGGATGCATGTGCCTCTTCGAATCAGCATTTTAATATCCTTTGGGTCATACCTAGTAGCGCAATTGCTGGGTCGTAGGGTAGTTCTATTTTTAATTTTTTGAGGAGCCTCCATACTCTTTTCCAGAGTGGCTGCACCAATTTGCATTCCCACCAGCAGTGCAAAAGGGGTTCCCCTTTGTTTTCATCCTTGCCAACATCTGTTGTTGCCTGAGTTGTTAATTTTTGCCATTCTGACAGGTGTGAGGTGGTTTTGATTTGTATTTCTCTGATGATGAATGGTGTTGAGCATCATTTCATGTGTCTGTTAGCCATCTGGATGTTTTCTTTGGAGAAGCGTCTGTTCATGTCTTTTGTCCATTTCTTCACTGGGAAATTTGTTTTTTGGGTGATGAGTTTGATAAGTTCTTTATAGGTTTTGGATACTAACCCTTTATCTGACATATCATTTGCAAATATCTTCTCCCATTCCATCGGTTGCCTTTTAGTTTTGCTGATTGTTTCCTTCGCTGTGCAGAAGCTTTTTATCTTGATGAGGTCCCAGTAGTTCATTTTGGCTTTTGTTTCCCTTGTCTCCAAAGACATGTCAAGTAAGAAGTTGCTGTGGCCGAGGTCAAAGAGGTTGTTGCCTATTCTCTCCTCTAGGATTTTGATTGCTTTCTGTCTTACATTTAGGTGTTTCATCCATTTTTGAGTTAATTTTTGTGTATGGTGTGAAAAAGTGGCCCAGGTTCATTTTTCTGCATGTTGCTGTCCAGTTTTCCCAGCACCATTTGCTGAAGAGACTGTCTTTTTTCCACTGGATGTTCTTTCCTGCTTTATCAAAGATTAGTTGGCCATCCGTTTGTGGGTCCATATCTGGGTTCTCTGTTCTGTTCCATTGGTCTGTGTGTCTGTTTTTGTGCTAGTACCATACTGTCTTGATGATTACAGCTTTGTAATACAGCTTGAAGTCTGGAATTGTGATGCCTCCAGCTTTGGTTTTCTTTTTCAACATTACTTTGGCTATTCAGGGTCTTTTCTGGTTCCATACAAATTTTAGAATTGTTCTAGCTGTGTGAAGAATGCTAGTGTTATTTTGATAGGGATTGCATTGAATATATAGATGGCTTTGGATAGTATTGACATTTTAACAATATTTGTTCTTCCAATCCATGAGAATGGAATGTTTTTCCATTTCTTTGTGTCTTCTTCAGTTTCTTTCATAAGCTTTCTATAGTTTTCAGTGTATAGATCTTTCACCTCTGTGGTTAGGTTTATTCCTAAGTATTTTATGCCTTTTGGTGCAATTGTAAATGGGATTGATTCCTTGATTTCTCTATCTGCTGCTTCATTATTTGTGTATAGAAATGCAACCGATCTCTGTACATTGATATTATATCCTGTGACTTTGCTGAATTCATATATCAGTTCCAGCAGTTTTTTGGTGGAGTCTTAGGTCTTCCATATAGAGTATCATGTCATCTGCAAAGAGCGAAAGTTTGACCTCCTCCTTTCCGGTTTGGATGCCTTTCGTTTTTTTTTTGTTGTTGTTGTCTGATTGCTGAGACTAGGACTTCCAACACAATTCTAAATGACTAATGAGTCAAAGAAGAAAAATCACAAGGGAATTAAGAAATACTTTCAGGTGAAAGAAAATGAAGACACATACCAGAACTTACAAAATTAGCTAAAGCAGTATTTAGGGGTAAATTTATATTTATAAAGACCTTAATTAAAATCGAAAAATATCTTAGATAAATGGCCCAACCTTTCACCTTAACACACTGGAAGAATAAAAAGAAACTAAACCTAAAGGAAGCAGAAGAAAGGATATAATAAAGATTAGAGTAGAAATTAATGAAATAGAAATTTAAAACAATAGCAAAAGTCAGTGAAATCCAAACTTGGTTCTTTATAAATACTAAATTGACATACCTTTAGCTAGATTGACAAAAAAAGAGAAAAGTCTCAAAAGTACTAAAATCAGGAATGAAACAGAAGACATTACTATTGACCTTCCAGAAATAAAAATGATTATAATGGAATATTATGAACATTTGAATGCCATTAAGTTAGATAACTTAGAAGGAATGGTTACATTTCCAAAAAGACATAAACTACTTAAACTTATTCAAGAAAATACAGAAATCTGAATAAAAGTGTAACAGCTAAAGAGATTGAATTCTAATGGGACTGCCCACAAAGAAGAGTCCAGGCCCAGATGGACTTCCTAGTGATTTCTACCAGACATTCAAAGAATTAATACCAGTTATTAATTATTTTAATTATTTATTAAAATTTATTAAATTATATTATTTATTATATAATAATTATAATATAATACAAATTATATTATTTGTTAAAATTATTTTTAATTAATTTATTTTAATTATTAATTATTAATACCAATTCTTTATAAATGCTTCCAAAAAGTAGAAGAGGAGGGGATACTTCCCAGCTCATTCAATGAGGCCATTTTACCCTGGTACCAGGACCATAGAAATAGAAAAAAAGTACTCACCAATATTTCTTACAAATATAGATGCAAAAAAAAAAAAAAAAAAAAAAGAAACAAATTAACTAAACTAAAGAAATACAGGCTGACTGAATCTAACAACACAAATACTTTCCTCTGTGATCAAGAGCAAGACAAGGATGTCTCGTTACTTACGTTAAACATTGTACTAGAGGTTCTGGTAAGGGAAAGTGGGCAATAAAATGAAATAAAGGCACCCCATTTGGAAGAGAAGAAGTAAAACGTAAAACTGTATCTCTTCACAGATGGCATGACTTGAATATAGAAAATTTTAATCAGCAGAAATACTATTAGACTAATTTTAGAAAGCAGTAAGTGTGCAGAATAGACAACACAATTGATTTTTATATACTTGCAGTAAACAACCTGTAATTTAAATGAACAAAACATTTCATTCACAATAGCATGAAAATAATTAAATGCTTAAGAATAAGTTTAACAAAAGAAGTGCAAAACTTATCAACTAGAAACTACAAAACATTGTTGGAATAAATGAAAGAAAACCTAATAAATGAAAAGATATTCTATTCCATGGTCGTGAACCAGAAGACTTACTGTTAAGATGGCAATATTCCACAGATTGATCTATAGCTTCAACACAATCTTTATCAAAATCTTAGCTATCTTAGCTTACAGGAGTTGGCAAGCTTATCCTAAAATTCATATGGGAATTCAAAGGACCAAGAACAGCCAAAACAATCTTGAAAATAGGAACACTCCCTTCCCCATTTTATAACTTAATACCAAGTAACAACAATCAGGACAGTGTAGTACTTTCATAAGGACAGACATATAGGTCAGTGAAATAGAGTTGAGAATCTAGTTATAAACCCTCATGTTTGCAGTCAGTTTATTTTTGACAAGGATGCCAAGACAATCTAGTGGTGAAAGAGTAGTCTTTTCAACAAATGGTGCTGGGACAACTGGATATCCACATGCAAAAGAATGAGGTTGGACCACTGTCTCCCACCATACATAAAAATTAAGTCAAAATGAATCAGATTTAAATGTAAGAGTTAAAACTGAAACTCTTAGAAAAAAACAGAAGTAAATGTTTACGACTTTGAATTGAGTAATGGTTTCTTAGATACAACACTGAAAGCACAAGCAGCCAGACAAAAATAGATAAATTGGACTTCATCAAAATTAAAAACTGTTTTGCTCTAAATGACACCATCAAGAAAATGAAAACACAAACCACAGAATGGTAGAAAATATGTGCAAATTGTTTAGCTAATAAGGGACTTATATCAACATTTATAAAGAGCTCTTACATCTCTATAATAAAAAGGTATATAACCCAATTTAAAAATGGACAAAAAATTTGAATAGATGTTTCTCCAAAGAAGACACACAAATGGCCAGTGGGCACTTGAAAAGGCGTTTAACACCACTATAGTAATGAGAAATTAAGTTGCTGTAATTCAGGGAAATTCATGTCATTACTACAATGAGATACCACTTTACAACCCCTAGGATGGATATAATTATGAAGACAGATAATAACAGTATTGGTGAGGATGTGGAGAAATTGGACCTTCATTCACTTTTGGTGGGAATGTAAAATGGTACAACCAGTTTGGAAAGCAGTCTGGAAGTTCTTCAAAAAGTTAAACAGAGAGTTACCATGTGATCCGATAACTCCAATCCCACGTATATACCCACAAGAAATGAAAACACACATCCACATGAAAACTTTACATAACTGTTCACAGAAACATTATTCCTAATACCAGAAAAAATCCAGATGTCCATCAACTGAAGAATAAAGAAAAAGTGGTATATCCCAAAGTGAAATATTACTCAGTAGTAAAAAGGAATGAAATATTTATACATGCTACAACGTAGGTGATTTTTTTTTTTTTGAGAGAGAGAGAGTGAGAGAGAGGGTGCGAGTGAGGGGCAGAGAGAAGGAGAGAGAGAGAGAGAGAGAGAGAGAGAGAGAGCGAGAGAGAGAAGTGGAGCTTGTGTTCACCTGAAGCAGGGCTCAAGCTCACCCGAAGTGGGGCTTGAGCTCACACTATGTAGGACTACAAGTCACAAACCTTGATCATGACCTGAACTGAAGTCAGATGCTTAACAACTGAGCCACCCAGGCGCCCCAGCCTAGGTGGTTCTAAAAAGCATTATGCCAGGTGAAGGAAGCCATGCACCGAAGGACAAATATTATGTGATTTCATTTATATGAAATTTCCAAAATAGGCAAATCTGTAGAAACACAAGTAGATTATTGGTTTCCTTATAAGGATTCCTTGTTGTGGTATTGCAAATATTCTAAAATTGATTGTAATGGTGGTTGAAAATATCAGTGAATATACTAAAAACCATTGAATCACACTTTAAATGTGTGATTTTTATAGTAGGTGAGTGTCTTATCTACAAAAGACAAAGCTCATTTTTAAAATGGGGAAAAGATTTAAACACGCTCATCAAAAGATATCTAAATGGCTAATAATCACAAAAAGATGCTTAACATTGCTAATTAGCAGAAAATATTAATTAAAACTCAGGTGAAATACTATTACACACCTGGCATAATGGCTAAAAGTGAAGAGTGATAAAACCAAGCCTTGATGATAAAGTGGAGTACATGAAACTATCATACATTGCTTGTGGGAGTGTACATAACCATGTTGGAAAACTCTTTGGTGATATTTGCTAAAGCTGAACATAACCTACCCCACAATGATCAATTTCACACTTAGGTAAAGAAATGAGTTTATATATTACAGGAATGTCACAGCAGCTTCATTTATAACATCTAAGAACTGGAAACTCATGTTCCCCCGCAGTTGAATGGATAAATTAGTGTATAGTGTAATAAATATCATACTACACGGAAATGCTCTGCTTCCCAATGAATGTGCATTCCCTACTCAACTTAAAGTCTTCTACTAACTCAAGAGCCCAAGGAATGCCAACTACTCCACAGAAATCTTATTACCAGACTGGTAGCATTTTCTAACCAAAAGACTTGGGGGGTAAGGAGACAGGGAGGGAAAAGGAAGCCATGCATACTGAGCTACCGGTTTTTCAGTTATGGTGATGAAAGTCAGAATGGTGGTTCCCTTTGGGGAGAGAAAGTATATTCCCTGGAAAGGTGAGCAGGAGAGCCTTTGGGGGGCTGGAGATATTTTTATCTTTTGGGGAGTTCTGTGAGAGTATACACATGTAAAAATTCACCGAGCTTATAATTAGGATTTATGCACCTTATGTATGTTATTCTTTAATACAATTTTCTTTACAAAAGATTATTCATAGAAGCCTGGTGTGTAATTATGAAAATAAAAAGGAAACTTGCCCATCAGCAGGAGAATGGCTAAATAAATTTTTGTGTAGTCTTTCAATGGAATTCTGTACAGCAATCAAAATGAATAATTTAAACTGCATTCATTTTTGGCTAAATCCAACAAAGCTGCCATATTTTTGTATGAAAAAAGTTGTTGAATGAAATATATAATATGATATTCCTTCTATCAAATATGTTAAGAATAACAAATGTTCATGAATTCGTTTTTTTAATGTTTACTTTTGCGAGAGAGAGTACAAGTGGGAGAGGGGCAGAGAGAGAGAGAGACAGAGGATCCGAATGTTAAGAATAATAAATGTTCATGAATTCTTTTTTTTTAATGTTTATTTGTTTTTGAGAGAGAGAGAGCACAAGTGGGAGAGGGGCAGACAGAGGGAGACAGAGGATCCAAAGCAGGCTCTGTGCTGATAGCAGCAAGCCTGATGCAGGGCTCGAACTGATAAGCCAAACTGACGAACTGAACTCATGAACTGTGAGATCATGACCTGAGCCAAAGTCAGATGCTTAACCAACTGAGCCATCCAGGCACCCCTATGAATTCTTTTATATAGTAAAAATCTAAAGGTGTACATGGGATTGGTTAAAAAGTGAATTCAGGGTAATGGTTATCTCTGGTTGAGCAGAAGCATGGAAATAGAGAAGATACAAAGACTTCACTTATATCTGTACTGTTTTATTTGTTAGTCTGCATGGTGGGTTTCATGGATGTTTATTATCATTATATTTTATTCCTTTTACTATATTTGGAATTTTTAATCTACAAAACAAATAATTATAGGCACTCTACTTAAACATAGCAAATTGAATATTCACACTTACCTGCCTCCATGCCTTGAAAGCTTACTATAATGACAATAAAGAAATTTAAAAAACAAAAACAAACCAGTATACTTACAAGGAAAAAAAATGGGAGAGATGCTGGACCATGAAATACTTGAAGTTAGCAACCAGATATATAGGTTGTATTTGGCTTAATATAATTGAGAGAACTGAACCTTAAATGCTTGCAGTGGAGGGAGCCAATAATTAGGCAGATAATTTGCATGAAGAACCCTGAAAAGGCTCAGAAGGAGATGCTAGATACTTTGAAGACTAGGGTTCAAGGTGTGACTGAAAATAGGAGAACTGATTTGAAATATGTGTTTGGATTAGGTGGATTCTGATGGCTCTTACCTACTCCAGCACAACTAGAAACTCCTCTCCAGTTCTTACAGGACAAAGGACTTTTTCCTTTCATGCAAGTTTGGATAGCTGGTGATGCAAATGAGATGCTGGCCTGAAAATACACCCAGACATTTCCCAGCTGTTGCTATCATAACACTGTTAGCTGGGCTTGAAACTCCAAAGTAGGAGATCGGTGAAATGCTTTTAGGAGTAAGAAATATATTTAAGAGAGAGTCCTATAAATACAGGTATGTGAGGTCCCCAGTTTAAAGATCAACCTACTTTATGAACCTACAGTGATAAGCCCTTTTGTGAACACAGTCTTGAGTCACTCACTCTAAGAAGTGAACAGACAGTTGACAACTGCCAGCCTTTTGAAGAAGACCTCTTATATGAAAATCAGAGAGAAAAATAAACAGAAAATAAGAAATTGGAACAAAGCAAAATAATATTGCAACCATGAAATAAGAACAGGATTCTATAAAGAGGATAATTCAGAGAGGTAAGAACTCTTTGAAATTTAAGATACGAGAACATAAAATCTTGGTAGACGATTTAGAAGATAAAGTAGCAAATATTGTGCAAAAAGTTAAAGTAAAAATGGGCAATAGAAGACAGAAAGAATAAAATTGGACAATCAGTCCGACAGTGGATTAATAAGAGTTCTAATAAGAGAATATGAATGAGTACTAGAAAACTTTTTGTAATAGAAGAGGTTCCATATTGGAATGAGAGATAAGATATTGTATATTAAAAAAGGACTATGCAGGGGTCCAACAAAGGGAGTGAATGAAGATCTATATTCAGGCACATCATTGTAAACTCACACCATCAAGGAGGATAAAAGAGAAGAAAGCTTTCAGAGAGATGAAACAGGTCACATTCAATGGATTAGGAATGGAAATTATATTGTCTTTCCCATTTGCAACACTAGAAATGGAAGACAGTGGAACAACATTCTCATTTTTGAGGGGGAAAAATGAATTCTAACTTGAAGTTTTATATTCAGAGTTAAACAGGTGTGAAGTTAGAATAAAGACATCTTCAGACAGACAAAGCCTCAAACTTTACTCCTCTTACATGCTTTACCAGGAAGCTGCTGGAGGCTGTGTTCCATCAAATTAAGAGAGTAAATCCAGAAAGAGGAAGGAAAGCATGGGACCTGAGAATTAGGAATTCAACACAGGAAAGAGGCAAGGAAGGAAGCTCTAGGATGGCATCTATTGCCTCCAGCACAGATAGTTCAGACTGGTGCTGGTGGGAGGTCATTGGGGTTTTTTTCCTTTTTTTTTTTTTTAAAGTAACTGACAGATTGATTGCCTAATTGACGTGTTGGATCACATTGAGAGGAGTAGAGGAGTTTTACAGATTTGGATTAATGGTACATAGAAACATAGAAAACTTAAGCAAATAAAAAGTGAGTCAGACTAAATGTTTGTACAGGAAAGGAAATCCAGTCGTAGTACTATGTAGCCTTTTTGTGAATAATGGGTCCGCGGTCATAAATATGTTAGGGAGTCAAAGGATAATATTTGAAGTTCAAAAATAGCTGTTCAAGAAATAGCTGTATTGTCATGTTATTTATAAGAATGCATGAAAATTAGTAAAAGAAATAGCTAAAAATGTTGAAAGTGGGTTTTACCATGTATTGGAATCAGGAGTGGAGAGGAGTTATGTCAGAGGATGGCAGCTTTTCATTATTACTATTTGATTTTTTTAACGATGTATATGTATAATTTTAATGAAATACAAATTAATTTGGAAAATATAGTATCATACTGTAGTGTGTTGTGATAATGGTAAGCATAAGGTGTCATAAGAGCACAGAGCGCAGGGTATCAGCCCAGATAATGAGAATCAAAGAAGGCTTCTGGCAGAGGGAATTCCTGAATGGAATTCACAAGAATTCGTAGAAGCCACGGGAAAGGAAGGAAAGCGAGATGCACATTCTAGGAAGCAGGAGCAAAGCCTCAAGGGTTCCACGCTGGAAGAAACCCAAATCAATCAGGTTAACTGGGGTTCACTGCCTCCTCGGTGACCATTACAGAGCCTAACATTAGTAAATTCTTAGTAAATATTTGTTGAATTAATGAACACATAGTCGATGTATGGAAGGGGCTTGTTAAGAGTGAGACGTCTGGGAAAGGAGATGCATGACAGTAGGCAGCCTACCTTGTATCTAGAGCAGCACGAGTCTAGTCAGGGAGATCTAGCAAACTCAGGGTGACCAGTTTGTCGTCCAGCGATGTGGACTGTTTCTGAGATACGTAAATATTCTGGAGTTCAGTAACAGTATAATCACAGTAATCCAGCATAAGCATGCTCTTGGAATAAAATGTACCAATTAAAAGTTTGGTTAATAGTTTAACTGTGTATGTAAATAGACCACCCATTTAAAACATTAGGATACAATTTAAAACATTAAAACTCTTTGAAATATAATAGAGTCTATCTTAGAGTATGTCAGAATTTTTGCTGTATTTTTTATTTTTGTATACATCAGTTCTGTGGTAAATATTACATGCTTCCTTTGTTTTGTTTTGTTTTTAATTTTTTTTTTATTCATTGTTTAGAGAGAGAGACAGAGTGTGAGCGGGGGAGGGGCAGGGAGAGAGGGAGACACAGAATCCGAAGCAGGCTCCAGGCTCTGAGCTGTCAGCACAGAGCCTGATGCGGGGCTGGAACCCATGGACCGTGAGATCACAACCTGAGCCAAAGTCGGATGCTTAACCGACTGAACCACCCAGGTGCCCCAAATGTTACATTTACATTTTTAAACTTGATAACCTGTTCATTTATTAGGAAGAGTCTATTTTAATTTTTAATCCAATTAAAATTAGATAAGGAAACCCCCCCTTTTTTTAAGTTTATTTATTTATTTTGAGAGAGAGAGACAGAGAGTGAGCAGGGGAGAGGCAGAGAGAGAAGGAGAGAGAGAGAGAATCCCAAGCAGGCTCCACACTGTCAGCGTGGAGCTTGATGCGGGAGGGCTCAAACTCAAACTGTGAGATTGTGACCTGAGCTGAAATGAGCTGGATGCTTAACTGACTGAGCAACCCAGGTGCCTCAGGAAGAACCCTTTTTAAATACACACACACACACACACACACACACACACACACACACACACACACATTTACCAAAGGTTGGAAGTTTTAAACTTTTTTCTTAAATCCCTTTATTCACTCCAGCCAACCCTATCATAAACATCAGTTTTGCTTTGGCTGGTTACAGAATCTCACTAATAAGTGAAATGCCAAATGTTAGTTAACTTGTGGTTGTTGAGATCTTGGAATGTATTTTCCTTTGAAAATAGATTCACAAAGAGGTATTTAATCAATGACACTGATAAGCCATAATATTAATAGAACTTGCCTGAATTTACCAGAAATTGAGGAAAAAGCAAGTTTCTTTCCCCCGTTAGGATTTAAAATTTGAAAGTCTTAAAATTGTGCTCTTCCTTTCTTTACTCCTGGTTTTGACATTCTTGTTTTTCTTTCTCAAGATTGCTTTGGCTATTTGGACTCTTATGTTTCCATACAAATTTTAGCGTTATTTGTAGTTCTGTGAAAAAAGCTGTTGGTATTTTAATAAAGATTGCATTGAATCTGTAGATTGCTTTGGGTAGTATTGACATTTTAACAGTATTAATTCTTCCAGTCCATGAGCATGGGATTTTTTTTCCATTTGTTTGTGTCATCTTCAGTTTCTTTCATCAGTGTTTTGTAGATTTCAGAGTGCAATTCTTTTACCTCCTTAGTTAAGTTTATTCCTAAGTATTTTATTCTTTTTGGTGCAGTTATAAATGGAATTTTCTTAATTTCTCTTTCTGCTACTTTGGTCTAAGTATACAGAAATGCTACCAATTTCTAGGTGTTAATATCCTGCAACTTTACCAAATTAATTTATTACTTCTAGTAGTTTTTTGATGGAGTCTTTAGGATTTTCTATATATAGTGTATCATCTGCAAGTAGTAACAGCTTAACTTCTTCTTTACCAGTATGGATGCCTCTTATTTCTTTTTCTTGTGTGATTGATGTGGATAGGACTTGCAGTACTATGTTGAATAAAAGTGACAAAAGTGTACATCTATGTCTTATTTCTGATCTTAGAGGAAAAGCTCAGTTTTCTAGCATTGAGTATGATGTTAGCTGTGGGTTTTAAATACGTGGTCTTTATTATGTTGAGGTATGTTTCCTGTAAACCCATTTTTGAGAGTTTTTATCATGAATAGATGTTGTATTTTGTCAAATGCTTTTTCTGCATCTAGTCAGAAGATCGTATGATTTTTATCCTTCATTTTGTTGACATGTATCATGTTGATTGATTTGAGAATATTGAACCATCCTTGCATCCCTGAAATAAATCCCACTTGATTGTAGTGAATGATCTTTTTAATGGATTGTTGAATGTTGTTTGCTAATATTTTGTTGAGGATTTTGGTATCAGTATTCATCAGGAATATTGGTGTATAGTTTTCTTCTTTTATGGTGTCTCTGCCTGGGTTTGGTATCTGTTATGCTGGCACGTTGAATGTATTTGGAAGCTTGATCTGGTCAGTCACCACCTGGGGGATTTCCTCCTATCAAATGGTCTGTATCTCTCTTTTCTCCATCACCACACTGCACACTGCAACACACACACATAAACACAAATTTTCTTTATTTCCAAACACCTAGCATACGCCATATGTCAAAAAGAAAGAATTCATTAACGTATGGAATGAATTCTAGAAAGGATTTGCCTTTCTAAAAATGTTTATTAGTGCCAGACAATTCCAAATGGTATAACAAAGTTGAGTGAGTAAAAAATCAGCTGTGTTGAAGTAGCTACCTAGATCTGGGTACCATATGGTTGGGAGTGCACTCCCATGTTGTTTTTCCCCACCCCCACTCCCCAATTTTTTCTCTTCTCTATCCTCCTGAATCTAGCTATTTCCTAAAAGTTTCCAAATTGCTTTTTAGGAAGGTTCTTGAGACATTGGGAAGGTTATTAAGACAGAGGGAGTGAAGGCATCATAGTAATTTATAAATAGGATGACCATACATCCAGATTTGCCTAGGATAGTCCCGGTTCACATTTGTCCTGGCATAATATGATAGTTGATTGCCCCACTTTAAATTCTCAGAAGTGTCCCTGTTTAGATGACAAGTCATATGGTCACCTTGTGTATAAGTCACATGTTTACAAATAGGATATTGTAGTATTTCACAAGTGAGAAATAACTTGTTAAGCCCAGGCAAATGATCTTTTGCTTTTGGCTCTCTACCTGAGTAAGAGCTATGTTTAAGCATAATGAACTAGTGACATATAAGCACACCGTATCCTTATAATTCTGTGGAATAACTTAGAATTTGCATTAAGACAGTAAGTGCCCATCGATGAATTTTCAAGTTATCAAAGATAGAAATGGGAATATTTCAACTTTTACGTGTCAGCTTTGTATATGCATTTCTAAATTGTTTTATGTAATTAATCTACCTGTTATCTAGCTTATTTCTTCCTGTTGAGTACACACATGAAGCAGCAGATGGCATTCTCTCCCTACAATTGTTAGATCCTCCTGCATAGAATGTTACCAACAGTTACTGGTAAATTGAGTAGGAAAGTGCTTGAATAAGGAAACAAAAAAACACATTGTAACAGTAACTTCAATGGACTGCTGTAAATGCAATCCCAAGGTTGAAATAATCTACTTGCTGCTTTTCCAGCTACTTGGATATATTTCAGTTGTTGTCAAAATATATGTATTTGTATTTGATAACACTAAATTTTAGGGGAAAAGCATTTAAGAAATTCAATCACAAGAAAACTTTGGTGCATAGAATTTTTACTTTGGTGAAAAATAAGTAGCAGCTTTAAAACATTTTAAACAATAAACATTTAGACATTTAAAAATATTTTAGCGTAACAAGTGTGTCATGCAGTTTATAGGGAAAAAGTACCTTCGGAAGTTAAGATTTCTTTTGAAGTTTGAATGTTAGAAAATAATGATAAGATGATTTTGGGGATTTTCTATTAAATGTTTTAAGTTTTTTAAAACTTCAGTTCTGGGTAGCTTCCACATTTACTCTGTAAATGTACTATGTAAATGTCTTTGTGATAGTGTCATTAGAGTTAGATTTTCCTTCTTAGAGAATGGTTTTAGGCCATGTTGGTGCTTATTTACCTGGATTGTTTTATTGCTTAGAGATTTATGCTTTTAATTGTCATGTAATACATCTAATACATATGTATTGCATATAATACATCAGTATTCAGATAGGTCTTTTTTAAAGGTAATTTCTCTGCACTATTCCCCACTTAATTAATCTTACATAATAATATTTATTAACTATTAAGAAATCCAACACCTCATGCTCTGTCTCTCTCTGTCCCAAAAATAAATAAACGTTGAAAAAAAATTAAAAAAAAAAAAGAAATCCAACACCTTCTGTGCCCCTGCTAAATAGAAAATTGAACAAAGCAGACTAAAGGTCTAATGCAGACTAAAGGTGTAATTATTTTCTTTTAAAACTGTTTTGGCTTTGTAAATGGATTTGCCAAGTTACCACTTTTAAGTATGAACTCCCTAAGTGGATTTAAGTGTTGATTCAAGAGCATGAGGTATGAGACAAGGAAGTTTGGAGCAGGAAAACATAAAGTTAAAATTTTAGCAGCCACTAATAATTGAAATTATGGTGTAAATTGGAGAAATACAGGATTTACATTGGAGAACTGTGGGTTTAGATTTTTTTAACTGGTTTGTATATTTTTAACTGACTTATTGTTTGTCACATCAAATATACCATTGTTTGGTTTCAAATCTTATGTGAATTATCTGTAATTCAGTAATTCTTTGTACATTTGTTGAACACTTAACTATCTCTCTTGTGCCAAACACTATGCTAGACCCTGGAAGAATAAAAAAAATAATGGTTCTTTGTGATTACTTGATAAAGTGCATACTAATTTACAGAGTATTTTTAACCTATATTTTTCTTTTTTCCATTTATTTTTATGATTATAAATTCCAAAGCACTTACAGAATTTGACATCTGTGGACAAAATGCAAAGTAATGCTCCATGTGCATTCATAGATTATGAACGACATTTTTTGGATTGTTCTCTTCATTAATTTTTAAAAAGTAAGGTAGAAGTTAATGATTTCTTCTGGTGGTGATTTCATAAGTTTTCTGCCTCAGGTATATATTTATCTGGCTTATCTTCGAATGTTTGAAATTTTCCTAATGATTCTAAGAAACTGCTGTAATAATAATAAATGAAGTAGGTGATAGGAATTAAGGAGGGAACTTGTTATAACGAGCACAGGGTGAGGTATGGAATTGTTGAATCACTATATTGTACACCTGAAACTAACATAACTCTGTATGTTAGCTGTACTAGAATTAAAATAAAAACTTAAAAAAACGATAAGTGAAGTGTCATGTGGTATGTGACTAAGGTGTCTTCTTGAAAAATTTTCAGCCCTGAAAAAACACTCAATTTAAAGAGGTTGTAGTTTTTAAGTTTTACAGAAATCAATTTTCTCCCCTCTTTGGTCTGTAGTTTTTTTTTAATGGTCATTGTATCTTGTACAAATTACGCACAGGACAATCATCCCCCACGAATCAAAACATGAGGCATACAAAATAATCATTTTCTATCATTTGAATTATGTCTACAGTTCTTGATTTATACATATGTACACAATGACTACATTTCTTTGGTAGATCTTGCTACTGGGATCATGATGGTCATTTTTAAAAATTCAGATAATCTGCCAAATACATCATTGGCCAGTTTGTGAAGTGGAGATAGGGAACTTAGTTCCTGGAGTCTTGGGGTAGAATAGGATATCTTAAAAATATTTGAGTTGCTTAAAAGAAGCTTGTATGTGAAAATATTTCACTGACTTTGGCATCTCAATGTTAGAGGCATATGCAAATCTTCTGAAATGTGTTCACCTGTGATGCTCGTGCTAAAATTGGTTTTATTTAGTGTCAAAATAGTTATTGATGAGAACCTCCTTTTGTATTCCTAAAAGTATTTTCTTTCTTCTGTTCATAACTGCTTTAAGTAGCTTGCTTGAAGAGAATTCAGGTGAGATAGGATCCATCCTACTTTTGCCATAGAAACCCCAGTATTTGTAAATAATCCAACTCTTTGTTTCTTTTTTGCTTCAATGTGTATATAACACCTATTATATATTATGATGATCAACTGGAATGATCAGAACAATCTTTTTAGCTAGAATTTGAATAAAGATGGTTGAAATATTTCCAGGAGTTTAAGACTTTAAGATATAGTTATCCTATAGCATTAAATGTTTCCTAAAGAACTGAATGAGAAATATTATGGATCATTTCATTTTTCATTATTTACTTAAATAACTCTTTAAAAGTTTTTTATATTAATTAATCCTTTATGTACTAACACATTATACTTTTTTTGGTAGGATAAGTATGAGAAAGTAAACATGGGATATTATTTCCAAGGCACATTAGTATTTGAAGAATAGAGGTGTTTAGCCTGAGAGCAAGCCTAGTACTAAGTAGCTAAATATTTTACTAATATATTTATGTGCGTATTTATATTTTTCTTTTCCAAATATATACTGTGCGTTGCTAATTGATGTTCTAATCTAATAACTATGAAGAAAATTAATCAGGTATGCTTCCTGAAAAATATACATGAATGGTTAGCCAGAATTGTAGGCTATTTATTAACTTACACAAACATGTATGATTATAATGATGTAAAACAATAAAAACGAAGATAATAGGGAAAAGACAAAAGAAATGTAATAAAATACTAATTTGCTGTCTTTAATGTTAAAACGACAGGCAGTATTTTCTTCATGGTTCTTTAAGATATTTTTTGGTTTTCCCTGTTGGTTATGTTATATATATTTGGGAAATCCAGTAAAGTCTATTAAAAGTGCTTAACTATGTTTGTCTAAGTCTGAATGGCTCTGCCCAAGTTCAAAAGCTTAATGCTTAGCATAGTAGGCAGTTTATTGAATGAATTTGTTTAAATGTGTTGTCAAAAATTATTCTCCAATTATATTCTAAGTCTTATAAATTTAGGTTCTACTACACATAGATGAATGCAATCTGCATTTATTAGACTTCTACTGATTTCAGAAAATATTGTGTGCTTATTATATTTCTGCTTATTTTATCAAACGAGCTAGCTTCAGGTTATGTAATGTTAAGCTTCTTACCACCATGTGGCAGTAAACCAGATAAATAGAAACTTTAGTAGCATAGATTATAGTAGTTAATGTTTATATTCCATCTGGTACATTTATTATTTTCTTTCTTGTGAAAAGGCCAAAAAAAACCATTTTGTTTTAGCTTAAACAAAGGATAAATGAGCAATCTGAATAAGGCTCCTTTACTGTCCTAATGATTAATGATCACTGAACACTTTTGAAAGATTAGCATTTTTCAGAGCTGCTAAAAAAATATACTGTTTTATTTAATTACAAGAAAGTAAAGGCTCTTCACACTGACAGGTGGTGGAAATTAGCAGGCAGTTTTGAAATTGTGCTGTGCACAAGAAATTAGATCTCATTTTAATTCTGCTTTTCTCAACTAGCAAATGAGGTTAATGCCATACATATTCAGCTGATATGGATGAAGAAATTGATATAAAGTAGATCAACATAGCTACAGGGCTAGATTAATTTATAGGTAAAGAGGCAGTGATAAATGAAAGTAATGTAGTAGTGGTCACTAAACTCCTCTGCCATGAGGGATTCAATAGCGTTAGTTGCTCATTAAAGGCATTGTCGGGGTGCATCAAATAGAAATTTGAAAAGGAATAGCCAACTAACCCCTAATTATCAAAATACAGAAAATACTAATTATACCTTAATTAGCTTTTCTTTTAATGTACTGAAATTTGTTACTTTTTGTGTGGCACAAATGGATAGTTATATCAACAATAAATAGGTTGTTTTAATAACTTTCTTTTACCTCTGGGAAAACTACACTCCAATTTTTAATATGCAATAATGCTTCTCTCTAGCCTGTAGGAGATGAAAATTATTAAGTAGCTTTATTTTTTTGAAGATTTTACAGCAGCTTTGGGAAGAATTATTTCACCATGCATCAATTACTTTTAATTGAACTGAATATTTTTCAGATTGTACCAAATGCCTCTCATTTAAGTTTAGCAGTTAGAGTTTAAGAAAGCATCATAATGAGAACTGCATATAACTTCTGTCATGTGTTGTAAGGAGATAAGGATGATTATTTATTTTGAATTTTTAAAAAGCAATCCAAGGTAGAACTCATAAAGGTAGTCATCTTTGGGGGGGGGCAGGCAATGTTAGAGAAATAGAAGATGCATATTTTAGAAACTTGGCTTGTGAATTTTTTTTCTTCCCTCAAATAAGGTTGTTATCAAACAATCCAGTTAAGCAAAAATTCATTTATTTAGATGCAGTGTTGTAATGGAAAGTAGCTTGGGCTTTTGATCCAGTAGATCTCAAGCCTGTTCTGTGGTCCTCCTTCTATCTCTTATTACCCTTGGCAAGTCCGTTAACTTTTCTGAGTATCCGTTTCCTCGCCCATCAACAGGGGAGATGCTTTTTTACAGATAATTGTGAGGATTAAGTAAAATATATAACAAGTGCCTAGCATAGAATTTAATACAGTGTAGATACTTTTTAAAAAAGCTGCTGTTATCGATAAGAATAACAAGATTGGACTAATTGTTTTAAAAAATTATCTCTCTATGAATTTAATGTAATGGTAAAGTTCTCCTTGAAAGAATTTCTTGTATAATATCTATGTAGATGTAGAATATCTAATGTAATTCCTGATCTATTTTGGAAACCAGTGGATATCACAGATTGATATGTGTGTGTGTGTGTGTGTGTGTTTGTGTGTGTGTGTGTGTGTGTGTAGAATTTGCAAGCATTTTCTCTTTGGAGCAGATATTTACAGTGATTGTAGTATCAGCACATAATCTAAGTTCATATGGCCAGGCAGAACTGGGAATTAAAACTAGATAGTCTGAATATGACGCCTCTCTAGAAAAAGACAAAAGTGGTGACTTATGACCTAATCAAATCTATAATTGGTTCAAAATCTCTATTTTTCTGTCCATAAGCTTTTGATGCTTATGTTGAATTTGTGTGTCCCCTCTGGCTATTACACTGGCTATTAACTTGGTCTGTGACATTAAACCTCTCTAACTTTGCTTTCTTTGTCAGTAAAATAAAAACCATAATATTCATAAAATGCTTTTTTTGTTAATAAACTGTATCAGCATGTTATACCAACATCAGATATGTTGTATATTTTATCCAAAAAATCCAATAATTCAAATAGAAAAAAAAAGAAAGGGTCACCAGAAAAGAGCAGGAGAAACATTTTATAATTTATCAAGATATGAATACTAGTACTACCTTAAAACATAAACACAACCAGAATACTTATTAGAATTATGAATACTAACTAAATAAATATATGTGAAAGTAAGTTGTAAGCTTCATAATTACAGGAAAATTAGAATACTACCTCTTAACTGCTTACAAACTAATTACAAAGAACAGTTAAAAACAGTGATTCTGAAGAGGAGTTAAAACAGGTTTTTTTCCTCGGAGGGTAAAGGAGAGTAGGAAAAAATGTCAGAACAGAAGACAGGAGGTAAGATTTTTATGTTCATCAGAAGAGATTGGTACTATATTTTAAAGGTTAGAAATACTGAATTACAGATGGGTCTCCAACTGAGGCCCTAAATCAGCAACATTAGTCTACTTGGAAACTTGTTGGAAATGCAAATTCTAGAGCCCTAGTGTACCTGACCTGCCAAATCCAAAGCTCTGGGGGCAGACCCAGCAGTCTGTACTGTAACAAAGTCTTCAGGTGATTCCGATGCTCCCTTAAGTTTGAGACCCACTGAATGATTGCTTGAAGACAGATGCTGTGCCCTATTTTTTTTTTTTTTTAATCATCATAAGGAACTAGGTTTGTTTGTAACTCCTCCCACCTTCTTTTAAACCTAAAGGCCTGCTCCTTTCTTGCTTGTATTTTAACCTAAGATGTAGAGAAGAGCAGGAGGAAAATGACCACTTGTTCGCTATATATTAAACATTGTGCTAAAATACTCTAGGGGTGCCTGGGTGGCCCAGTCGGTTAAGCATCCGACTTGGGCTCAGGTCAAAATCTCGCAGTTCATGAGGTTAAGCCCTGCGTTGGGCTCTGTGCTGACAGCTGAGACCTGGAGCCTCCTTCAGATCCTGTGTCTCCCTCTTTCTTTGCCCCTCCTCCACTCACATTCTGTCTCTCTCTGAAAAAGTAAACAAACATTAAAAAATTTTTTTACATACTCTAACGGAATGTGTAAGTCAATAGAGAATCTGTGTTCTTCTTTCCCAAGATCTAAAATATATGTAGTTATAAGGGTACATGTGTAATAAACTATGGGTTATCCTCATCTTATTCCTAATTTTTCAACATTTATTTTAACATTATAAGTAAGGCTAAAATGAACAGTTTTTTTCTTAAAGGAATTTTCTAAATCAGATTTCAATTAATGTATTGATTTTTTTTTTAAAGAAAACTGCAGTCTGAACTAATGCTTGAGTGGTCCTCAAATGTTGTGATTCTTCCCTATTTTTAGCTTTTTATGTGTGTTATGTTGCTGGTGATCTGTGGATCCATTAACTTTTTTTTTTTTTTTTTTTTTTTTTTTTAAGTAACACAGGGTGGAGCCCAACACAGGGCTTGAACTCCCGACTCGGAGATCAAGACCTGAGCTGAGATCAGGAGTTGGATGTTTAACCAACTGAGCCACCCAGGAATCCCTAGACCCATTAACTTTTTTTTTTTTTCAACGTTTTTTTATTTATTTATGGGACAGACAGAGACAGAGCATGAACGGGGGAGGGGCAGAGAGAGAGGGAGACACAGAACCGGAAACAGGCTCCAGGCTCCGAGCCATCAGCCCAGAGCCTGACACGGGGCTCGAACTCACGGACCGTGAGATCGTAACCTGGCTGAAGTCGGACGCTTAACCGACTGCGCCACCCAGGCGCCCCTAGACCCATTAACTTTTAAAAGTTAATACTTTCTAAGAAAAGTCCTTCAAACATTGTAGCAAGATTAGGTCAGAAGTTACACTTCTGCTAGAATTAGATTGATTGAATTTAATGCCCAGTTCTCTGTTACTTGCCTTGCGATTTTTGGCAAATATATAATCTCTCTGCATCATTCTTTCTCATTTCTGGCAAATGAGAATAATAGTACCTACCTCTTAGGAAAGCTTTGAGATTAAATGAGAGTGCATATGAAATAATGGGCAGAGTGCCTGACTCATGGTGCTCAATAAATGTTAACTGCTGTGATAATGATGATGACATTGACGATGATGACAGCAATGTGGCTGTCACTTTCCTACTTCAATTTACCCAATACAGTGTTTTTAGAGGTATAAAACGTTAGAGCCTGGAAGAGACTAGATTAAATGAGCATCTTCCAAGTTGTTTTCTACAGATCACGAGGCTCTTGAAAACAGAATTTAACAGGTTAATAGTACTTTTGGAAAAGGTTTATTGTTTTTGTTGTTTGCCAAATTTGGAAACTTGGAAGAGCCCATATACCATATTTCTCTCAGAAATTTTTTTTTAATTTTTTTTAACGTTTATTTATTTTTGAGACAGAGACAGAGCATGAACGGGGGAGGGTCAGAGAGAGAGAGGGAGACACAGAATCCGAAGCAGGCTCCAGGCTCTGAGCTGTCAGCACAGAGCCCGACGTAGGGCTCGAACTCAACAGACCGCGAGATCATGACCTGAGCCGAAGTCAGATGCTCAAACGACTGAGCTACCCAGGCGCCCCTTCTCTCAGAAATTTTTAATGCATATTGGCATATGCATTATGCCAATGTGGTTTTAAGAAGGCCCTGTCTTAAACAATCCTTAGCCTTTATCAAAATTACTTCGCCATAGAAATCTTTTCTCTGTGGAATACCTACTTACGCTTTACAAAATACAGTCTGGGAAATGCTGTCTAGGCCAACCACTTTTGTAGGTAAAGAAGTATCTGTCTCCCCAACCCTGTTCCGTAGAAATTGATGACTTACCTAAGGTCACACAACTGTGGACTCAGTTTGGAACCCAAGCTCTTCTTAGTCATGTTCACTTGTTTTTCTAATTAATTCTGGATTCAGAAAGGAAAATGTTTTGAGTAGAAACTTGAAGAGGATTCTATAATATAGGATGGAAAGGAAAGAGGATTTGGAGGTAATTCTAGTGCCATGGGTCTCATGTTTGCCTGATTGTAAGGGAGTCCAAGATAGTGTAAAAATATAGCTTCTCATACTTTTGGAAATTTTTATTGAAAGGTGTGTGGTGTGTTATCATTGCTAGGTCATCTATGATTAGATCTAGGATTTCCAGTAATAAATCTTTATGAAATTGTAAGACTCTTTTGATTCTGAGTGACTAGAGAGAATTGGTGTTGTCTTTGGAATTGGCAGAATTGGAAGAAAAATGATTGAAAATAGACCAGATTCTATGACAAGAAGTGTGAATAAACTTCACTTCCTCTACACTCACGTCTTCAAGTTATGTATGTGTGAAGAAGAATGGTACTGACTTATTTGTTGCTTTCCCTTTAAGTACTTTCTAGTAGCTGTTACCTAGAGCAGTTACAGAAATCTGTCTTTAGGACAGCTCTGGGGTCATTCAAAGCTATACATTTTTATCAGCCTAACAGATTATCCTCAAGCTTTATTAAGTTCTCTGTTCATAAATTTGTGATTCATTAAATTCACTTTTGACTTTTTGACTACAACTCTGTCGGATTCACCTGAAAGGAACAGGATGCCTATAATTTAATCTTAAATCTAGGTCTCCTTATGTCAGAAAATATTTAAGAGTTTCTACATGAAAATTTTTGGAAAAATACGGATAATAATTGGAGCAAATAGCATAGTGTTTATAGCTGATACCTATTTAAGTCCTATAAAGACAGTAAGAATTCTCAATGAAATAAAAATCAGTTCTGGGATATTTTAAAAGATCTGCTTTCCAATAAATACTCGTAGTATATCAGTCAGTTTCAGGAAGTCAGACATTATTTGGGAGAAATAAATAATATATAAACTATATATTGTTATAAACAAAGACCTTTATGACTTTATGTGGGGATTCTGTGTTACAGGCAAAATGTTTCTGATATTTAATATATGCATATCTTTTCTTTAAGACCTTGAAATTTGTGACCACGCTACATACACATTTTCGCATTTAGCATTTTTATTACAGTTAGAATCTCTGGGTATTAAATTGAAGATACATTTGTTACATTTTAATTTTCAAAATAGTATTACTGTTTATCTTTAGTTCTCCACCTTATTTTTGTATCCCACTTTTTCTTCACATTTTGCTTCAGAGAAACCAAACCAAATTACAGTATGATTATAATATCAAGGTCCTTAAAAATGTTCACCTTTGTTAACCCAGTATCTGGAAGTATAGCCTGAGGAAATAATCAGAAATTCAAGCAAAGCTTGGTGTACCAAAGAATATTTAAAAGAGTAGAAGATTGAGTAAGAAGGTTATGATATAGACATATGGGGAAATATCAGGCACACAATGGAATTTGTGTAGACTGAATGTAAGAAGTTTTTGTTCTTTACCCCCTTGTATTCCCTCTTGCTAGACATAACCATTGTTTTATTCCATACTTATTTATTTATAATCATTATATATATATATGTATGTATATTACATATGTGTGTGTGTGTGTGTATAATTTTTTTCAGGAATACAGTTTAGTGATTCATCACTTACATATAATGCTCAGGGCTCATCCCAACTGGTGTTCTCCTTAATGCCTCAAACCCCTGTAGCCCTTATCCCCCACCTAACACCCCACCAGCAGCCCTCAGTTTGTTCTCTGTATTTAAGAGTCTTATGGTTTTTCTCCTTCTCTGTTTTTATATTATTTTCGCTTCCTTTCCCTTATGTTCATGTGTTTTGTATCTTAAATTACACATCTGAGTGAAATCATATATTTGTCTTCCTCTGACTTATTTTGCTTACCATAATACACTCTGGTTCCATCCATGTTGTTGCAAATGGAAAGATTTCATTCCTTTTGATTGCTGAGTAATATTCCATTGAGTACGTATACCATTTCTTCTCTATGCACTTGTCAGTTGAGGGGCATTTGGGCTCTTTCCATATTTTGGCTATTGTTGGTAGTACTGGTATAAACACTGGGGTGCATGTGCCCCTTCCATGCTTTTTTAAATGAAAGTTTTATTGTCACAGTATGAAGCTTTTGATATAATGTTATATTTTTTTAAAATATTAGTTGAAGCTCTTTTCCCCTGAAAGACAAGGCAGTGAATGAAAAGATAAGGATACAGTGGTGTCAGTGAAATAAAAGGTAGGAGTGGAGAGATTGTTCATGGAAATGTAGGTCGGATGGAATGATTGTAATACCTTAAATGGATTTCAGAGGAAGCAAAAGTGATTTTTGTGAGATTGGTTATTTTAGTCATTTGAAATTGGGAATTTATTTCATTCTTGTTCTGCTAAACAGCAGCTCTTCAATCACTATACTAGGTGAATATAAGGAAAGATTTCTTGATAGCATAGTTATAACATGCCAAAAGCAGTCACGGATAAAAAAAGGTGAAGACAGAATTCAAATGTAGGTTGGTCAGACTTCAGAGCACTTGTTCTATAGATGCATCATGTGTAGGATTCTAACTTCCACCTACCACATACTGTCTGATCATAGAAATAAAAGATGTATCTCAAGATATGTTGTCATCATTACTACTTTCCTTATTTGAAAGGGATAATTTATCTTTTTATAGCTTCACTAAAGAGAGGAAGATTTCTGTGTTCCTATTTGTTATGCAGTGGTTTCTTAAAAATTGAAAAGTGAATTGCTAGTCAAAAGAAAAAAAATCAACTTCAGTTAAGTCCCAGAAGCTTTATTATAACTCCAAATCCCCAATGTGATGTTTCTGGAAACTGGCTCCTCAGACTGTGGTATACGTAATAATCTTGTGCAGGGCTGGAGTCTAATAAACGAAGATTCTTGTACTTGTCGGAGATTCTGATAGATAGATCTGGGCCAGGACCAAGAAATCTATATTTTAATGAGTACTCCTAATAATTTTGATGTAGGTGATCCCTGAACTACACTTCAAGAAACAGTCATTCAGAAGTTATACCTACTAGTTTATATACTGGATATATGACCAAGGAGTGAAGGGTGACTTTATAAATCCTCTCACAGAAGTGTAGATTTATATTTCCCTGTTTGGTTTAGTGAAGTCCTACATACCCAGTCTTGTTAAATAAATAAATACTGGTTGACTAGTTATTTGATACCCATGTCTTTAGGCCTTTTATTTTACACTGTTAGAAAACCACATAGTAATCCAATGTTCTTGTTAAGCTATTTGCAGAACATATTAGGAGCCATAAAAATGTGTAAAACCCTTTGATTTGGTAATGCCGTATCTGGAAATCTATTATTAGGAAGTTGTCAGTCCTCAGTGCTTTGGTGTTTGTACGTAGTAAATTTAGTATGAAGAAACTCATCTGTTAGCATGAAATTTGAAATCACTTGAAAAAATGCTGCTTTTCTAATGTTAATAGAAAATAGTATATAGTATTAAATACAGAAAAGATACAACTATGTGAAAAAAGGAGAAACAAAAAGACTGTAAGGGAAGGAACCAAATATTCATTTTCTTTATTTCTCATGACAGTTAAAGAGAATTAAAAAAAAATTTTTTTTAATGTTTATTCTTGAGGGAGAGAGAGACAGAGCATGAGCAGGGGAGGGGCAGAGAGAGAGGGAGTCACAGAATCAGAAGCAGGCTCCAGGCTCTGAGCTGTCAGCACAGAGCCCGACGCGGGGCTCTAACACATGAACTGCGAGATCATGACCTGAGCCGAAGTCAGATGCTTAGCCGACTGAGCCACCCAGGCTCCCCAGTTAAAGAGAATTTTTAAATACGTGTTTATTTTTCTATATATTTCCAGTATTATTTCTTATTAAAAGAAACACATTAATATAAATAAAATAATCATTTTTTATGACTTCACAGTTAACTTGATTGTATAGACGAAAGAAAGTCTAAGGATTTTCACATTACCTTCTATCATACTTAGTTTCACAACATGCTATGAAGTCTGCCAAATGCATGTAAATTTGCTGTTTCATATCTTCCGTTTATCATTTCTTAGTTTGTCATCGACTGGAGAATTTTGTTGTCATCTGCATACCTTGTTTAATATGGTATTTTAAACATAATTGTCAAGTTGGAGCAGTTGCCATTTCAAATAATTAGGAACACTCCGGCCACTGTGGGGTGGAACTGTTTGTTAGAAGACATAAATAGAAGCCTGTTTATAAATCTTGGGTATTTTGCTTTTTAAAAAATTATTCCATCCCTAGGCATATCCATGTAAAATTACCTAAATGATTTTGGTGAGCCTTTGCATTGTTATGGTATTTAAATGTTGTATGTATTGTATATATGCACATAAAAGTAACATTAGTACTAAAGTAGTAGAGAACTTTGATAGCAGTCTTAATACAGTGTTAAGTTCTTCTCATTCAACAGTTTAATAGTCTTGTTAAGGTCTTTAAGATGTTTTAACCATGGCTAATTAAAAATAGAACGACTGGTCTGTTTTATTGTGCTTTTACTTGTGTCTCGGATGTCTATCCAGATGCTTTTGCTGATGGGGAGTTAAATCATCTGTTACAGTTTTAATGAAAAGAAAATACCGGAAGGATACAGGTCTTGGGGCCGTTGGTTTTTTTTTTTTTTTTTAATTTTTTTTTCAACGTTTTTATTTATTTATGGGACAGACAGAGACAGAGCATGAACGGGGGAGGGGCAGAGAGAGAGGGAGACACAGAATCGGAAACAGGCTCCAGGCTCCGAGCCATCAGCCCAGAGCCTGACGCGGGGCTCGAACTCCCAGACCGCGAGATGGTGACCTGGCTGAAGTCGGACGCTTAACCGACTGCGCCACCCAGGCGCCCCGGGGCCGTTGGTTTTAATTTTTATAAAGTATTTTATATTTTGGACTAGAAATTCCAGGATTTTTTTTTGTTATTTGTCATTTATGAGTATTTTTTCTAGATCTAGGAATGTTCATGAACCTAGATAGTATATCACATTTTAGGATAATTTAGTTTCAAAGTTTTATTTTGTATTTGTATACTAGATAATAATATTGTAAAGTCTAGAACTAGAAAGGATCATGACATATCATGTGCTACCTTGAGGCAGTTAGAAATGTTTTAACCCTATTTTAATAGTAAGGCACTGGTGAGAGAGTAAGTGACTTGCCTAAGGTCTCATGGCTAGTAAGTGTAGAGAAAGCTAGGATCACGTCCTTTATTTTCCTAATGTAATTATTTTATCTCATTTTTTTCTTGGATCATTACGTTAATGAATTTTTCACAAATACAGCTTATGTCAGTGTTTGCCATAATTAAGTTTTTAAGTATATTTCTATAATTGTAGGTAAAATGCTAGCATTTATTACAGGTTTTCTTTTTACCATTTGATAATATTTTTACAATAAAAATTAAGCAATTATAAAAATAAATAGCCTATTTTTTCAATTGGTGTAAGCTGGCTTTAGTTTATACTGCTAATAAAGGCACATTATGTTCAAGCATTGCAATTATCACTGAAATGCTCGTCCATTAACTGAAACATTAGGCTGAGTATATAATTACTGTCTAGAGCCAATATCTTCATGAAGCTGCATCTACAATGCTATTAAGCTATAAGCAATATTTGTAAACTAATATTTAAATGATTCAGAATTGATACCATCTTTTGTAAAGTTAAAAATAAATATGTATTCAGTTTGATTGGTTTTTCCTGTGCTTAGAAAAATGTAATGGGAATTCTCAAAGATGATTGAAATGTGTTACTTGAGATGGATGAATTTTAATACAGTTGCTTTAACCTTATACATGTAATCTTACTGAAGTCTTCTTTTTATCATTTTTTTTTTATTTTGGTAAGATACACAACATATATTTACTGTCTTAGCCATTTTTTTAAAAAAATTTTTTTCAACGTTTATTTATTTTTGGGACAGAGAGAGACAGAGCATGAACGGGGGAGGGGCAGAGAGAGAGGGAGACACAGAATCGGAAACAGGCTCCAGGCTCCGAGCCATCAGCCCAGAGCCTGACGCGGGGCTCGAACTCACGGACCGCGAGATCGTGACCTGGCTGAAGTCGGACGCTTAACCGACTGCGCCACCCAGGCGCCCCCTGTCTTAGCCATTTTTAAACATACAATGCTATTAAGTACATTCATATTGTTGTGCAACCATCACGACCATCTATCTACAGAACTTTTTTCAGCTTGCAAAACTGCAACTCTAAACCCATTAAATAGTAACAACTTTTCATTCTCCTCTACCCATAGCCCTAGCAGCTACCCTTCTACTTTCTGTCTCCATGATTCTGTTTCATGTAAGTGGAATCATACAGTATTTGTGTTTTTGTGGGTATCTTATTTGACTTAGCTAATGTCCTCCAGGTTGACCCGTGTTGTAGCCTGTGTCAGAATTCACTTCCTTTTTAAGACTGAATAATATTTCATTGTATGTATATATACACCACATTGTGTTTATCCACTCATTTGTTGATGGACACTCGGATTGCTTCCACATTTCAACTATTATGAATAAAGCTGCTTGGAAGTACTTGTATCAAATAACCTGGCTGAGTTATAACTTCTGGACAAAGTAGTTTTTAAAAACCCACTAGTTTAAGATTCTGGGAAGTGACCAAAAGTAGGTAGAAACCAGAGAGTCCATGCTCCTTGAGTAAAAAGAACAAAACTTGCTGAGATGCACATTTATCTAACTTTTCCCTTGAAGAAACTCAGAAGTTCATGCAGTGCACAGGATGCCAGCTCAAGCAAAAATCAGCCATCTTTTTTGATGAGTTAGAGGTTGAAAATCAGGGCTTTTAGAGCAGCTGAAAATGAGAGGGATACTGTAAAGGAGGAAGGCATATGGTAGAGAACCCCAGAAACTGTATACAAACTTATCCCAAGTCCTTACAGGTCAAGATTTCAGGAACTGGGGTGGAACTTCAGCTCTAAACTCTGTCTTCAGCAACTGCGGACATCATTCTGAGCTCTTTTAAGGTTTCTGACTGAGGAAATACAAATCTTAATAAAATTTTTTGCAGAAGAGCACTTTGGACCAACAATGAACTGTGGAGCGATAGATAAAATGACAGAAACAGCAAACTTTAAGTTCACAAGATTATTCTATAATTGTCAATTCTTCATTACAGTGTTGTTGCCCGCCTTCATTTAGCTGGTCTTTTATGTAAGAAATAAGTTAATTTTAAATACCCTTCCAAGTAAGAGCCTACAGTTATTTTTAAATTCACAATCTCTTTAGTTGATATCTGTTTCCTAGATTTCAAATATTATAGTTATTGTTTTATATTTTCCTAGGATATTTTTGAGAAAGCTATTTTTGATGAGGATTCCAACTCTTTACCAAGGGGGGAGAAGCATTTGGGCAAGGCTCTTTTGAGAAGTCAAGGTGGAAATTGTGAAATAAGTAAAAGCAGAAATTGTTAAATAGTCAATTGAAAATTTTTCAGTGTTCAAACCCAAAGAGAAAGGGTTAAGATTATACTGTCTTGTTTAAATTGTTATTTGCAGTTTACTTTCATTTGCCTCGTGATTTTCATGGTAGTTTAGTATACTGAAATAATCACTTTCTAACTTTGACTTTCTCCACAAACTAAGTAATTTCACTTAGATTCTAAATTTAAAGAATACTTTTAAAAACATCAGTGTATATGCTTACTACAGATACAATCAAATCACAGAATAGTTATATTTTAATTAACTCCCATCATGTTAAGATATCTTGGATAGCTTCATCTTTCATCTGTCAGCTTTTCAGTTAACCCAAACAAGCAAGCAGTCCAGTTTTGAAAGATGTGTGGAAGCTTTGACTATTTTGATTCTAGAGTTGCAGTTCAGAAGATGTATTCCATTAGGTTTATGTGCCTATTCATTTTGGAACTGCCTTAAAATGATGTAGTAATACTCCTGAACAATCATTTAGTGAATACTGCTTGCAGTTCCTTATGAACTTGTTTGAAGCAGCTTCCAGAACTCAAAGATGATTCCAACATCCAGCTTATTTTCAGCATCCACCATATGCAGGCAAACTTGGGTATGACCTTCTACTAGCAGGTCAGACCCCAGCCGCAGTGGAACACCAAACTGAAGCAGAACCCTGAACTGTTGGGTTTTGAACCACAATCCAACCAACTTCCCTACCGAGAAAGCACACTGCTCCCCTGTTTGTTACTTCCACATTTTTTATTCTCTCATAACCACATTTTGTCGAAGTGGTATCTAAACTGCTCGTTGCCATGCCCTGATCACCTGTTCATTTCTCAGTCTATTCAAATTTGTTCTTTTCAGCCTTTTCTAGTTCATTCCCTTTCACATTTAAAAAAAAATCAACCTTATTGAGATATACTTTATATACACAGTATACAATTTGGTGAGTCATGGCAGGTGCATATATATTGAGAATGCACTTACAGTGATTGCCACATTCAGGATATAAAATATTTCCATTGCTGCAAAAGTTTCCCTGTACCCCTATACATACATACATACACACACACACACACACACACACATATGCATATATACACACATATATATGCATATATATACATATATATGTATATGCATATATACTCCTATATATATACATACACACATATACATAAGTATATATACATAATTAGAATATATATAGTATATATAGTATATGTATAGTGCATATATGTAGTATATATACTATATTATACTATAGTATATAGTATATAATATACTATAATATAGTATAACATATATATGATAAAGATATATGGTATATATATATATATATATATAAATGGAATCACATAATATATACTCTTTGATGTCTGGCTTCAGTATCTCAGCAGACTGTTTTTGAAATTGATCCATGTAACCGTGTATCTGTTCCTTTCACTGCTGAGTAGTATTCCATTGTCTGCATGTCCCACGGTGTATTTATATTCACTTACTGAGGGACTTTTTTTGGTACTTTTTCCTCTTATCATGAAAAAAGCTTCTGTGAACATTATCTGCAAGTCTTTGTGAGGGCGTATATTTTCTTTTTTCAACGTTTTTTTTTTTTATTTTTTTTATTTTTGGGACAGAGAGAAACAGAGCATGAACGGGGGAGGGGCAGAGAGAGAGGGAGACACAGCATCGGAAACAGGCTCCAGGCTCCGAGCCATCAGCCCAGAGCCTGACGCGGGGCTTGAACTCACGGACCGCGAGATCGTGACCTGGCTGAAGTCAGACGCTTAACCGACTGCACCACCCAGGCGCCCCAAGGGCATATATTTTCATTTCGAGTTTTCACTGTTCTTGAAAGTGAAATTGGCAAGTGATAGGATAGGAGATGTTAACTGTCGAAATGTTTTTCAAAGTGATTGTACCATTTTATATTCTCACCCACAATTTATTTTTTATAGTTTATTCTACAAAGTTGCCAGCATTTTCAGTATGGTATTGTTAAGTCTTTTTAATTTTAGCCATTATAGTGAGTATAGTGAAATTTCACTGTAGTGTTAATTTGCAGTTTCCTGATGACTAATGATATGGAGCATCTTTTCATGGATTTACTGGCTTTTCATATTTTTCCCCTTGTAAAATGTCTGTTCCCCTCTTTTGCCTATTTCTTATTGTGATACTTGTTTTTTTTTATTATAGTGTTTCTTATAAATTCTGTATACTAATTCTTTGTCAGACATATGTATTAATGAGTATTTTCTCTACGTCTGTGATTTGCTGTTTGTTTTCTTTAATGGTACCTTTTTTTTTTTTTTTTAATGTTTATTTTTGAGAGAGAGACAAAGTGTGAGCGGGGCAGGGACAGGGAGAAAGGGAGACACAGAATCTGAAGCAAGCTCCAGACTCTGAGCTGTCAGCACAGAGCCTGCCATGGGCTCGAACTCACGAACCACAAGATCATGACCTGAGCTAAAGTCAGAGGCTTAACCAGCTGAGCCACCTAGGCACCCCAATTGGTGTCTTTTGAAGAGCAGACATTTGTAATTTTGATGAAGTCCAGTTTATCAATTTTCTTTTCTTTTTTGCTTTTGTGTCCTAAGAAATTTTTACCTACTGCAAGGTTACAACTCATTTCTCCTATGGTTTATTCTAGAAGTATTTTTAGCTTTTACATTTTTTTCCTGTGATTTATTTCAAGTTAATTTTTGTCTATAACGTGAGATAGGAGTTGGGGTTTGTTCCCCCCTGCCTTATGAGTGTTAGATAGTTTCAGAACACCTTGTTGAAAAGATGATCCTTTCTTCCATTGAATTATCTTGTGTTCTTATAAGTAGAAAACTAATTCATTATGTATGTATACATCTAGTTCTGAAGTCTCTAGTCTGTCTCACTGATCTATTAGCCTACTTCATGCATGCTAATATCATACTGTTTGAATTACTGTAGCTTTTAGTAAGTCTTGAGATCAGGTAGTGTAAGTCCTCTATGATACTCATTTAAAAAATTATTTTGGTTGTTCCAGGTTTTTGCCTCTTGTACAAATTTTACAATCAGTGTATCACTCACCGTCTATTGGAGTTGCATTAAATGTATAGATCTGTTCAAGGAGAACTGACATTTTAAGAATATGGAGGTTTTCTATATTCTTTCTGGTGTTCTGACTACTCAGTTTTGTTAATTATTGAGAGAGAAGTATTGAAATCTCAGACTATAATTTTGCAGTGTTTATTTCTTCTTTCAGTTCTATCTGTTTTGGCTTCATACATTTTGAAGTTCTGTTGTTAAATCTATGAGCTTTAAGAATTATCATGTCCTCTTGATGAATTGATCACTTTATCATTGTGAAGTGACCCTGTTTATTCATGGTAATATTCTTTGCTCTGAAATCTACTTTGTTTCATATTAATGTAGCTACTATCACTTTCTTTTGATTCTGTTACCATTCTTTTACTTTTAATGTATTTACGTCTTTGTATATAAATAGAAACATAGGGAGCATGTGGTTCAAACTTATGTTTTTTAACTATAGAAGATAATTGCTACCATTTAATTGAGCTGTTTAGACCACTTACATTAATGTAATTATTAATATGGTTGGATTTAATCCGTTTTCTATTTGCTTCAACTGATTTTCTCCCCCATTTACCTTTTCTTCCTTCCTTCCTTCATTTCTTTCTTTCTTTCTTTCTTTCTTTCTTTCTTTCTTTCTTTCTTTCTTTCTTTCTTTC